>NW_027176594.1:4164529-4527029 GCF_023349555.1 Cebidichthys violaceus
AAATAATTGTTAATTATCAAATGTTTATTTCTGACTCCCTTTCTTTCAACTTTCTCCAGGCCTGGTGTGCATGAAGTCCAGCAGCTCAGTGGTGGAGCTCGTCATGCTTCTGTGTTCACAGGCAAGTCTTGCATCTATATCTTTTCTCACCCGCTTTTCCACCGATCTGATTTATCTGGCTCACCTTGAGCGCAGTAAATCCAAACCGCCCAGCGTGGAGACAGTGAGCCATCCAACGCCTTATCTTTCCCTCCACACTACCCTGTCTACCTTCCCAGAGTCACCCGCGTCCCCGAGCGAGGGCAGAGAAACCGGAGAAAAGGCATCTCTGGCCACAAATATCGGTTTGAGGGTCAAGGGTGGCCGACCCGTCCGCGTCACCTCTGACCCGAGCGCCGGCCCTTGTGGCCTGGCCAAACTGATGAGGAGGGATAATGTAGATTTGATGGTGCTTTGCATTGATTATCCCTTCCTTCTCTGTTGTTTTGTTGCCAAGTTTATTTAGCTGCTGCCGGATTCATGAATACTAATTCAGGGATCATAAGCAGGCGTGGGCAGATCAATGATCGCGGATGTCAATAGATCACTCCAGGATGGCTGATTAGCATCAAGACTCACAAAGCTACTGAAGGCTAAGGTTCTGTGTGCGGACCAAAACGCGCTACGCAGTGTGCTTTATATTTATGTATAAATGCATTTCATAAAGCGGTTTGAAGTGTTCCACACACAAACAGTTGCCCTCATATGCACACATCCAGTGACAAGGACAACAGATAATAACTCTCCTCTGGCCCTGTTTGTTTGCATCTTTACCATTTAAAGCACCTCATGAAAAAACAAAGATATCCAATAATACAAAAACACAGCTGATTAATGACTCCTCTCTCACCGTTGTGCTCAGCTTTTTTTATCAGCTCTATTCTCTAAAGAAATAGCACCTGTCATCTGGCTTCCTTTCCTCCACCTTCTCCCCCTTTTAACCCATACTCTGTTTGGTTCCCATTATTCACTTCGCGTCTTCTCTAAAAAGGTAATACAGTCAGATTACACATCTGTTTGGATGTCAGAGGCCGCGCATAGATTTGTGCTAGTGGGACACATGGAGGGAATGCGAGCCCTATAATGTCCAGAGACGAAGGAATAGCAGGAGTGAAAGCTAGATAGAAAACCAAAGGGAGAAGAATGACAGGCTCTAATGCACCTATTTGTCATATCTGTCAGGGTGTTGTTTAATGCTAATCTAATCAAAGGCAGAATCTTGGTGATTGCTCCGCTGCACAGCTCATGCCTCGCTTCCCCCTTTGGTCCCCAGCCCAAGCTATTTCTTCCTTTCTCTAAGCTCCAAGCTACCCCACCCAATCTCCACAACACACACACACACACACACACACACACACACACACACACACACACACACACACACACACACACACACACACACATGCTCTCTCTCTCTCTCTCTCTCTGGGAGAGGAACAGGGATTGGCCAGCGTAGTGTTGATTGCTTCAATAAATCATCCAACCAAATTCTTTCACAGCTAATGCAAATGTAATTTTATTGTTGTGTAAGGGGTGGGAAGGAGGGGGGGAGGAAGGTAGAGGCGATATGCTGCTTTCCACCGGGGAAAAGAAGAAAACAGGGACAGACTTTCCTCTGGGCTAAATTACTATGTATAATTATTTGTGTGTTTGTTCTCCTTGTGGGGCAATGAGAGTGAGCCAGTGCCATGATTGATGACACTATTTAGTAAAGTTTGTTGGGCCCTCTGGCACAGGAAGCGCTCAATCCTCTTACAGGAAGTGCCTCTGTGGCCATCTTGTGACTCCTTCCTGCCTTCAAGCCAACCAGTGGATGGAGTAGATGGAGATGATTTTGATTGATTCCCCCCCCCCCCCCACCCCACCCCACTCCTTCATCGGGGATGCGATACCATCTCTGTGAAATTTTAATTAATTTCCCAAGCTTTGAGATGGAGTGGAGCCGGGGTGAAGGGTCAGGAGGCTAGGGACTGCAGAGCAGTTTTTAATCAGGGATCCCATGAAAGTTACATTGGCGGCCACATCAGCTTGGCATTGAGGAGGGGATTGTAAACCGCTGTTTGATAGTGCCCCATTTCTAAACAACTACAACCGTGCTCCCAATTAAAGGACCATTTTGATCAGACATTAACCGTTGGGGTGGCATGCTGCCTTGTTCTACGCTCTAATATTGATCTTTGAGGACTGCTGAATATACAAAATGAGGATTAATGATCATATACTGTAGGTGCAACAGACTGCGTCGCAATATCGTAAAAAGATCTTCCACTTACTGTATCTGTGCCTGGCTTTGTTGTTAATTTAAGATGTACTATGTTTAAACACCGAAACAAATATCTGTATTTTTATTGATTGATCCGCAGATTAGTTTTTGAATTAATTGTTTGGTCTCTAAAATGTCAGAAAATAGTGGAAAATTGCCATTTGCTTTGGCTGACTAAATTGCTTGTTTTGTTCAAACAACTCAAAATTCAGTTTACTTCCATACAAGACAAAGCAAAACCATCAATTACCTTATACACATTTTTAATAGCTGGAATTTGTAACATTTTTAAATTTTTGCTTCAAAGTTGTTTCAGATTAATTTTCTCAGTTGACTAATTGACAAATTGTAGTTCATAAATAGGAATACTTATAACACCATTTTGATAATGTAGAATGGCTATTATAATGCATATGTTCTAAAATAATAATTAGATTGCAAGAATTTCTCTTGTTATAAAGGGCTCGCATAATAAATTCTCTGTTCTTTGACCAACTCAGAATAATATGCAATGCTTTGGTGCTTATTAGACAATTATAAATAATGGAGAATATATTTTTGTACGGTTAATATCAAGATGTCATAGCCCTTCCAGCTCATTGAATGTGATGGCTTCCTGAAAGTAGCTCCTGCATATTACATGAATATCATTGAAGTTTTCTCCGTCTTGTACGTAAAGAACCACTCTTCCCGTGCCTCTGATTCGTCATGACAGTTTCACTCTCACACTCACACTCGTTCTCTCTCGTCTTGGTCATGTTTACGGCCAGCGTGTTGTTTCCTGGGTGCTCTTCTTGAAGTGGTTTCCACCGAATCTGATAAATAAATAATGCGATGGGACAAGAGACGAGGCTTTTCCCCAGCGCTCGCTGCCGTCCATCCAGAGCTTTGAGAAATCATCTCTTGGGTTGCTGGACAGTCTACGATGAGCAGAGGCCCATAAATCTCCTCAGTAGCTGCATTTGTGTCCTGTAGATCAGCCATTATTGTCCGGCCCCTCTGTCAGCCCATCCATCCTTCTGCCATTTATCAGAAATGCACCCTGTACATAGAGTGGAAGGGAGAGAGTTGTGGGGTGGAGGGGCTCTGGTTTCATGATGGCGGTCAAGCTCAGATAGGAAAGACTGCTCTTCCTCTCACCTCAACAATTACCTTTAATATAGTGTAATTACACACAGTAGGGCTTCTTATTTCTTCCATTCTTTAACCGATAAAGGGTCAATTCATCTAAACAAAATACGGTACTATATAAAAACGGTATATAGTAACACAGGTAATTTAGTTTTTAAATGCCCAGGTAGTTGAATCTTATTTGTGACGGTCACGGCATAAAAAACATTTTTAAAATCACAAATTTAGCAGAAGTAGAAAGAGGATGGCTAATTCACAGACCTCACTGTGAACAGTTTTTATTTCCAGATGGTGACTTCTTTCTGAAAACAGTGAGACCTGTGAATTAACAACCAGAGCAACAGGGTCACAGTTTCTGACAAGTGATGCTGAATCTTTAGACATGCTAGCCTGTCAATGGGGTTTATCCATCCAGTCCATCACTGAATATCTCAACACATTTTATACAGACATTCATGGTCCCAAGAGGCTAAATCATACTTTGGTGAGCCCCTGACATTTCCTCTAGCGCCACTAGCAGGTCAAAGTTTTAACTTATCAAGTAAAATATCTCAAGACATTTATTTCCCGCTCAGTATGAATTTTCTTAACTTTGGTGTTCGAGTGACTTTTTCTTCTACCACCACCAGCAAGTCATAATTTCAATTTGTCCAAAGCTTTCGTTTGTCAAGGTGATGCTGTTCCCATCAGCTTCATCTGTTCTTTGGGTTAATTCTAATTAGCTAATGTTAGCATGCTAATACTGTAAACTATGATAGTGAACATGCTAAACATTACATGCTAAACATTAGCATGTGAGCATTGGGAGCATTGGGAGCATGTTAGCACGCTGATGACCGCATTTAGCTATAACTTCATTGAGCCAATAGCATGTCTGTAGAGTCTTCATATGGAATCAGACGGTAGACCATAAACCAGTTATCATTTTGGACGAGAGCAGGTAAAATTAGGTGAGGATGGCAGAAAGTACTGGTAATGGTAGATGGTGTTGCGGCCCAAAGTTGAAGTATTTTAACTTTTTTGGCATCCTCTGCGATGGAATTTACAACCAGATGTTGCATAGTTCCCCCATACAAGAAGAACGTTTTTAGATGAATTTACCCTTTGATATACTTAAATCAGGAACTACTCATTTATTGACAACATTTTGTGTGTTAAAAGTAATTTGTACTACTGAGTGGTTTAGTAGGGACCTCAGTAGCTGGTAAATCCACTATCTCTGTTCTAAACAGACAGTATTTTGTTGGGACCACTGATGCAGATAATCCTTTAATAGTAATTCAATAACATCAATCCTAACCCGCTAATCCAATGACCACACATTATCATATATTCCCAGCCAGTCTCACCAAAGTTAACCTGTTTAACAGATGGGCACTTCTCTCTCCCAGTCAGCGGGGAGAAGGACATTGACTTCCCCAAACACTTGGTTCCTCCTGACCCTTGACCCTCTGACCTCCAGGTTAGAAGTAAGAGTGGCGGAGGCATAGAAGTTTAAACCCCTGCAGTCAGGGAACAGGTCGGGAGTGCACAGTCATCATGCTCCGCACAATCAATAACATAATCTGAGAAACGAGGGAACCAGTTGGCAGTTTAGTGGCCCTGGAAGTAAGAAACAAAAAACAGGAAATTAAACCATTTGCAAGGTTACTTATGTATGTTTTTATTAAGTTTTCACATGTTACTTATTTTTTGAGTTATGTTGGTGAAAGTGGAGTCTGATGTTTTACTAAAAAGTCATTTATATCTGTCAGTGGATTTCCTTTTGATGGATCAGACCACTTGGGGAGCTGAGAGAACTGCCGAGGAATGTGATGAAACCAGGGGATAAAAAATACTTTCCCCATCATTTTCCTCACAGCCAGACTCGCACCCCACCGTGCAGTTAAACAGGCACACAAGGTTCAAGATCAGTGCAAATCAAAGTGTTTTGTTTCCCCCACTCCCTCCCCGTTCGCCCTCACCCCATGCTCTGCTCCAGTGCCCCTTTACAGCCATGCCACGCGGCTCAGTGTCCCCGCCAACACTCTCTAGTTCAGAGGATAATATCATGCTGTATATTCTTTGAAAAGGTACCATCCTGTGAGACGTAGAGAAAACACTGCAACACCAACTGGCACTTAATTCTGCAGGCTCCCTATAGTTGCCAACTATGCAGCCAGAGAGGAGGAGGCGGGGTGTGTTGTGTTGGAGGAGGTGGGGGTCAAGGGGGACTTCCTGACAGGAAGTGAAGTCTAGCTGAGAGGGGAGAATCGGACAGGAGACTCCTTAAAAAATGGAGTGGCTTTTAATTTGGCTCCCAGCCGGTTTTACTGTGAGCTGGCTTCAAGTGGCTCGGGACTGGAGGGCCTCAAGTGGCATGAACGCTTGGTTATTTATACCCAACGTATAATCGTGTTTCAAATAAATGAATTTCCCTGACAGAGCCCTCTCCATCCGACAGGCACCGTTAATGTAATGTTTTCTTACCTGACAGGTCCCAAGTTATAAGACCTTGGAATGTCTTCTTATGTTTCTCCCCCTGCTATCCTCTCTCAGCCATCCTGCTGATAAAATTGTGTCCTGGCTCCTTTGCTCGGATCTGGAGTGGAAATATACTTCCCTGCATTTTTGATCTGGTAAACGCAAAGCTCTAATCATGGGACATGATTTTCTGTCGTTCCTGCTCATATTTCAGGGGCCCTAAACAGAATACAGAGTCGCACAAAGTCCTACTTTAACAACCATTATATTCAATATCTTAAGGTATTTAAATGACGATCAGTTGGCGTCAATAAATCAGGTTTGGTCGTGTACAGATTCGTGGCATTGAAAGTCTCGGTAGACCGAGGGTATATTGTACATGTTATCCTATGTGAATATGATCCTTTAGGGTTACATTGATGTTCATTCCAATTAGTTGACTCTCGGTTTTACCTCCAAGTCATATCAGGTACAAGAAAATGGCAAAAGCCAAGAAAGTGTTGGATTCATACCATTATTGAGAAATATGCCAAAAGTTGTTCTACTTTAGGATTTTTTTCGGGGGGGGGGGGGGGGGGGTTGGAAACAGACTTGTCGATAGCCGAGATCCCCAACAACAATGGACTGCTGCTGGCTGATTGAATATTTGGCTGCATAGAAACTATATGATTCAGCAAAAAAGATAATCTAATTACGATGATGTAATTACCTTGAAGTTGGCCCATTCTCTTTGACCTGCGTCTTTATTCACCACATCCTGTCACTCCAGCAAACAGGATGCAGATTTTAAATCAATTTGCCATCATCCACTTAGCTTCCTGATCTGCGCACGCTGCATTTCTATTGCCAGTGCAATAGCTGGCATATAGCTCAAGAGTGACTTTAGAAAATAAAACAGCAAACACGTGCTGTTATACCCGAACATTGAGTTTACATAAATGCTTGGAGTCCGTTGATTTGTGAGCCATTGGTGAGAGCAGGATCAATCTTTTTTTCTGTGTTCTCATCTTAGCTTTTAGATGACGAGGAAACATAAGTAGAAATTTGCAGCCATTTCATTTGAATATAATAATCTGAACTTCAGCAACTGGAATGAGCTTTCCAGTTGAAAACTCATGAGAACTTTGAATAAGCGGTATTGGAAACCAGTCTGCGGATCAACGTTGTTTGGATATTTTGTTTTGTCGCAGTTATGCGAAATACTCTCTTGTGTACTAAAAAGTCAAAACCTACAGTTCTTCTACAAAATGAAAATGAGGTACTGATTACGGCAAAAAACAAACCAGGCAGCGGCAAAGTTTGGCTCGCCACAATAATTACATTTTTATTTTTTTTTTTGCGGTATGTTCATGTTTTTCAGGCTGGGGAGGAAATTCTTCGTAATATAGGTCAACATGTCACAGGACTCTGTTTGCTGATTGGTTGTATTCTCTGTCTGCACTTCGGCAGCTATCCCCGACTTTTTATCACCAACTTCGCTGCAGACTAGCTAAACGACCGCAGCTCCGTAGACGCGGCACGGCAGCTCACGGCACGGCAGCTCGCCGCAGGCTGCACATCGCCGCTGCTCTGGCGTGTTTTTGCCGTTTGAACTGAAAATCTGTTCCACTCGGAAGTGAAGCAGCTGCACAGTTTAAGTTTTCTCATTCGGCCACATCATTAAAATCCACTGACATTAAGCCAAAGAAACCAAATACCACATTTGTTACAAGATAAAAATTGAAAAATGATTTCATGATAAACTACTGTCTTAGGAAATGTACAATAAACATTTATTTATTCCACTAAAACAAACTCTTCATGGACAGCTCATCAGTGTTATAATGTGTTTTTGGTTTGTCTGATTGGTGTATGGGGGGGGGGGGGGATTTATGTCCTGTTTTTCACTCTTTGTATTACTGTAAAAGTGTGAGTTTATGAAGTTCTTTGAGACTCTGCAGTATAAATATTTTGACGTCAGTAAATATTCCATCAGTTGGGGATTTGACTACGCAAACACCAATGTGAGTGTCTGTTTTTCTTTAAGCAGATACCATCTGAACACACACATGTGGACTGTTGAGAGCTCGACGCACTGGTGTGAACACACACACACACACACACACACACACACACACACACACACACACACACACACCCCCACAATCATTTCAGACAAAGCAGCATGAACAAACAACAAACTACTCAACTTCTGCTTTAATCAGTCAGAAGGACAATGACGAATAACATTTCATAGTTTATAGTAAAAATAATTTGTTTTGTTTTTGTGTTTCTCATCCATGAATCATTTTTTGTTCATTGTTGGTATGAAGTTGCTTTTCAGAAACATTTGGGTCACACAGCTTAGCTCAAGATATAACTTCAACTGTTATTGATATGTCAGTGGTCGTAGGAACTTTTACTTTATGGCAGTGAATGACAATTATTCAAATTCATTTAAGATGTTAAAAAGGTGTATTTGGTTTCCATCTGCTTTGTTCTGTGTCACTTTGTAATCAAACTCAAGTACATTTAACTGTAAATCTTTTGTGGGTTTCAAAAGAAGAAGAGAATCGGTAGCCCTCAGCCTCTTTCATTTTGCCTGTGCTGCACGGCCACGTTTGACATTAGGAGTTATGCTTTTGTCCCATCTTAAGTTGTATTCCCGTAGCTTTTAAAATCAGCAAATACTCGTGATTATGAGTGATGCCACCGAAAAGCACAACCGACTTATTTATTATTTCGGGAGAGCCGAGGCGTTTCTTTCTTCAGTGTTGGAAAATGTTTTCCTTGTGTTGTGGCGAGCCTGATGTTTGAAAGGCGCTTTTTTGCTCAGGAGGTCTGTGTTTTCTCACTGGTGGTAGTGGTATATTTAGATGTTGATTATGGATAATCAGCTGTAATGACGGAAGCGCATGGCGTGTGTGTTTAGACTCAGTGCCATCGTCGTGGAACACAGACCAAACAGAGCTGTCTTATTGACGGGCATTCATACACATGAGAAAGAAAATGGTAACAAAACGTAGCCCCTTCTAGCTGCATTAAACACTGTCAAAATGTCCGATCAGGATCAAAGGACAGCTCTCTCTCTCTCTCTCTCTCTCTCTCTCTCTCTCTCTCTCTCTCTCTCTCTCTCTCTCTCTCTCTCTCTCTCTCTCTCGATCTCTCCGTCCTATCATCTGTTAGGAGGTCAGGTTAAAGGTGAGAGGTCACAAATGGCTGCTTGTATCCTCTCATCAGGAGCGCTGTGGTCATGGCCCCGATTGCAGCCATAAAAGCTGTGACATCGCTGACCAGGGCAGCCAAAATCCAATATTCTATCACTGACCTGTCTCTGTTTCCTTTTTGTCACCGCGAGATGTCCCTCAGATCAGGGTCATTGCTTCTTTAATTCAACTAGAGGAGCCATTTCTTAGCCCGTAATGACACCATTAGTCTTGCTATCACCTTTTGTCTGTGTCCACAAAATGCCAATGGCCTCAAACCTAATTTAGAACCGAAGCCTTTCCGAACTGCACTTTTGCGATAATCATTTTATTTCTGCTGAAGACGCTTTTAGTTTTGCGTTAGATTCTAAGACTCCTGCGTGAAGTTATTTTAAAGAAATCTCATAAAGGACATTGAATGTCACTTGTTTTCTGGCTCTCCGGAGAGGACTCTATTTACAGCCTCACTTCCTGTGATGTTTATTTGAAATCCAGAAAGCTCAGTCTGGCCCGGTGTGGGATATCCCCACAGCCACAGGCTAACGCTCATGGTTAATGTCCTTCAACTACAGTCTATGCTTCAACTAGAAGGCCCCAAGGCTGCTCTCACACACTTCCTCTAAAGCAAGCCTCAGCCTCAAAAAACCCCTCTGCCAGTTCTCAACTCCAAAACACGGTTTCCACTCCCAAGCTGGGACTTTTATTCCCTGTGTGCCCTCTTTATTTGGAACGTATTGTAAACACGGTCAATGCCAATCTGGTCCTTCAGGACAAAAAGCCATTTTGAATTGAGGTTAAGTGTTAGGCTCTTCTCCGTATGACGCGCAGTTGGTTACCGAGTGATGGTGCGCAGGCATTTCAAAAGTATGCTTTCTCTTGACTTGGTGCATGATTGGTTCTGATGGTTTTGCGTTTGTTGTGCTAAAAGAGAACAACTGTCTGGCTTTGAAAATCATCACGTATGTACAAATATGTTTGGATGTGTTCTTTTTTTCGAAATCCGTGTAAATGGATCTTTCCTTCCTCCTCGTCTCGCTGGTATCCTCGTCCCCGTGGGCTCTCTAGGTTTACTGAAAGGCCAGTCGCTGCATAAACACACCGTTTCCTCTATCAGCTCAAGAGACGATGACAGCAAAGTTTATGCTTAGATACACGAACACGTCGCATTGCTTTCACTTTAACTGAAAAAAATTAACTCAAATAAGATCTGTCTTTTCTGCACTTTGTTAAAAGGAGAATTTCTTTAAGAGTAAAAAAAGACGACATCATGGTTATTTTCACTACTGTTGAAATTAATATAACACATTAATTTTAATACATTTTAATAAAAGCTGAATGATTTGGAATGGAGAGTGACTTCAAGCTGTGATTAATGATTTTTTTATAGAGTAGTTTGGTAGTTTCGGGCTCTAACCTGAGGTTTTTCACGCATATTTCTCCATCTCCCCAGAGAGGAAGAAGGGGGGAAAGCGCTGTGAGCTTCAGACAGGCCCCATGACCTTGTTGCTTTATTATTCTTTTGACGGTTGTGTTGAAGGTGTTGAAATATTGAACAGAACATGAGAGACGATGACCGCTGAGTTTGCCTTCTCTCGTTGTCCCTTCGAAATTGAGGATTTAAAGTCGCACGCGGCTGTGGTTGGATTGTTTAGACTGACACCTCGAACCATAACGTACGTCAAAGAGGAGGAAATTTGTGTATTTACTTGTGATAAATGTAGTCTCAACACAGCTCTTTCACTCCTTTCCACTCGATTGCCAGCCGATTATGCTGACAAAAGCAGTCGGTGAGGCTTTTTAGATGATGTTTCATTTGACGTCAGGGACCTGCAGCGGCAGGAAAGCTTATAGACGGAGCGTAAACCACTGAGTCACCAGGATGTACCCTAGAATGGCGTTTCTACAGAGTCCATTTATGAATAGTTTGAAGAGGTTTCAAACAGAATGGGACCAATTAATCGATCGATTTCAAAGTAATCTGCAACTATTTTGACAATCTATTAATCATTTAAGTAATTATTCGAGCGAACTGCCAAACATTTCCCAGTTCTCAAAAGTTTCTTTCTTTTTTCTGTTTTATATAATTGTAAACTGAATATCTTTGGGGTTTGGACTGTTGGTCAATAAAAATAAATGTTGATGATCATTTTACTGAAAACTATTTGACTATTTTTTTTTAGTAGCTTTTAGACTAGGCTGCCATCACATGTTTTCTTAAGATATTTATGTGTGGGGAATGTATTGGCACTACTTTAATGTAATCATCTGCATTTCTAAGTTTAGAGATTCAGTGGACTATGTGTAAAATGTACTTTCTGTAAATCGCTAATGTTATTTCAGTGCTGGCGTTGATATTTTGTCTGTTTGCTTGCAGGAATGGCAGAACTCCATCCAGAAGAATGCAGGTCTCGCCTTTATCGAGTTGGTCAACGAAGGCAGGTGGGTAACTCTGACATGCTAAGTGCTGTCCTCTCTCCTTACATCGGCACTTCTTCATTATCTTACCAACCGCTACCCATCAGCCACTTTCCAATTTCACCATTCCTAGATCACGTCTCAGCCCCCGCCCCCCCCCCCCGCCCCCCATCCCAAGATCCCTAAGGCCCTTGTGATAGGGTGGCTATTCAAGATCCTGGACAACAATCAATGATCAGGGGGTTGTTAGAAGAGATTGGGAGAGGATGGACGATCCTTGAGTTCAAGGCTCCATTCAATACGAGCTCATCCCTGAGGGATTTGGGAAAAGGAGAAAGGTTAGGTAAAAGGTGACAGGGGCTCTGATGGCTGGTTCCTCTGTGACACTTGGGAAATCGCTCTTGATTTCCTGCTGTCCCTCTGTCAGTTTATGCCTTTCTGGTTGAGCCTTTATCGGCCCGTAATCATCTCTTCCGTCTGCCGCTGCCTTTTGTTTTTTGTCTATTTTTTCAATTACCCCGACAAATGAGCCTCCCCATCTCTTCCTAATAAGACTCTCTCATTCCCACATCAGTTCCTCGTCTTAGTCTTAAACTCATCAATTTCAGATTCAGAGAGCCACACTTCCATTATTGATCCTTAGCTTTTAGAATCGGCAGAGGCTAATCCACAGTAATGCTAATGAGACTAGCAGTTTACTGCAGTCCTATGAGTTCTTTGTGGAGGACAGGATTTGCACACATACTTTCACAACCATAACTCGAGTCAGGGTTAAAAGTGAAAGTTCTGTATGCAAATGTGTTTCTGGTCTGTCTCTTTGTGGGAGTCAAACGGTCATTTATACATGATTACAACATGATTAGATGTAATAACCTACCTATTCCAACTGGTCATCATCTTATTTATTTGATTAAATCCAGATTGTATGCTATATGCAACAGTCAACCCTGATTTAGGTTTTGTGCAATTTAATGTTTTTTTTCTTTTTTGACAGTCTGTGGAAAGTTCCCAAAGTCATATCAGCTGGATACAACAGGGTTTTTGAGGGTCTTAAAATGTCTTCAAAAACATGGAATACTGTTTCCTTAAAATAAGGCCCTTAAAGCAAAAAGTATTCAATTTCATTAACATGGTCTCAAATAATTGTCTTGCCACAGGCAGCAACGCTACTTCTAGAATGTTTCTGTTTCTCGGGCTGTTGGGACACATTACATACGTATGAATCACAAGTGGTTCGACGGTGGATTGTGTGTGCAGAAGGATATTAAATTATTTTTATGTGGAGATTCAATCTGCGCTATCAGACCGAAAGCAAGCAAGCACAGCTAGGAATACTCATCGTTTCATATGGGGAGAGTGAAAACCGTTAGTTAGTAAATTAGTTTAATTGATTATATCATTGGGGAAATGCTGAATAAAAATGAAAATGATAATAATGAATGATGGGCATTAAATGGTATTCTGTGTGGTAGTAAAAGTATTGAATGTAACTATTGTATTCCCATAATGTCTTCAGAGATGTGTTTGTCCGTGTGTACAGTCTTGAGCACAGAGCGCCATAAAGAAGGGCAGTGGCTGGGTTATTGATAGCGGGGCCTCGGCAGGGCCATAGAGGCTGCAGAGGCCCCAGCACCTCCGCTCCCCTGCTGCCCTGTGCTGAAACAGCAGGCTTAGGTTACAGTCATCCCCTGGTCCATAAACCCCCACCCCACAGTCGATCCCAGCCTGCTCCCCCTCCCTCAGGCCCCTGGTCTGTTATTGTTCCACTTTGCACAGTCCTGACCTTTAGGGCTGCAGAGAGGTTTCTTAGACCTGCACACACACACACACACACACACACATGCTACATGCATGTTTCATCAACACTGATAAGGGGAGGGAGGTGGACTACATATGTTGCAACATGAGGAGAGATCCTCCCTCTTGTCAGATGCATATCATTAACAAATCAATTAGCACCTGCACCCCAGTTAAAGGATCTATCTGGTTTGGTTTTTGTTTCCAAATTAGATTTTCTGCTTATTTTGCACGGTTCTTTTTCAGCATTTTATGGATATTACATGGCTGTTCCTTCTCTTGGTTACCAGACATCATAGTGTTAAACAGATGTTTTTAAATATTCTGCAGCTCAAGATTTTATGATATTGCTAACCACCAATCTGGAATTTTCCCCTGTATCACTGATGTAAATTGACTTCCATAATACATTTATTTTAAATAATAATTGTAAATGCAATATGTAGTATTCCGGTAAGCTGATGTCCATCTCCCCTCTCCCTAGGCTGCTGAGCCACACCATGAAGGACCACCTGGTCCGTGTGGCTAATGAAGCTGAATTTATCCTTAGCCGGCAGAGAGCCGAAGACATCCATAAACATGCAGAGTTTGAGGTAAGATGCTGCACAGCACTGGTAACCCATGCACGGACACCTTACATCATTTCTCATTATGTAAGTGAACTTCCAAAACGTAATGATTTCAGCGATGTGGGATTGCAGCCTTCTATAGAAAATTTAGTCACAAACGGAAAAAATATTCTGCAACATAAAGCGTAAATCTGTAACTTTTCAAATTACTACAAAGTTAAGTAGACCAAGCATTAAGTGTTGCATTAGTGAAGCAGTTTTACTCTATTGGCGGCATCCACTCAGTGGTATCTGCAGACCAGGTAATGAGATTACATAAAAGCTGATTTTCTGAAGTGAGTGAGTTGGACTGCATGTGCGAGCTGACAGATCTGATCAGCATTTCTCACTAGAAGAGTGTCTACAAGCTGTTTTGCCACACTCTTTCATACAGATGGATTCAAAGATATACCAATAAAGAAAAATGACAGATTTAAACTTTAATTATAGGCTGGAAGAATGAAGGATGATAAGCCGGGTGAAGGATTCCAGTACAGACTTTTTTTTCTTCTTTTCTGTACCAAGAAAGAAATGTTAGCCAAACACAATCTGTCATACCACATTTCCTCCTGTGAGATCACAGGAACTCAAGGCTTGCTAAGCTCGGACAATAAAGTCCAGTTGTAGCTTTGGGCCCATTGCACTAAGACTCCTTTGATAGAAATGTTTAATAGTTTGATATTCCCACTGTATGCTCTGTCAGTGAATACATTTAATGAAAACAAGGAAGGGAGAGCATCGAGAATCTGATCCAACGACTACTCAAAACGTGTCCATCAAACTCTAAGATCTGTCACAGCAAACGGAGAGGGTAAATGTTTGCTTTCAACGTGTGCTAATCGTGAACACACACACAGGCTTGCATACACACTGAAGTAGTTTGAGGCTGGTGATCAAGCTTGGCACGTATCACTAACCAAACATCGTGTAGTGTTAATTTATCTTCGTGCCTCTCCATCTCACTGCAGGCTTGCCCCCGAAACCTCTCCCCCCTCCTCTTCCTACCAGTTCTCAGCACAAATGTTGCCATTCAGCTGCCGGGCCAACTCTGTCCTGACCCAGGGGCACCCTTAGTTGCCCGTTTCCCAGTCCAACTCTGCCCCCGCTTTCTAGATCTCACCAAAACCATTTCCTGCTGAGATCCTGTCCATTATACTCCCGCTGGGGGTGTATTTTGCCCGTGACAGGAATATAGCATCCTCCCCTCTCCGCCATCCCTCCCTCCCCCTCATTTCTCAAGAACCCGCCAGCACTAAAATCTGCAGACAGACCTGAAGGGCCGACAGACCTGAAGGGCCGACTGTGTGTAAACCCACCGCCTCAGCCCCCACTTTGCAGTAAAAATGCGATGCTTTTTTTTTTTTTTTCTTTTTAAGGTTCAATGAAGGGTCTCTCTGACATTCGTGTTAAGTAAAATCCCTCAAGAGTGTTGAAAGTCAATCAGAGGGGGTGGGGGCACAACTCCTGCACATCAAAGTTTTGTCTGTGATTGCCATGTTTTGCTCTCTGTCTTTGATAGGCGGCTTTTCTGTGTAATTATCATCCTGTTCTTGTGGACCCTGATTACTCACTCTGCTCCAGGTGTCAGTCATTTGCACACATTATCTGACATGATCACAACTTATCACTATCAACACAGACTGGCGGAGCATGCTTCTATTCTACTAGGTTGTTGTGGCAGATGTTTTGACCGTACTGCATACTTTATGAAAAGGTGTACAGTATTTGTGGTCTCGCAAAAGTGTATGTATAGCTTGCAGTTGCAACACAAGTAAAAGTGGCTCACAGTGTGTTGCCTGACTGGGAGACAGACTTGGCAGCCAGTCTGCACAATGTGCGATTTCTCCTAGCTGAATCTTCTGTACAAATGTTACTAAAAGCAAGACCGTCATACATTTAAGGTGTGTAATTTATGTCTAGACACCACGAGTTGGACATAACAATAAACTATTTAACTGACAGAATTCAAGTCCTGTTATTACATAAGCGTTCAGTAAATGTACAGTTATTTATCTGATTACCATGAACACACGACATGAATAGTACTGATGCTTATTTGGTAAGAGAGTTTGCAAATGACAGTAACCAAGGATGTAGGATCTTCTGTTTTACTTGGTTGTTACTGTGTGAGCTCTCCTTATCCACCCTGCTTTCTCCAGTCATATTTAAAATATATACAGGAGACTGTGGGCGTACAGCAGCACAATACTGTGTGCAGTGTTACAGGGTCGGGGATTGTTAATTCCAAATGAAGCACCACTATCAGTTCCATGAAATGTCACTCAATTGACAGCAAATACTCAACAAATGGAAAGCTATAACTGTTGTTTAGCTGTATTTTGGTATTGTCATTGGGAACTTACTCTCCCTTTGCAGTCTCCCAGCCGTCCTCAATCAGATACCCGGCATAGCTCGTTCCAAACTATGTTTCACAATTGAATTCCCCACTTAAATGCAGTTGCTCCTCTGTGACCTCTGAGAAGAAGTGAAGCCCTGATAAGTCTTGCTCTGATATTGCTGTATTGATTTTTGCCTCCATACAAGCTCTGCTTGAGCTTGCTAGAGCCAACGGTTTCATTTTGCACTGCCACAATAAAAATAACAGGCCAATGAAACATCCCCCCCTGAGAGCAGGGGGTGGAGGGTTTTGAAATAATTTTCAGCTATTTCACAGGTTTCTTTGAAGGCGTTGTCCCTTTGTATTGTGTTGCAGTGACACTAAAGGTTGGTTATTATTTTGTGAGAAATAAGCCCTCAAAAGGGGCCTCCGAAATGACTCACATTTGATGTCATTGTGTTACACTGGAAGTGTGGAGGTCTGCTAAGGCATCGCCAGAACATCTGCCTCACTGTACTTTTCTGCATTTTTTAAGAGCTCGTGCTTTAGTTCCACAGCCGCTGCAACGCCAAGGCACCAGAAAAGAGAATGATTCAATACATAAAAACAAATTTATGTTTGCTCCTTGTCAGAGTTCATATCCTTTAGAAGGCAGTGATGGAGGATTTAGATACCCGTTTGCCTCAGAGACATAACATATGCTTTCTCTCTCTCTCTTTCTCACCCACACCCTCACTGGCTCTCTGTGGGACAGAATTGAGTTATCTTTGGCCCAGAGAGTAAGTTATTACAGTGGGCTTAGGGTGAAACAGATGAAGATAACAAGGGGGAAATCCAATTACCTTTTAGGGTTCTCTATCTAAAAGGATCCTTAATGTGAAGGAGATCGGCGGATCGGATGCTGCTGCCCAGCACAGCAAATGATGGACTCTGATATCTTCCAGAGGAGCAGGCAGGAGAGGGGAGCCCAAGAGATGGAAAGGAGGAGAGAGAAATCGAACTCCCTCGTTTTATGGGGCTGTTCATTAGGGATGAAATGTGGTGGGCTCATGGGCACAAGGGCAGATAAGAAGGTCCAGATAGGGAAGAGTGAGCAAGACCCAAGTCATTTCTATTCTTTCTTACCCTTCCCTTCTGCTCAGTCTTTTTTTTTTTTTTTTTTTAATACACCCCCTTGATTCATCTTCTGCTGTTATATGGAGTAATTGAATTGACTGTCTGAGAGATCCTGTGAAAGCCAGACGATAGCGGCTAATTAGTGCTTGGCGTCATTGCCCTCCCTCTGCTGAGCTTGTAAAACGATCTGGTGCCTTTCCCCCCCGTTAATGACATTAGCATTGAGCTGATGCTCATTATGTTGCATTATCATAGCACTGGTCTGTGGAAACATGTGCATCACAGAGCTGAGTATCACAGAGAGAGCCGGGGCGAGGATGCACTTTGATAGTACATTGTGATCTAATTGTGATGTAGCTTAAGTTGGATCCAGAGCTGAACTATTACAGTACATCCCAATTCATATATATATATATATATATATATATATATATATATATATATATATATAACTAGCAGGCAGATCAGTATATTGATTCCACAAAAACCTGAGATTTGCTTTGTTGTTATTCAAACACACACAGAAAGAGCCAGAGAACCACAGCTCCCGAAGGCTATTTACGCCACATCATTCACAGCCGTCTGACTGACAGCTGCCACCAACTGTAGCTTGCTGTCATGTCGTTGTCGCAACTGTAATGTTGCATGTCAGCAGGGCTGGAGGGCCCGGGCACCTCATTATGGCCAAAAACTGCTGTCAAGAGAACGAGAGGAAAACATAAAACGGGAACATGTCTATAATTGTGATAGTATTTTGGCACAACCATCAGGATATGGATGAAATTTCATAAAGAGGCGAAAGACAAACTCCTCAAGACTGGACAGCAGTAGCTCTCGTAAAACAGAACACTGACTGTATTGTCAAAATGTGTAGCAAGTTGGCATCTTTCAGCGTTGCCGTCTGTCCTTTCTTTGTAGAAGCTTTTTTTTTTTTTTTTTTTCACTGTTTCACTCAAGACACCAGGAGGTAGAACAGGAGAAGCGGGTTACAGAAGACAGATGGGGAACAGTAGTCTCAGTCCCGCTGTATTAAAGTCCCCAGGTACCTCCTCCGAAGCTTCCATCATTACGTGTGACCAGCTAACTCCCCGAAATACGACTTTACTCCACATCCTCAGACACGGTCTCTCTCTTTTTTTTCAGCAGGGAATGTTCTATTGTTCATTGTTACAGTGATGTTCTACATGCAGAACTGTTGCAGCGTGTTGTGTTTGTGCTGTAATTGTGTTTTCAGGCAACGGCCAACCCGGAGGACGTGCATTTCTCATCCGGTCGCGTCCTCTCTTCATTTGACTATTTTTCACTTCCAGGCGACAGTGCGATTTTTCTTGTGGCGTGACCTTGACGCTGAGCTGGAGTCATCGGGAAAAGATGGCAGCAACGCAGACGGATGTGGCGTGAGGAGGGTGCGGCTTTTTTTTGCAGAGACGAGAGGTTTCTGGGTAGAAGAGATGAAAGAGGCTGCCAGTTGAGCCTGGTGACCAGTCCATTAAAGATCAGCCACAGACTGTGAGGG
Source organism: Cebidichthys violaceus (assembly GCF_023349555.1). Taxonomy (NCBI): domain Eukaryota; kingdom Metazoa; phylum Chordata; class Actinopteri; order Perciformes; family Stichaeidae; genus Cebidichthys; species Cebidichthys violaceus. The sequence continues at coordinate 4,183,401 of NW_027176594.1, forward strand.
GAGGAGCAGGGGGGAGAGGAGAGAGATACTTTGATAAGTGTTGCGCCCGCGTTAACCTTGATGGCCGCTAGCAATGAGCCGGTGCCAGCAGAGAGGGATCTGTTTCAACTGGATTAGATTATTTTTTTTTTCCTCCTGTGCTCCAAGAGAAGGGGAGAAAAATCAATACTTGGGAGCACGGCATGACAGGGACATCATTTCAGAATTGAAGTAGCTGTCAGGCATTGTCATTTGGTGACTTTTGTTCGCCATTGTACTTTTAAGCCCTCATTTTTCTCCCCCTCCTCTTCCTTTCACTCGTTTCTTCCCGAGCCCATTGTCTGAATTCCCCTGGTGACATTTTATGTTGCAATTTGAAAACTAGAGGCCAAGAGATCAAGTGCAAGGGAATCTCTTTGAAACCAATCGGCGGACTGGTTCAGCATCTACTTTTGTTTTCCGACCCCCATCCTCCTTCCTCATTTCACCGTCTTGTCTCCCTCGACCTCCATTGTGATCCAGGAGGAATTTATTTGTAGTATATTTGCATTCTTTGATACCAGACAAGGACAAGCCTGATGTCTCGCCTTCCTCTGGACAGTTTCTCTGCCCGTTTGTAAATGAAACCCTCTGGGAGTGCTTGTCGACGGATGTGAGAAATTGGAGATTCTCGCAGAGCGATAGCCCAGCCTTGGAGAGTGTGCAGCCCTGATGTGCCACCAGTGTCAAGAGATTGCAAATCAAGCGCTTTAATAACATCTCTGCTGGTTTTGTTTCTTCCTCCTGTTCCCCGACAGAACCCTGAGACCCCGGTTCTGTCAGCCGGCGCGTTGAAGGCACGAAAACACCACTAGACCTTTTCTGTCACTCTAATTGATAAACACAGGGCTGATATCTTGTAATGAGCCTCCCTTCTCCAGCCTATTATACTGGTTAACCCTCTCAACCCAGCGAGGGAGAGGAGGGGAGCCAAGGCATCACCTGACAACAACTACAGCATTTAGATAAGGCTCACACTGTTACAACACCACCGCTGTGGAACTCATCTCCTCCCTGCTTATTATTTGTAGAATCAGCACGGCAGAAACATGAGCGATGGGCAGCGATAACCACAACAACAATTTTTAACATCGAACATCTGAAGCGTTTCATTCTCCGGCTCTAAAAGTTGGTTGCGTAATATGATTAACATCCACATGTTTCACAGCTTTGTGTCGGTATGTGCGTGTCGCCATCTTCTTGGTGATGCGATTTCCGAGATGATTACTGTTCTTTCCACTCCCCAGTCACTTCCCCAGCAGCCCATTTCCTCCCCAAACTCCCAACACACATCCATAGTTATTTATTTGAACTGTTGATGAATTGTGGGAGACACGGCTCAGTGTAATTGACTCGATTAATGCCAGCCATTATCATTTGGTCTTCACCAAGCTGTCTCCTCCGGCAGAGCCAGACACTCACGCTGGGCGACCCTGTCAGCCGGGCCATGTAATGGAAGGTGCTGCCCATGATTACAGTGTCGCAAGTCATAACGGTCTCACTGCCAGCAAGTTGTGCCCTGGTGGCTGTCTGGGTAGGAAGTTAACAGGCATGGAGTCCGCCATCCCTTTTTCTTCAGCTGCACTCTTTTAACTTGCTAAATGGAAGCACTTGTCTCCGAGCGAGTCTTTTTATGGTTTTCTTGTCAAAATATGGACACTGACAACTTAAGTCTCTCCAAAAAAAAAGAGGCATGTTTCTAATTGCAAATAGGAACAGATACTTTTAATTTACTTATGTTTCCACAACATTCCTTGAAAGGAAAGAAAGAACTGTTTGTTTGAATATACCCCAGAAGCTCCTTTTCTAGTTTCTGCCCTTTATCCTGTCAGACCTGGAGAGAAGTGAAGGCAGGATGGTGCCAACTGGGAGATTTGGTTATTCGCTTTAACCCTCATAATAACATAACATAATAAGTCCTTCATAGTACAACTGCATAGTCTCTGACTTCACATCTACGGAATGACCCCGGGAATTAACAGTGACTTGTCTTTTCCTCTTACTAGCAAACCCGACGTTGGCTTTTAATGGCACAACTGGTGTGTTCAGCTTTTTTGGTTGTTATTTTAGGGGTGAGTCTGTGAATTTGGCCTTTTCTGCTGCAGTCGACTTTGGCTTCGGATATGAGAAAATCCCATTACAGCATGGAGGGTTTGGGTGTTTGGGCAGGCTCAACACACAGGTGATGAAGTGTTTGTTTATGGTTATGAGTTTGAACCCAGCACTGTTGATTAGTACTGCAGACTTTACATGTGTGACAGGGGCAGATGGAAATGGACTTTATAGGCTTAATAATATGTTAAAGGACGGAAATCCACATAACCATTTATTTTGGCAAAATGGATCATTTTTATATTCATGTATACATTATTTATACATACATAAGTGTTTCTCTTTTTCTATATTAACAAGTTGTTTTTTAATTGTTTTCTGTTTAAAGTTTAACATGTGCGATAATCAAATGCTTGGCGTAACTAGAATTGTAGCATTTTAAACCCTATCCCCTTATTCCCTTCCTTTGGTCCAGCTTTTTACTTGTCCCAATTCCTGCTTGCCTTCAGTACCACTGATCAAGATTAATGGACACGACACGACACGACACGACACACACACACACACACACACACACACACACACACACACACACACACACACACACACACAGCAAAGCAAAGCATTCTCTAGTTGAAAATTTGGAACCCTTATACTGAAATTTCCTTTTGCGTGCTCCCTTTATTTTGCTGTTTCCCAGGTCATCATGCTGGAAGGTCAAGGCCCACATTAATGCCACACAAAGAGACATAGATTGATAATTAAGGCCCAGTGGCCTGCAGGAAAGACCCTCTAATTTGATTTATACCTATAGATTTTCTGTCAGATATGAAATGTTGTCGTTCAAATTGAAGAGGAGGACCCATTATAAAGCGCTTTACTGGTAACTTTGGGAAAGCAGGTTGCATTTGTTCAGCCATGCATCTGGGCTGATACCAACGGGTTAGTTTAAGGTTAAAGACATTAATGTACAACTGAAGACGCATTAATAATCAAATGAGCTTTTGTCCTTGATACTGCAGCCATTTGCTTTAGTTGCTGTTCTGAGAACATGTAGAGAAAAATATAAATGCACCAACGCAAGCCTGATGATGTGTATGGCTAGCTGTTACTATACAGAGCATGATTTTTTTCCATGTCCCTTTTCTTATGCTCACCTTCAGTACGAATTTAACTTTGAAACAAGACTTTCAAAGCTGTAAGTGCAACGTGAGTTTGAAATTGATTTTGAAACAGATGGAAATCAAAACACTGTTTCAAATTATAGCTGTTGTTTTCAGAAGGTGTTTTACTTTTCCCATCGCCGCAGAGTTCAAAGGCCCATTCTGATAACAAATTCCGACAGAGAAAAATGTCCTCCCTGTGCATTGTGGGTATCGTATGATTTGGTGTGCCGGAGGGCATTTAGTAAATGCGTGTCCACTGTTATTAATCAACATGACATGAGGACAGAAATGACCCCATGCTTTTCATTTGGTTCTACTCAGAGTGGACTTTCTATACGTGTCTGTATTGTATCTTCCTATAGACCTGTTTTTGTTGCATATGTTCCACAAGATACGTTCACAAATTCTAATTCAAATGTTGTATAATTCAGTCTCTTGGCACATTTGTGCACCTCTTTGCAATGTACACGCTCGTGATGCCTTCACTGGCGGAATGTATAACGCACCTCTTCTCTTTCGTTCCTAGTCGAACTGTGCTCAGTACGCAGCAGAGAAGCGAGATGAGGAGAAGATGTGCGACCACCTGATCCGAGCAGCCAAGTACCGCGACCACATGACAGCCACACAGCTCATCCAGAAGATCGTCAACATCCTGACCGACAAACATGGAGCCTGGGGAAGCTCTTCCAAAAGGTAAAACACAAGTCTCGAAGCAAAAAACCGTGCTCACTCTGGGAATTTTTACATATTTATAATTTTCCTTTCAAGTAAGATTGTCATTAAACTTTACTTTGTAAAATATTTTACAATTTTGTGTTATGGCGGGGAAAATTCTGTGGTGGTGAGGTTTTCTGCTCAGCTTCAGTACCACTGATCAAGATTAATGGTCACGAAACACACACACACACACACACACACACACACACACACACACACACACACACACACACACACACACACACACAGAGACAGACAGACAGACAGACAGACAGACAGACTGCATTTTGTGTACATGTTTAATCTATTCTTTGTACATGGCAGGTGTTTGATTGTTGATTGTTTTTTTATGTGAAAAATGACAAATAATCCTTTGATTCTATATTTTGTCACAATTATATTTTGTTCCCCACATGTCAGGATGTTTTAGAGACAATGAGTGAGCCTGGCAGAGAAAAACCTTTAATCAAGAAGGATGCACCTGTTTAGTTTTTTTCATGAACCGTGTTCATAGCATGTCATTTCTCTCAGCCTTGAAATTATTCAAACCACTGTAATGGTTTTAATCTCATCATAATCTTTCTCATCCCCCAATACTCATGGCTTTGATTAAATTAGATTTGCAAAGGTGAAAATGTCAGCTGTGGGTTGAATGATGCATTGACTGGAGAGAGAGATGAAAGCCATTTAAACAGCTCCGCTCCCATTAAGAACAGAGGGAACCCTATCCTCCGTGTTTGTTTCGCCAAATAGGCAGCAGAATCCAATGCAGCTATTCCCTAATGATGGCTGTTTGTGCAGGTAGTGGGTAATGGTGGGCTGGAGAGACGGCCGCTGGCTTGTGCTTGTTAGGCTGAACCAACTCTCCAGAGACTCGTCTGGCGAGGGTTAGTTTGCTATTGGATCTCTGGCTGCCTTTATTTTTTCTTTTCTGTTTTTTTCCTCTTATATCAGGATATGGTGCATTATTTGTTGTATTTTTCTTTCTTTGATACCATCTCTCTCTCTCTCTTTGCTTCCATCTCTTTTTTTCTATTAGTCGTCATGTGTACTCACACCAGGCTATTTACTATGGAGATTGTGTTCTACGAGCCCTGGCCAGAAAAGTCCCCCATTACTGGCCCTTTATGCCGTTGCGCTATTGATGGTTTTCCTAATGGCTGCCGATGGGCGCAGGGAGCCATTGGCACTGGGCCTTGGAGTGCAGCGCTCTTTTAATAAATCACAATCAGTCCTGTGCCATTACATCAATATTTTTGGTCAATTACTGTGAAGGTCAGGTGGTGCAGCTACGCACCAGAGCCCGTGGTATGCGGGCATGGGGGAAACATCTGGTGCTGAAACCCTCCAAAAAAGAACAAGTAAAAGCAAAAGATGGACACATGAAAACAAAAAAAAATACTCACGCACACACCTGCATGCCTGCATGCGTCCTAATATAAGAGATGTTTGCTCCCTAATTCCACAAATACGTGTGATGCAGCAACATCCCTGCCTGTGAATTTAGACGGGAGGGGAAGCACGGATACACACGATGCTTTCTCCAGCTGTGAAATTGAAATCCAGGAACACAAAGACAATACGCTGCTATGATTACGACCTTTTGTTGCCTGCCTGCTCACACGCCATAAAAACGTATTCCCCAAAGTTTCCATTCAATAAAGACTCTGAAAATGAAAATATTATTTTCTCACAAGCTGATGGGAATTGTTGTTTCCTCACGGCAGGCATCTAATATCTTCTGACACAGTGTGACCCGCCTGAATGCAATTTGTGTCTTAATATCCAGCTTACAGCGGCCCCGGCCTCTGGAGAAAAGAGGTGTTAGGTGATTTTCCTTTTTCCATTCCCCTGCTTCGTCTGCGGTTCTCTCTCTTCCTCACAACATACATTTCTTTTCTCCTTCTCTCCCACTCCTTGTCCTTTGCTCTTTCTCGGTTCACTTTCTACTACAGTTGTATCACCGGCCGATCAGAGAGGATTTCGTCCACCAGACAGTGGCGGTATCCATCGTTTTTGTGCCCTTGTCTGTCATCTAGTGTCGAGACATAGACAGATCCACAGCCAGACAGACAGACAGGGTGACTACCTGTTCATCCATACGTTTCTGTCCCAGTGCCTTGAGACTCAGGTGTTCTACATGCCAGCCTGCTGTCTTTTTGAGAGAGCAAAAAAGTAAATTAACACCTAGCAAGATGGCCACAAATGAAACAACTGGCAGATGTCATTTTTTTTCTCTCCTCATCACTCATCAGTTTTTTTTTTTTTCTTTGAGCTTGGGTCCACTGAGCATCCAGACCGCTGCCGTGTTTATTTGGGTCAGGAATCATCTTTCATGTATATGACACCTAGACAAAGTCGGCGGACAGAGAGGGGAGATGAGGGCAGATGATGGAGAACGCCAACTCAGTGTCTCTGGGGACTCGCACTACTCTCCTCCTTCTCCCCTCTCATACCTTCTCTTTATTGCATTCTAATAGGCTGACTAATGTACCATGGAAATTCACTCTGGATGCAGGAAGCGAGGGAAGTAAAAGGAAGGTGGCTGCAGCTGAAAAAAGGTTGAAGTGTGACGTAGAAGCAGTGTGCACACTTTTTATTTTAATCCAGAGCTGCTGTTGACAATCTACTGATGTAGCCAGTCTGTTTGAGACGGATGGAAATATTATTCAAAATGAAGAGGTTTAGGTATACTCTGGAGTTTGCTGTTTTCCTCCTTTTGTCTTCTTTCCTTTTTAAGCCTGCATCAGCATCCTTTTTATCCAATGGTTCTTTCCAACAATCCTCCCCTACAGCTAGTCCCCCTAAAACACACACACACACACACACACACACACACACACACACACACACACACACACACACACACACCACGAGCAGCAACTCCTCTCCCTCTGCTCCTCCTCCCTCATATAAGCAGCTCATTTTCTGCAGCACCACTGCTCTAATGGACGCCCTTAGGCTAGAGGCTTCCCAGCCAAGGGACATCCATCTTTTGGCGTGTCACACTCCCGCCCGGCAAAAAATCTTTGTGATGTGCACTCCAATTTTTCTTCAGTAAATCAAATCTTCCTTCCTTCAGAAAGACGAATGCTTTGGGGTTGGAGTGTTACAGAGAAAATCAATGCCGGCAAAATTGAAACAGTATGCCCCCGTATTGATCGGCCTTGTGAGATCGAAAAAGAACAGCTTTGTAACTGTTCTGCTGGACAGTTAGCTGACCTGTAATGGACAAACTATTGATATTAGCATTACTATTTTATCTTGTGCTATGTCATTTCACCAGCGCACTATTGAGGGAAAGAACCCGGAGCAGAACGTTCAGTTAGAAAAGGCTTTCGCTTCTCATCCACTAATGATACAGAAGAGACACACTTTACTGAGGAGGGTTTTGTCCCATCGCTTGATTTATTTAATCTTTTTAGTAAAGGAAATATTGTTTCCTTTACATAATATCCCCATCAGATGAACAGAATATGTGAGTGCAAAGCAGATACTATATACATTCTATTGATTATTAAGTCTGCAATGAACGATTGTTTTCATTATGAATTAATATCGAGATTCTTTTTCTTACAATTTTATTTATTTGGTGAAAAATAGTTAGCCCAACACAATATCTCAAAATTGCGTGTTTTGTCCTACCAACAATCCAAAGCCTAAAATTCATTGACACAAACAATGAATATATTTTCTAAAATTGTGGATAATTAATTGTTGTTAATTTTCCAATTCCATCTCCTGATTGTTTTCTCTAACAGTCATTTTTTGCACTGCGTTTATTTGATTCATGGTTTAGTCTGTGATATGTCAGAAAACAGTGAACCACATCTGCCTGCAGACCAGCTCTACATCTTCAAACGGTACAATGCCCGAAGATATTCATTATTGGTGATCAAAGCAAAATCCTCACATTTAATAACCTGATACTAGCGGATGTTTGACACTTTCTTTTTTGTAAAAGTGGCGGCGGGTGAATAAACACAAGGTTCAGTGTCTCCTCAATCTGCAAATTCGCATTTATCTGCCTATTCTCATACTATATATATAGATATACTGTTAACACCACTTATACTGTTTATTGTGTATTAACACCCCTTAATGGTTATTCTACATTCTATATTTTCTTCCGTTATTTTGTACATTACTCTTCACATAACTACAACATAAGCAAATAACTCTAAAAGTTAAATCTGGTTCAGACTTTCCTAAATTCTTCTTGTTGCACTGAAATACGTGACGAAGCTTCCACCAACTTAAATGCACTTCGAATGACAAACACAGGAATTTCTAAATTAAAATAACTAACTACTAAAAATAATATGTACTTTTTTATTTGATCAATTACTAATATTAAAAAGTTTCATTTTAGGTCTCGTTAGTTTTCTCCCCCTCGTTGAGCCTCCTCTTGGACCCTCCCACGGAATCAATTCATTATGCTCTGGACATACAGCAGTTGTGCTTACTACAGTTAGGACATTTATGTTCACAGAGCATTTTTTCTTTTAAATAAATGATTGCATTAGAATCTGCGGCAGCCCGATTCATCTCTACTTGTATGCTTTCATTCCAGACTTAAATCATAATTATGATACATAATACTGAATGTAATGCATGTGTTAAAGCCGAGGTCTGCTCAGCGTCTGCGCTGCCTTGCGTGCATGTTTTATGGACACACTGTACATTATGGCTGCGCTGGTAGTGTGCACGCAGAGCTGAAAAAGGAAATGGGACTCCAGCACGTCAGTGGAGATTATAACCATAGGAAACAAGAACATAACTGTTTAGAGTACACTGACTCTCGGAAATGCATGACACGTGAGGGGCAGGAAGACGGACAGAGAGAGAGAGGGATGGAGGGATGGAACGGAGGATGAGAGAGAGATATTTGTTACTGAAGCATCAAAAGTTAAGATGGAGACAAAGACAAGACATTTTTTTCCACATCCTTTCCTCTAGCTGCAGTATACAGTAAACCATAGCGATGAGTGATTGCACAAATGTGAATGTAAAAGGTTGAGAGCGTGTCTTGTTTGCTGGATGGAAAACTCTGCAGCTGCTGACTTATCTGACCATCAGATTGCCTGTTGTTGTATTTGCGAAAAAGAATAAACACCGTTGCTGGATCCCCGATCTTTCCTGATTCTGATTTATGCACCAGATTTTGTAATTGGTTTGTTTCCAAGCATTGTTTGCTATGTTTATTCTAATCTTTGTAGCTAATCTTTTTGTTTCAAACGCATTTTTATCTTTAAATAGTTCACCAAAAGAAAGTCTGGCTGGCTGTTTAATCACATATAAATGAGATAATCTCTGACATGAGCCCTTCTTTACATTGAAAACAGTTTGTCCAGTACTCAACGGATCATTTATAACCGATAATAGCTTTTGGTTTGCTTATAAATACTTCCAATCTAAACACCAACATGACCTGATGTCCTGAGCAGTGGCAGCTGTAGCGGTCCCCAGCTCCCGTCTCATCCGAGGCAGAGACAGTTGTTTCCTTTAGTCCGAGCCCCGGCTACTTCAAAACCAATTAGCTGGTGGCTCGGGTTGTGTTCATCCATCTGCCTCGATGCAGTCATAAACATATAGCATAAACATACTGCGCGAAGCGACGCAAGGCCGCCCTCGGTTACGTTTGTCTTTTTGTAAACGAGACTCTTCGTATCGTGCAGGGATCTCCAACACTGAAGTCCTTAAACAGGGTTCGACGCGAAACCCTCCACCTCATTAATCATGCACAGTGACATGTGTCTGGGACAGAAAAGTTGTGAAGGGGACAAAAAGGATGTTCCTTAGGTCTCTGGGGAGACTGTTTCCAGTTTGACGTTCCATCAGTTACATAAAATAACGTGCCACGAAGGCCCTACCGTGCAGTCTGGCTCATGGATATGGAATAGAATATAGCCTTAATGATAACATTTACCTCGACTGTATATACAGTACAGTGGCTGGGGCTGTAAGGAATAGTAACAACGTGTCATGGTGGAACATATTAACGGCTGATGATGTCCACATGTTCGTGTGGTTAAGTGTTGCAGGTCAGACACAGATTTCAAGAATTACACTCGGTGGATCATTTGAAATGATGAGAAAAAGGCAAGTGGTTCAGTTAGAACTGGTGCTTTTAATCATTGTTGTGGGAATGAGTGAATGTTTTTTTATGCCACCGCCGTGGGCAGCCACTATGTTTTTGGGTTGTCAGTCGGTCCGTCTCGTATCGGTATCTCAGGAATGCCGGCAGGGAATTTCTTCAAATTTAGCACAAATGTGGACCATGACTCAATGATGAATTGATTAGAATCTGGTGGTCAGAGTTCACTGTGACTTCATAAAAAAAACATTTGACCATAATTTAAGAATCGACACGCTAATTATGACAATTTCCCATAAATTTCTTATCGGATGAAATTATGAAGTGATGGTATTTTAAACGGACATGGATGTAAACTGCAACTTGACTGGTTGGCGGAGGCTTACAACCTCGAGGCGGTAATTCTAGCGCCAAATCTGTTATAACAATTAATGATTTAACAGTGGAGCTTGTCCTGATCCTGTTTGGAAGGTTTGATGTAGTTTGCATGTTTACACTTGTAGTAGTAGATTTGAGCATTCGTACCTTTTATCTAACTGTTAGCTATTCTTGACTTCGAGGCGGATGCTGCGTCATAGCCGGTACATTTTTTGTTATTGTAACAATAAATATACTTAAGATCAGCCTCACACCATTTTGTAATCCTATTTGTTTGTTTATTTTCCTTATTAAACACACAAATAAGTGAATTTTACAAGATCATTTCTATTTATTCATATGAGCTTAGCCTTAGCTGCTACAGAAGTACCCTCTGGGGTACTAGTAACTAGGTGGTGAGTCACTGCTGGAAACTACTTAGTAGCACTATGACAGTGACAGCTTGCTATTGTGCGTCACAGAAACTGGAGGTGAGAAGCGTCGAGAGGTTTTCAGTTTAACCAATTCACACTACCCTTTTTTTTAATTTTTTTTTTTACATCTTTTAGACCCGCGTCTTCGTTTTAACGCCGTCCCTATTGTCCGTCGTCTTCCTAGCAGCTCAGAAAGATAATGGAATCCTTGTTATGAAGTATGAAGGAGGGCCGCCATCCCTGAAAGACCAATTACACCATCCTACCTCCCTGCCTCGCTGCTCACAGGCCCAGTGTGACTCTGTAGCAACTCTCAGATTTATGAGTTTCATATACCCTTAAGAAAGTATATGGCCTTGGTGGAACAAGGTCATGATAAAAGGGTGCTGATCAATATCTGAATGAAAAGCCATTTGGGAAGTTTTTAGGGCTTTTTCTCTCTCCTTTCTCCCTGGATGCAATATCTGCAGAGTATCGATTGTCCGGGGCCAGTAGTTAGTCAAAGGCTATCTCCTTTGACTAACCCCTTTGCAGCGTGTCAGCCCCCTCCTCCCCCGTCCTCGTGATAGATTGGTATTCTTCCAGCCGTTGTAATTACACCATGGTACCAGCAGGTCATTTATTTTGCTACTTTCACCATTTGCCAAAAACTGGCCTTTATCTTTAGAATCCAGCTCTTTCTCGAGCAACTAAAGCGGGGAAAAAAAAAAGGCCACATAAAATTCCAACGTGCTGAGGATCATCATTTCCTCATAGATCTTCAGCTGCAGATTTACGTTACACCCCCCCACCTCTGTGTCTGAGTTCAAGTTCAGCAACACCTCAAGAGGATCAGACCAGAGGAGTTCAATGTGTGAGATCTGTGATGTTAAGAACTGACATCGATGATGGATGCTAGGACCATTTTATTCATTCTGGAGGGATTTTGTGGAGAATTTATAGATACACACTTGGAAGGATGGAAGGTTAAAGTCAACAGAATAAGAATTTAGCTTTACAAAAGTCTAAAACGATTATAAGCATTTTAAACAGTCTGATCAAGCTGAAATTCTGACTCTGAGGTACTCTGATTCTGATGTTCACGAGACAATATTAAACTGTACAAAACCCCCAATACAAGCAACATAATAAATCAGTGAAAGAAATGTACTATTTAAAATTCAGCGCTGATGCTTTGTTTTCCCCTCTGCGTTAGATTATTTTCTCGAATGAAGAGATAACTACATCGCCATAATAGTTAGTCAGACTTCTGTTTATATGATCGTCTCAATCACCTTGCAAAGGAATTGCTGCACTTGAGACACACACACACACACACACACACACACACACACACACACAGAGAGACTGCGATGTAAGTGCTGTATAATGGGCACAGCCGTATGATGGAGGGAGGGAAGGAGGCGCTCATGAATAGCAGACAGTCTCGCTAGATGAGATTGCCGAGCCTTGTAGTCCTGAAGCAGGGCTCACAACAGAGAGAGTTCAATGGAGATTGTTTTATAAAGTATATACAGAACAAGAAAGATCAGTTTAATTTTTACCAATTTTCTGTGGTTTCAAAATCTTAAACTAAGCTGGAATGTATTGCTTTTTTTAAAAAGTATATTCTTTACATATTTTTTATACTATATTTTATTTTTTTTTAGTTAATTTGAAAGTGAGATCCCTAACTGGTTTTGACATTTACGGTGATAAAGGTTAAACATGGACTAGTGTGTATTGTTGGACTCAAGCCCCAACAATAAAAGAAGTCCTCCTTCGACTCCCAATGTCAGCTGACCGTGAGCTTCTCCTCTGTGCGTTTCTTTTGGTGTGTGTTGGAAACGTTTGGTCTGTGTTCAGATTTGTCAAACCATTCAAGTTCAGCTCTGAAAGCTAGAGGTCAGAAGATTATTACAATGGGCCAGTAATGGCAGAATTATGCAACTCTGGTCCAGTGGATGCCCTCATTACCTCGCCGTAGTGGTGATAAATGGCCCTAAATGCATGTTGTCAAAATCACAGGAAAAATGTGACCCTATATCAAAAATACAGATGGTACCACTTCAGCGATGTAGCATGGGGAGTGTGTATACACTATTTATTATGTAGTGATGCTTAGATAATTCTAATAATGCAAACCGGGAAGCTATTCGAACATTTAACTATAAATGTGCAACATTTTTCCTTTGAGTGGAAAAGGCTTTTTTTTCTGCTCTTTGTTTAATATTTACTACCTTAGTAAACACAATGCTTTCTCTTTTACCTCCCATGAAATCTGATATGATTAGTGTGTAATTGTCTGGCTTTTTGTTGCTGAATTTACACTGTGAGTGTAATTGCTGCTAATTGGAAGCTGCGCACTAAGCTGGTGGTAATTAGGGCTCGATTTGCATTATTTCATTTGGCTGCACTGCATTGTGGGGAGTCTGAAGCCTTTTGCCTCTCACCCATGGGAGTACTTTGATCCTCGCAAGCCGGCGATGTTGCAGAAATGCAATATCAGTCCCTCTTTTTTTTTTTTTTTTTTTCTTTTTTTTTTTTTTTTTTTTTTCTCCAGATCGCTTTTTGAAAGCTCTTGGATAAATTGGAGTTAATTGGGAGGAGTGGTAGGTGCTTATGTTGTCTCGGTAATGAGTGTGTGCACTCTTGTGTGTTCGCAACAAATTCAGTGAAAGCGGAGTTAACAAGAGTGATATGAAAGCAAAAGATGTTAATATACATGAATTTAGTTTCAGTGTGGCTGAATTCCTTCAGCTCACATATAAGATTTAGATTGTTCTGGGTTTTTTTTCTCTCTAATCACGTGCATACTATTTTATGTTTTACAACTCTTCATCCCCGATCTGTTGTAGTGTTGGATCACGTTGTTTGAATTCATATTAAAAATAGAGAAATTAAATAATTTAATCCTGGGATTAATAATAAGGATGGGCAAAATGACCCATCTTATCCCCATCATGTAAGGGGATAAGATGGAAATGTTGCCGGGTCTGTGACCCTGACATTACCTCTGGTGAATGTTGTAAACAACATTAGCTGAGGTGAATTAACATACACACATGTAGAAGGTCCCCTGTAAACCTCATTGGAGTGGGAAGGCACAGCATTAATGTACATGTGGAAAATCACTTCGGCAAGACTTAATCATGCCAAACAATTTCAGTGGGAAGGTATTTGGTCCTGTTTCATTTTAATTTGAGTCTGGAGATACCATCTATGTGATCGCTGCCACCGCTTGACAAAGAGCCAGTGCTCAAGCAACCAGTCCTCAACATGACAAATCCTCAATCTATCGCTGCTCTCCCGTTTCTTCTAAACACATGGTTTATGCAAATCAAAGCAAAATGATCTTGGGGATAGCAGCAATGTTTGAGCAATTTGAGCGCTGCCAATAGGAACTGGCATTAATATAAAATAAGGAAGGGGAGAAATGTCCTCTGCATATGCGGCTCTCATTGACTGTACCCAAATTAATTTAGCAGAAAGGTTATGAATGACTGTTTGTGCTGAAGTGCAGTCGCTTGTGGTGATATATGAAAGCACATTCACTCTGCTTGTCCTGCTTGCTATGATAACGGTCATTCTATCATTTACATAACATCAAATGCTTGAAAAGGAAACCCATGCAGATGGAGTAATATTCTCGCTACCTCTCCGTATTCACCCTACGGTTCTTAAAAAGCTGAATTCAAATGAAATGATATAAAATGGCTAAGAAGGATATCTGATGCTTTTCTTTGTCTAATATCAGTTTCTTGTGTCTGTTTAAAAACAAAAGAAACTTTTAAAACTGGAATTTTACACCCCCCCCCCCCCCCCCCCCCCCCCCAAAAAAAAAAAAAAAGCACCAACAACACAAAAATAAACGATGCATCTGCCTCTTAACCAACCCTGTCTGATTGAATCTTGATGGATGGCAGTCATTTGTCCTCGTCAGCAAATGAACAACCGTGCCGTTATAAATAGCAGTGCTATGAAACTTTCAGGAGCTGCAGAGAGAATCTATTAGCATCTTTAAACTGGCCGTTTGATAATCCCAATAACATATGATGATTAATAGAGGGGACTTGAAAGTGGATTGGGATTGTTTATTTTAGTGTTTCTTAATGCCAGATTAGTATTATATTTAGGACAAGATTAGAGCTTAATCCCCCCCCAAGGGAAAGGAAGTGGCTGCAGCAGGATACTGTCATAGTCATCAAAGAATAGAAACAAATATACACTCATGTATAAGATTAAGAAGGGTATGTATTTCTAGTGCATTTTCTTATTTGGTTGTGATAGTAACTATTGGCATTATAGACCATATATATTGAAGGGATTTCAGTAATCAACTGACAAATCATACTGGGATTTATACATTATTGCAAATGAACGTGCATCTTGCTAGTTATTTGGGTAGACGGCTCCCATGTGTTGGACGATGGTTTACATCGTTAATGTAGTTCACTTGTCCCTCCACTTTCCTAAACGCTCATCTTTCCAAATAAGCCTTTTATTAATCCTGAACCAGCAAAGTATCTCCTTGCAGCGTGATGGTGGTTTTTGTTGAGTTTATTAAATTGAAGGCATTACTGTTTTGTCACCTGATTAGGGGAAAGAAACATCAGGGCCATATAAAAGGAGAAACTTGAACTTCCCCATTAGTCCTCTGTGTTGGTAAACTTTCTCAAATTTACAACTCCAGAGCCCTGAAGAGCATCCAAAAGATGGTTAAAAAAAAAAAAAGCAAGAGAGAGGGAAAAAAAAGAGACGGTAATCACTATTTACTACTTCACATAAAACTCTTCCGGACTCTGTTTCATCAGTAGCCAATGTGGTCTACATTAGAAAGGCCCAACAAATTCTCTTTAGTACACACAAACTCAGAGCTTGCACATGCGAGGCTTGCACTGTTGTATATCAAAGTTTTGCCCAGATTTAAAAAGAGCACGCTCTCCGTCTGACAAGATTTCCTCTCCTCTACTCTCATCATCAGACAACAGTCACTTCAGGCTTAGCGAGCCGGCCTTCCAGACACCTTTTATGACCAAACTAATTACTAATTACACAAGTGGTCGGCGTGAGCCACAGCACAACGCTGGCCCTTTTGTTATTTTAATTGTTGTTATTTTGAAGAATGGTGCTTCAGTAAATTCTGCCAAGGATGCCCTAGGAGGATGGATGAGCTCTGAATAATTTATCGTGTTTGTGGAAACACACTCAGTGTGCGGCATGGGGGTTGCATAGCGCCGTACATCTCCATTCTTGTTACGGCGGCGCTCTCATTGGGGATTGATGACGAGGTATCTTTCATCGCGCGTCCACCTCTTCCAGCACCCCATCATTAGGACTCCCATTGTCGCCTGTTCATGGCGCGCTGGATGAATATGACTGGCAGAGGTGGGTCCCCCCCCCCCTCTAATGCTTTGACTAATTACTCCAGCCAATGGTTCCCCTCCTGATGGATTAATGTGCATTGTGTGAATCAGACAGACCCCCCCCCCCCCCCCTTCCATGAGATGAGAGACGAGTGCGTCCTGATTCGGAGCTGTGCGCCATGCACAACCTTGATAATTATTTTCATAGATGAATACCGTTGCAGGCAGGATGATGAAGTGGCCATTTGCGTTCAGAGACTATCACACACAAACACGGAGCGGGGTCTTTGTCACTGGTGAGAAATCTGGCACACACACATACACACACACGCTCTTGATTCACTGCTCTGAATATACAAAATCTACATTTCCTTTTATGCTGTTTTGAAAATTTCCCAAACATCTTCCCATATCGGGGTCTCAATGGTTGTCTTCTATGCACTGAATTTACATACAGACTCAAGATATGAGCAGCAGCAAGCCTCCGCTCGTCATCAAGCATTTTGAGACAGATTGTTTTCCTTCTGTCCAGATAAATCAAATAATCAATGGTTTTCATTAGCCAGGGCATGCCGGGTTTTAAAGTACCCGCTTGGAAATTGTATTTATTTTCTTGCGTGAAGCCCCTTTCCCTTTTAGAGGCCCCCGTGTGATCATTGGTGTTGAACTGAAGATTTGTGAGGAGCCCCCGGCCAGAGCAGCGTTCAAGAGTAGATCACATAAAGTATGGAGGGGTTCTCCCGTCATAGTTTATGCCACTGAAACCATAAACTGTTTCTTTTACACCTTCACAGGATACACTGCAGCCAGTTATGAATAACCTGGTCATGGTTTTGTTTTTATTAGTTTAGAAATGTTTTGAATCAATTAAATCTGTTTATGTCTTCTTGTAACATCAGTTTTGCCACGAAAAATCTTTTTTTGTGCTTTTAATCTTTTCAAAAAGGTTAGTCTATGGAATATAAAACCATTTAGGTTTGTAGGTATCACGTATCTTAATTTACTGTATGATTCATGACAGCGTAGATCCTGCTGGAATTGTTTTTTTAATTTTTCGCACAGCCCAGCGGAATTGAAAAGATTTACAGTATTTTACGAAATCGTGGCAAATTGTTGAGGTGGATTTTAGGAATATCTGCGATGAACAAATACCAACAAAATCAACTCCAGGACAAGCCTAGACTAGGGTTTTCTTATTTCCTAAAACTGTTTTCCTCATGAGAACATTTAGTGCAAGTAAAACGACTATTTGACTTGAGTCAGACAGTCGGGATTTAGTCTCACTAAAGACCCAAGTGCATGTTGTTTTTCCCCTCCCAACTGAGTTGTTAATCATTAACGCATGAGCTGTTTTCACAGTTAAAAAGAGTGGATTTTTGTGCTGCCTAATGCCACATCTTTGTTTTGCGCCAAAAAGTTCTTCAAATTAAAAACCCTTTAAACTGAAAAAGAAACATGTAATGAGAAAAATGATTTTATTACGCTTTGTGGTGCCTCCAAGCCATGGGTAATGAATATTTTAGATTATGTTTTAATTAAACCACTTTCAAAAATAGAAGAGATATTTCATTATAGACAGGTACACAGTGTACACATGCAATGCTATGTGCCAATGACTCCTCATTAAAAGTTAACACTTTCTTTGCCTTGAGAGCGGAATGATTTACTGACCGGGCCTGGTAAAGGGAGATGTAAATTGGAAAGAAAAATGGGTGCTGTAGACATTGATTAATATTGGTAATGCTATCCACCCCCACTCCTCTGTGTTTGTAATGGCCTTCTCCTTATCCTGCTAGCCATGAGTCCTGACAGGAGGTATCCTGCTGGGCTTGAAATGAGCCTAGAATGGAGGCATGTGCCCTAGAAGTGTGTGGAAAATGATCACGCTGGCATTTGCTCCTTCCACTGTGATGCACTTTGGACTCAGTTCACCGTCTCAAAGAGAGAGGAGGAAAAATAAATGAAAAAGGGAGCACCTTAGTCTCTTTAGATGGAGATACCGTCATTGTCGAGTACAATGATTTGGGCTGCAAGCTTGTGTCTAAGGGAATATTTTTAAAGAGTTATTCTGAGGGTTTAAAAAAAAAAAAACAGCAAACACAATGCTGTCTTTATGTACGCTTGCTCGGACCAAGCGCTAATGCTGGGCTGCTATACCATGCTGGCTGGTAATTGCTAACACATGTGCTACCTCTGTCTCGCTGCAGCCGGCCGAGGGAGTTCTGGCGCCTGGACTACTGGGAGGACGATTTAAGGCGGCGACGCCGCTTCATCAGGAACCCCTCCGGATCCACTCACTCAGAGGCTACGCTCAAAGCCGCGGCCGAACACGGTCAGTCCCATCCACCAAGTCCCTTCCTGTTGGTTACACTCCCTTTCTCACTCACTTGGTGCTAGCACCAGGTACAAGGTAATACAAATTTGTCTTCGCGTTGCAATAAAAGATTTATTGTACAACAAGACCGTAAAATAGCACCCTCATTTAGATTTCTCAAAGGTAATTTCATATATACTCTGCCTCCCATTAGGCAAAGCTGGACTAACAATCAACTGTGTTTCTGTAGCAGGCTTTGCTCAGAATTTCAGTTTTGAGCTAAGTGGCTATGACTCAAATGAAATGTGAAATTTTGTCTATTCTTTTTTTCTTCGCTGCATAACAGTGGCTTATATCAGTGGTAAGTAGCATTCACGCTCCTATATTTTGTTCCCTTGTTTGACTGAGGGGTCATTTTGGGATTCATGCTTTTTGATTCATTCCTTTACAGAATAGTTTGTTAGATCAGAGGTAAACTTAATAGAATATTCTAAATAAAATGTGTTTTGAGGTGTATAATTATGATTAAATTATTGATTGAATGTGATAAATTGTATTGGTCCTTCAGCTTAAATATTACACCAGTAAACACAAATTGCAGTCTACCGAACATCGTTGAAGAGAGTTTGTACTGTGACCCTCTTAAGATGTATTGGGGTATGGAAAAAAAAAACCGTTGCCAATACTCTGCTTTTACCCAAAGTACAGCGTTCTCATTTAAATTAACAGCATTGATTACTTTTTACTTTAGTATTTAAATAAGGCCGATACATTTTTCATTGTTTCTGTGCACTTCCCTGTAAAGACAGGTGCCGATTTTCAATAAACATGGTGTGAGAGCAGCTTAACATTCCCAGCAGTCACTTGTGACCACAATATCTAAATGACACATGTCTCTGCATTAACACCAGGAGTCACATTACTCTTCTTGAGTGCGCGTAATCCCTCATTTCTACAAAAGAAATCCAGCGCACACGCACCAGGGTTTGCGATCATCGTCATGCCGGACCTACATTTACCAGCTCAATCAATTACTCTCTCCGGTAAACGGCCGTTTCTGGACCAAAAATGTCCTCAATGCGTCTCCTGCAAAAGTCCCGTTAAATGTGACATCATTCCCGAAGACAAATGGCAGGTGTGACAGGAGTCGATACGAATGTGATCTAAAAGCAATAAGTGTCGGGGATCCCAGGATCCTGGCAGACTTCTGGTCTGCAGTAATGGCTGCAGTGTGGAGGCAGCTGGAGACCGAGGCCAGCTGGTCGCTGCTCTTCTGCTGCAAACCTCTGAATTTAACTTTGTCTCCATCTTAATTCCTCCTTGTTTTCCCTTCAGCTAGTTCATGACAGAGAACAGACACATTACTTATGCTCTGTCGTTGACTTCTTTTAGCTGATGAAAAACTGTTGACGGTATTCCGTCATTCAGGTATTTGGTCTGGTATTCAATTTTATTCTAAACTATTTATGTGCTGTGTATATTCTTCACTTGTGGGGGGGGGGGGGAGGAGACAAATTCCTGAAAACATTTGGTTTCAAAGCCAAGTTTGTGTAAAAATAGCCAGCAGCCAGTTGTGGCAAGGCTATGCTACCTCGGGAGAGTATACTGCCCAGGCTGAAGTACGAGAATATATCATTAAAATAACTCTTTGACATTGAAGCCTGCCGGCATCCATTTTCTGATGTAACCTTTCGTCTTGTTTTAGTCGACCCGACATTTGTTACGGAAGTGCAGCTCAAGATGAGAATGCAGGGCTGAGTTTTCAAACGGAGCACAAAGGTCATATCTGGCTGTAATTATATTCATCAGATGCAGAGGGGAAAATGCAGTCTCTCCCCCTAAGAAAATATTTAGTATAAGATCAAGCCTGAATTTACCCTAATTTTCTTGCTACTTGTGGCTGCACTTTTCAAATCTCACGCTTGATCATAAAATTAGAAGCAATGGAAAATATTTAGCATTTTTTACTGAGTGATCTATCACAACAAAGTGTTGTTTTTCCTTTTTTTAAAAAGAAGGGAATATGTCTTTGCATTTGAACATGGAGAAAATGTGCATGTCTGCGTAAAGGGTAGGGACAACCGTTATCATTCATACTGCGCCAAAATGATTTCCACAGGAGAGTGCGTGGCTGCCAGTGGGCTTGAGTAGGCTGTTATGTATTTATGCCTGGAAAGAACCATCTTTTCTGGGGATTGATTTGGTCTGGTCCGGGCCCGTGTACCAGAGGTGGCAGAGTAAATACCTGAAGACTAATGTCTCTGTTCTGGTAATCAATACTCGCCTCATGACCACACTCCTGGCTACGCTCCCGTTAAAAACAAATTTGTTAATTTTGACAATTTAATTGCTGTGACCATGCATGCCTTGAGTTGTATAAGCAGGTAGTTGAACCTCTCAGTCGGGAAATGGGGTCTTGGAAAAGTGTAACCTGTTGGGATTTATGCACCTTTCTGCTCCCCGTGTGATGAGTGATGAGGTTGAAGTGCCCTGCCGGACTGTTTTTGTAAATGTGGCACGTCTGCTCTGTGCATAGAATTGTTTTTCATTGTAGTCTTTTAAAATTACAATTTTATTTAAATTACATTTTAATAAGGTTAATGATTGTTGTACGTTTGCATCTGAACGTTGTATTTATTTTTTTATTGCTAGTAGTAGTATTTATAGCGCTTAATTTTAGCTAATTCCATATTATACACTTGAATATTTAGATTTTAAATCCAACTGGTAAAAGCTTGCACTGAAGTTAACCAGCATGATTCCCCACACACACACACACACACACACACGTGCACTTACAACCCCACCAAAACCTCGGACTTGTCAAATTAAAAGAAGAAAAAAATAAACACCATCCACTTTCGGAACAGAGAGTGAGAAGTTAGCTCGTAGCCTGTCACTTATCTGCACGTTTCTTTTATGTGTGACATGACTCTGAACAAAATAGCTTTCCTTGCTACACTCCAGCTGACTGGTCAGTATTTTTGTTGCACTTACTTCAGTGTCTATTATTCTGAGGAACTATTAATAACTTGTGCTTGAGGGTAATAGAAGGAGCATGGATCAGCCCAGTCTCCAGGTTGAGCTGCATCAGACTGTGTGTGTGTGTGTGTGTAAGGCTCAATACTGTATGTTAGTAACACAGTACTTGCTGAGCATGTTGACGGTGAAACTCCTAGAAGTTCAGATACATCTCTGTATTTTAAGCTCGTGATAAGTCCCCTGTCCACTTGCTTGGTGTGAATACAATGGCATGTGGTACGTATTAGAGGAGCTGGTAGTAATTTCAGTGCTGCTAACTAAAGAATCCTCCAGGGAGGCTTAATTACAGGAAGACCATTCTAAATATCAGTGAGCTGCATATTTTCCATGACAAGAGATTTTTTATCCTTGCTCCTCTAACAGTTTCAAAGTATGTTGCCACATGACGCGGCTGTGCATTTTTAGGAAGTGCAATTGATCTCAGGTGATAATGAAGAAAAAAAAAAAAATCCACTAAATGTGTGTTCAGCGTCTAACTGGATTAAAACTGTGTTGCTTTTACCAGAATGCTGGATTAGAAAACGTACACAGAAGCAGAGAAAGCTCCGGCTGTATCGCCAGCTATGTTTACAAAGAGGGAGGACGTGCCAGCTCGTCTTTGTGCCGTGGACTTGTGTCTGTGGATCCTCACCATGCACCACTGGGGAATGCAGGGCTCTGTAAATGTTTGCAGATTAACATTTTCCTTAAATAATCCATTGGGAACCTCAAGTTATGTTGAGTCGAGATCAAAACGGGCGGTGTGTGAACCCCCGTTTTGTTTTAAAATGAATGTTTGAATAATCTTTGCGTTAAATGGTGTTTTGTTTTGATGCATTTAGGGTTTGCATCATGTCAGTCTTTAGTCCGCCTCGTGTCGCTCGTTGTTTTCAGTGTGTCTGGCTGCACGTAGCTCTAGAAGTCTGAAAATCAGCATGGCTCCTCACTGCTGAATGTAGGTTAAACAGCAGTGCTTAGTGAATACTTTAATCAGAGGGTACACCTACTGTACTTACAACAAAGCTGACCCTGTTCTGTTTGAAAAGGCTTTGAAAGCCAACAAAGATATCTTTTACTAAATTCATAAATTACTTTAATATTTAGTCTCAAATCGATAGTTTTATGAAGAGTGCTAAATGAATGCAATTCTAAAAAAATAGATTAGATTCACATTTTGATTTGATGTGAGGTTGTTGCGCTTATCACTGATTTGAATGGACAGCCTTCTCTTTATTTACCACACCACCACTAGTGGCTGTAGTTTAAAGACAGTAGAAGCTGATGGCTCATATTAGAGCACAACCACTTTTTATCAATCAATCTAAATATAATTTTATTGTTAGTAATGGTTGCTTTGATTTGCTGTTTTTAAAGAGAAAAGCTGTCTGAATCGGGTGTTTGGTTTCGGTTCAAAATAAAATTTGCTCAAACATTTCATCATTTAAACTTTGAAAGCCATCAAACATCGCACTGCAAGTTAAAAATGCTTATTGGGGTAAAATTATTTTTGTATTGTATTGTATGCATACGACTTAAAACACTAAAAATAAAATGCCTCCTTTTCCCCCCTCCAGCGTCCGAGGAGGATGTTCTCAAAGGCAAGCAGTCCATCAGGAGCCAGGCTCTGGGAAATCAAAACTC
Organism: Cebidichthys violaceus; assembly: GCF_023349555.1. Lineage (NCBI taxonomy): Eukaryota > Metazoa > Chordata > Actinopteri > Perciformes > Stichaeidae > Cebidichthys > Cebidichthys violaceus. Next base: position 4,206,563 of record NW_027176594.1, read on the forward strand.
TGAGAGTGAGACGTTGCTTGACGGAGACGATGACACTCTGTCCTCCCTAGAGGAGAAGGACCTGGAGAACTTAACAGGTAAAGAAATGGCTCACTCTCCTCACCTCTCACCCCTCCTGCTGCGCTGTTTGTCCTGCAGCTCAAACTAAATAAAGAAACATGCTCGTTGTCATTTTCATGGAGCTTAAAATCCTCCATATGCAGTTCCACTGATGAGAATACTGAGAGCACTTTGTGTGCACCACATCTCTCATAGGATTTCATATTTTCCCCATATGATGTTGCTGTTTTGCTTTAATATCACAGTGTGTTGTTTAGCTAAGAAGCCTTCCGTACAAGTAAAAAAACCAACCTTGAATGAAAGCCATACCCAACTCTTTCATTAGCACCACCAGAGTACTTGTGAAAACACAGTATTGTTTTCTGTGTGCCACTGGAGGTCTGCTTCTCAAACATACAGCAGCAACTCTCTAAACATGCTTTTCTATCCAGCAGTAGATGAGTTTATCCCAGGTTACTGCTTCGCCTGGAATGGGACATTATCTGCAGCATAGCCTAAATAAATCCTCCCCTCAAGAGCCTGATAGCCTGATGAAATGACGTCAACACGACCTTATATTCTGCTTTATCCAGCTCACGATGTTGCCAGTCCTTTGTTGCTTTTGATCCATCTGATATTTAAAGATTCCTAATTAAATATAATTTAGTCCGCTAATCGGATTGCAGTGTAATCCGCATTATTATTTTTTTGTATGTGCAGTGACAGCGCTCACCAGACTAAGCTGCATTAATGGGGTTCAGAGTGCTATTAAAATAACGCAACTGGAGGACAATAGGATTACACGTTGAATGCTGTCTAATAAAGTGATGTGTACTGTGAGAATGGAGTCGGGAGAGCTTCAGCTTCTCGTCTTAAGCAGCTGTCTGCTTCAGGTGTAATTGAATGTCTTTGACTTGAATGGAACTAAAACAAAATGTTATTTCAACCCACGGATAACATGTCAGTACTCACGGGGTTCACGAGCGGCAGAGGGATGAATAACTAATATATATATATATATATATATATATATATATATATATATATATATATATATATATATGTATATGTGTATATATATATATATATATATATATATATGTATATGTATATATATGTATATATATATATATGTATATGTATATATATGTATATATATATATGTATATGTATATATATGTATATGTATATGTATATGTGTGTGTGTATGTTTATTCCATCCGTTTGCACGAGTGCGCGGGCGCTCAGGGAAATCAAGCCGGGCTCCGAGCCTCGTTTCTCCGCAGCGCACATCTGCAAATACAATGGCTCATATGTGCAGAGCCGAGTAGAGCTAACAGCCACAGCTCCCCAGAGCCGGGCGCTCATTGTCATATCCTGGCATAAATTAAGATTGATGAGAGATTAAACAGAGCTTCTTTCAACCGCTCGCAATCAATGCGTCCTGACTGACAGTCGATTTCTGACAATTATGTCGCAAAGTTGCACACTGTGTATCTTTTATTTTAGTGCGACTTTTAAGACATAGGTCTGTAATAATGTATTGGGATAGCTGTGTATCATACAGTGGGCGGCTATTTTTCGTAGTTCATTTTGAATTAATTTATTAATTGTAGATTATCCATTCCAGGAGAAAAACTACAGACGGTGTTTCCGTATAGCAATTTGAATACATACACCGCAACTCTAATGCAAATAGTTGCATGTAAACATTATTTCTGTAAGAATCACTCTAAACTTTCAAAATAGACACAGAGGATCGTTATCTTTAGCGTGTTTATCTTAAGCTCCTTATTAACTAACCACGTGCACGATTGAAGGCCCCCACTGTGTTTCTAACAGGCAAACAAACCGCTCAGTGTAATCCCTTGTTGAGTTTTATATGTTTACCTTTGCTGCGTAAAAGCAGCGTATCTCCCCCCGCCCCCCCGCCCCCGCACACACTTGGAGAGGAGCACGGTGCGCTCGTCTCTCTGACCGACATGTGTCTGTCCTCCAGGCCCAGTAAACTTGAGCACCAGCGCTCAGCTGGTGGCTCCGGCCGTGGTGGTGAAAGGCACTCTGTCCGTCACCGCCTCCGAGCTCTACTTCGAGGTGGACGAAGACGAGGCGGGCTTCAAGGCCATCGATCCAAAGGTAAGAGACTCGAGCTCCATTGATCACGGCTCGAATTGTCAAACGTTTTGAAGCCATGCTCGAACTTCCTTTATATACTGCGCAGGCTGACGAACACGTATATGTTTCACAACCACGTGTTATATGAGTGTGTTGAACACCTGATAATGTTGTGTCAAAGGCGAGATTAATGTCTTGTCAGTCTGTTTGAAGTTACAATGACCATTTTAAATGAAATGGGAGGGAAATGTCGTTTACTGCATACTTTCTTTTCTTTGAATTATCTGTTTTTTTTCATGGATATTTTCTAAACTAAATTTAACACAATAACATTTATATTGTTAGGTGGGAATAATAAATCAATTTGTTTGTTATAAATAAACGTTATCTATGGGTAAAACATAACGGCACATGGATCAGGCCTCCCATTAGTAATCAGGATTTTTTTTTATAGTAAACAGATTTAAAAAAAAATTGCACGTAAATAGGGCTCCGATGAAAAATAAATATAGTAAAATTTGGACTAATATCGATAATTCTTCATGTTAGCTGCGGGAGACTGCTGACCCACAGGTGGTTGTTTGTTCAGTTGAGCACTGCATGACATTATCTGATTTGTTTTTAAACATGGATAGTTTGGTAATTAAATATGTTGATTTTAATTACATGCGCATTTATTTGAATGTGGTTTTTGTACTCTACAAAACAAAAACTCTACAATAAAGGTTCCATACACGATAACACTGCGTTATCTAAATCCCACTGCATTAATCAGATTAAGGCTTCAGTTTGTCTGTAGGCCCTGTGCGCGTGTTGCTGTTAAAGCAGAGAGATGCTCCCAGGCCTATATATTAACACGAGTCCGTTGATTTACATTCATTGGAAAATCCTTTAGAGCCTGTCACTGTAAAAAAATAACGTATGGCCTGAAGTCGGCTGTGCACATTCCTTCTTTAAATGTAGCAAACGCTTCCATTTTTCTTTTCCCAGTGTTGATCCCAGGTCAGCTGTCTCTCGTCAAAATGAATCATTTAATGATTCTCTTCATCAGACAATAGCAAAAAATAAAATGCAACAGATGTGCCTGTCACATCAGCTGTCAAAACACGCCAAGACACGAGGCCAAGTTGTAATTTAATTTGCAACATTTTATTAACATTTCTTTTAAAGTCACATAATGAAAAAAATTGAACTTGGCACGCTACATTTTTCTTTCACTTAACGATTTTGTGCATATATTTAAATAAAAGTTTCTTCACTTTGTGAAAACATTTAAAGAAGACAACTAAAAGTCATTACATTTATCTGAAAATGTACCTTCGCTTTCTCTCTGGCAGTGGCCCAATTGCTCCATTTAAAAAGGGTTTTGTGGTTTGCTCGCTGCATTATTTTTGTTACTGATTTTTTTCACTTTTTGTTCACATTGCTTGGAGAATCAGTTGCAGAATCGTATTTGTCCTTCTCTGAAGTATTTTTTTTTTATCCCAAAAATGTCTCTTCGGCTCTGTCTCGACAATCACTTTATAGTTTGTCCAAACTTTTTGCGTTGGTGAGGATTTCCCTCGCTAGTCTCCACGTCTGCTTAGCAGCAGCCTCCAGGGCCGAGTGAGGCTTTCCCTGAAACAAGTCCAAGTTTGGCAAGAAGTAGTGGGGACATCTGCGGCACTGCAGACAGGATATGAGCTGCAGCAGGATGCCATTCAGTCGGTCTCCGAGGCAAGACTCGTCCCAGTCGGTCTCTCTCGGGTGTTTCTCGCACTCGTACAGCAGCAGGGTCTTCATGTGGTAGTTTTGGAGCGGCTGTCCCGGGAGCTCCAGGTGACGGTCCCTCAAAGTCTTCAGCACGGACAGGCACTTCTTCCTGCAGCCGGCCATTAGCAGCCTGTTCTCGGCCTCGCTGAACTGCAGCACCCAGGCGTCGCTCTCCGCGGAGCTCTGCTTCCCCGTTAACGAGTAGCACTCTTTAGAGAGGAGGTTGAACCCCTCGGCTTTGACTTCCGCTACCCGGTTAGGACCGGGCCAGGGGATGTGGGGCATGGGCCACTGAGCCGCGCTCCGAGGCCAAATCCCAGTGCACTTGAACGCGGGCGTGATCTGCACCACGTACCTCTCCCTGATCCTTAGTCTGACCTCGCTGGTGTCCGCCACCATCTTTACCACGTCGCGGTAGCTGCATTTGTCCACGGCCTGTGCCACCAGAGTCTGGAACCTGGAGCGGATCTTTCTGGCCGATAGGTAGCCCGAGGCGGTGATGAACTCGACCCACAGCGACATGCTCCTTTTACGGCCATCGCTCAGCTTCAGCACCGCGCAGCCGGGCAAGGAGCCGTCATCCACGAAGTTGAACACCCCCATTTGGTTGAGGTAAAGCACCACCTCAAACTCATTGGGGGAGATGACCTCCATCCCCTCGTAGCGCGCATCTATCTCGCTGAGGGAGCTGATGAACCGGGGCTCCTGCACCTCCACCTCCTTCAGAACATCCGACACCACTTTACAAACCTCCCGGATGGTCTTCGCAATGGCCGCTTTGCGCGCTTGGCATCTCTCGTTGTGATATTTGTTGAGCTGGTAAACCAGCTTTGCCTGCGTCGCGATCATGTTCGGGCAGAGGTCCGGGCTGTACACCGGGGAGTCGCAGTAGGTTGACGGATCCAATGCTTACCGGTACAGCCAGAGGCAGACGCTTCCCCGTGCAGGAAAAAGTGTGTGATCAAAAGTTGTTTGGCTTTGAGCAGCGGATGGACGTCAGCGTGAGGAGGAGGAAACGGATAGGGATGCAACGATATTAGCCCTGCTAAATATCAGTCCAACCCAACAGCACTTCCAGCACCGCTAGGTAGAGTCGTATTCAGGCTGCGGGTCACCATCCGTGTCCTGGGCTGCAGACGCTTAAAAGGCTAACATCGCCTACAGTGACCATCATCTCCTCTTGCTGTTTATTCTCTCCTCTGCGTCCCCGCTCACTTTTTCGTCCACACTCAGCTGTGAGCTGGACTTGTGTAGTTTATGAATGGTTCCTTTAGCAAGAGTGAAAGGGGTCGGGCTTCCTCTCCTGCAATCATGTGCGGAGCTGTCAGTGCGGGCAGCCAATCGGAGCACGAGGAGCTCCAGTCAAGCCTCGGCAGCATCGGGGCGCGCGGAGCTGGTGTCCACTGCTCCTAATCCGACACAGGAACTCACAACCCAATAGGTTTATACGGGCAGATTCAAGTGTATACTCTTTAAGACTTGCAGCAGTAAAACATTTATATTTCAGTGTTGCTCTCTGTGCGTAATTTACCCGGTGCGTTCTGAGGATTACGAGTGTAGTCAAAGTATGAGTGACAGCCTTTAACTTTGCACTATTATAAGTCTCTTTTTCTCTCCGTTTTTAATTGATTTTTTTCATGGTTTTTCTCATATATGAAAGGGTCTGTAACGGCAGCGTTTTTTCTCTCAATGACAGCAAGTATCGTTTATTGTCATCCATTACGCAGTATGTCACTTGTATCATAAGAAGTCTGAAAAATGTATACTGAATTGTAAGTCGCTTTGGATAAAAGCGTCTGCTAAATGACTGTAATGTAATGTATACCATCTATCAATCTATTTAACGTGTGATTTCCCCTTTTTTCTAATTCGACATGTACGAGACATGGTCAGTTGGTCACATTATTTGTAAATGTAATTACAACTTTAAAAATCAAACTAATGCAACTAATTCATGCCATTGTTTTTTTTACTTACTCTCTTTATTTAAGATCAGTTCTAAATCCCTTTCATTTTTTTAGTGATTGTGTTTTTTATCACATTCTTGTAAAATTGTAAATTTTTTTATAAACTAAATATTTCGTGCTGTTGAATATTGTTTAGCCGCTTTCTTTTTTTAATGCAAGTTTAAAATAGTAATTGTGTTGCGTGCACCTGCAGCTTAGGCTCAGATATACGCTTGAATATAGAGTGACCGAAACTAACTGGAAGGATCAGATAAATGAACGGTAGTGATACCCACCAGATCCACCTTTAACTAATCAATTGATTTCAAATGGAATATTTAGTGTTATTTACACAGTCGATATTTTGGATTGAGCCAAATAACTGAAAACAAGACGCGTGTCCACGATTCCCCCCCCCCCCCCCCCCCCCCCCCCCCCCCCCCCCCCCCCTCCCACACACACACACACACGCGAGCGCGCGCGCGCGATAATTTGCCCGTGGGTTTATCGCCCTGAACGTTGTCCATGCTGAATAATTTAACCACGGGTCTCTCCAACGGTGTAATTGAAGTCCCCTTGTCACCCAGACTTCATGTTGGAGGACTAAAGAAGTCATTACATTCTCCCGCAGACAAGCGGCTGCGGTGCGAGGCATATTTAGCAGGCTGGGAATATAAAAAGAATCCAGAGGGAAAGTCTTATGAAATGTTTAGGCGAAGTATTGTTGCAGCCAGTTACCTTTGCAGTCCTTTAACACATGTCCGCTATCCCAGTTAACGAGGTCGCGGTCATTATAATCGTCTTGCGTAAAATTATATGGAGTTAAATGGAGTTTTCCCCGCTACTTTTAAGTCTCTATTCTTTCAAGACTGATGTTGAATGCGTGCTTTGAATTCAAGTGATTATCTTTTTTTGAGCAGCAAAACGTGTCACTTCCTCACTATCACAGTGACATTTGACTCAAAGTTTTCTATAGGCTACAGTCCAATCTTATAATTTCAGAAAATAAATCGGACCTACAGTAATGAACAGACACCTCAGTCTGTAATGTGTTAAATGGCTTCCTTGAAGTCTTGATCACAGACAATATGGTCAACTATATACCTACATATAGCTACATTATGGAAACATTTCTTAATATCGTCTCTCTGGATCCCGCCTGTTGAAACTGCAATCCAGAGGTCATAGAAACCAAACACCGCTATATTTGTGCAAATGAAATACAAATAAAATATGCATGAATGTTGTGACACTTGTTACAGCAGTGATGTTACATAATGCAAGGTATTGATTCAGCAATGATTTCCAGAAACCCATTTACTGATATGAAGTAGCCAACTATGCAAGTAAGCCACAAACATTTCAGAAGAGGCAAAGATTAATGAGCCCCCCCTTCATAGTGACACATTCTCTGGACTTCATCATGTAGCCTTTTTGCGAGTGCTGATGAGTCTTTAGGGAGTGTAAAGTAACTTATCATAAAACAAATGTAGAATTTATTATTTAGTTCAGTTTGGAAGACCTGCTGAATATTTGAGTTCATGTCAACAAATACGCTTTAAATATAAAAATGAAAACTCATTCTATATGATTTTTATGGGTTCGCATCATATTTGTTTTCTTCTTCAAAGACGGTAACATGTCACACAAACTTTATATTTTGTTATATACCATATGTCAATAACATACACAGATTCTGCACAGTGTTCTGTTATTAGGTTTGACTTGGCAGGGACTGTTTGCCCATCTAGAATAATTCATTTCAATTTAGTCTCAGTGAAGAGGTTTTCCCCACCAAGAAAAAACATTCAAGGTGAAACATTACTGACAAGCATTTGCTTGTGTGTCTTGACTGTTGAATTTGATGGACAAGCGACACACATCTATTTGGATATTCTTCCTAGAACTACTGGAGTATCCAGAGAAACTGGCAAAAAAAAAAAGCACCAGTTGACTTACTGGGAAATTTTTCAATCAATAATTGAAATTTGACTTTAGTTAAACTAAGATTGTAAATTTCCCCACTGCGGGACTAATAAAGGATTATCTTATCTTATTTGGCATTCCTTCCCTCCGCATCTCACTCAAGTAAAACGTGAGTTATCTTAATGTTTAAAAATTAGGAAAAAGATAGAACCCGAAAGAAATAAATAAGAAAAAAATGTCTGGCTGTTTGATTTTACTCTTTATTACCAAGCTCACAGCTCCGGAGAGATTAATCGACTTGGAGAGCAAGTGTCCAAATATTATGAAGGACATGCTAACTGTAATTTAATGAAATCTACGGCGGCAGGCAGAACACATAATGAATCCGTTTTGGTGCACCTTTCAAACCACATGTTCCTAGCAACTGTGTTAATTTTTTTTATTGCAACGTAGAATAGACTGGATACAGTAGACTTTATGAGATCTGTCTATTTTACGAGTTAAAATGTAAAGGTCAGCCTTATCTCAGAAAACTGTGTGTACCTTTTGTGTGTCGTTCTGCACATTACAGTCGTGGCTGGAACACAGAAGTAGCACACTATACCAGGGAGGCCGGAAGAAACTTTGGGGGTGTTTGGGACAGTTTTTAGTTTCTATTCTATCTATTTCTTCTCAAATGATTCCCCCTTTTATAGTAAGCATATATACAATAATGACAAAGGCCACCTCACTCATTCATCCATTCTTGCTACTTCTTTGTGCCCTTTATCTACTGAAAACGTTGAGAATTATCTGTGGTGCCTAAAGAGTTCCCCCCTGGTTAATATTGACTGGAGAAAAGATCAGGGGCCTGTCAGAGAGCCCTTTGATCTGAGTCTGTGTGACGACTCCACGGTGATCCCCTCCCAAGCACAAAACAGTGTCCATGCCAGTGCAAATCTCTGCCAGCTGATGAGTAACCTCGCTGCCTCTCATCTTTTGTTTTTCTCTTCTTCTGTCCTTGCTCTGGCCGTCGGTCCTACGGTCTCTGCTTTATTCTTCTGTTCCCTCTCCCTCCTACCAGATTACACTGAGTACCCCCAGGTGGCTCAGTACTGTGCACACTACACTGTTTCTATTAGAGGGTTTACAATTAGCAAAACAACCTCAAAGACATCATTAGTCTTTCAAACATATTTCTAACTTAAATGGTCCCTTTTATGTGATGATTCTGTTTCATGAATGTCAAAAAGAAATCGTCGAAAATTTGAATTTCAGTCATAAGTTGTTAGTTTATCTACTTGTTGACTGTACTATACTGTACATGTGACAAATACAAAGCAAAAGTAGCTTAAGTCATTTACAGATATGCTTACAATGACCTCGCAGTACATCTCTAAATGTTATGTTTTATGGCTTGGTAAGACATTAGAAGATATTTAAAGAAGGCAATAGAAAGCTTCCTCCCTTTCTCGTTTTGGCTTAGTGTGCTTTGGAATTCCAAGTGAGTGATAAGGGAGGGGGGTGTCGAGGCTTAGCATTTTTTTTTAGGTAGATGCTCTTTTTCCCTTTTCCTCTCTCTGGAAACATGATCGGGGCTGGAAAAGTGGCTCAGTACCTAACAACACATGCACATGTGCGCATAGACCGACATCGGCACACATGTGAACTGAGCGAGTACATTTTGACGCACGTTTTGTTGCTGTCTCCTAAACCCGGGTGGACCCAGCTGCTCCCTCCATAGAGGGCTCAAAGAAAATCATCGCAGGCAACTAATTGCCTGGCAGGCCTCTGCATCTGCTCGGCAGATAGCAGAACTGATGAAGTCACGCAGCAGATGTGTGTGTTTGCCTGTGTGTTGGTACGTGTGTTTGTGTTTAGCATCTCCCTCTCTGCGTTTAGACACAAGCCATCAATATTGCATGTGGAGTTATTGTTGCAGAGCCACTCGTGGAGACTACTAATATTGCATGAATGAGGAAGTGAAATTCGCTCTACTTCCAGCTGATTGGTCAAAGGGAATACCAGCAAAAGCCTGATTGGAGGAACCCTCCCTTAGATCCCCATTGCACTCTGAGTGTATTACAAACTATTCTTGTGTCCAGATAGCAAAACTACTGACTACTATTAACTCATTCTAACTGTGGATTGAGTATGTAGTTATTTCACGGTGGCAAAATAAATAATGGAATTCACATTAAAGTCATATTATTTCTGATTTGATTTACAACGTCCCACAATCCATCACACACTGGAAATGACAAAGCAGAATAAAAAGTGAAAATGTTGAGGATGGTGTGACAGCTTCAGCAACATATTAAAAAATACAGAAAGTAAGTTAGAAATATATTGAAATTTTTTTTTTTATTTATGAACTTTTCAAATTGTTAAGCAGCCGATTGAAGTTGAGACTTGACTTGTATACTCATGTCAGTATAAAAGGAAAAGTACACGTAATTGTTTATTGGACTAACTCCAACATTTTGCATTGTCAACTGTAATACATTACATGTACTTTACTAGAATGCTATTGGGACATATTTAGGGAGGAATTAATTGATGGAGAAATTATTGAAATGATCACTTACTGGGCCACACAACGATGTGAAACAAAATCACAGAAAAAGGTTCTAAAGACTGTTAAAAAAAAATCATGCCATGCACCTAATGGCATGTTACAATTCAAAACCAAATACCGCACTATGTAACATAGTGTGAGCACTATTATTTTGCCTCATATGACCTTCTCAGTTTTTTTTGTATGCTGTAATTAACTGTAAAACCCAGCTGATTGAAGTTTAACTGCTGCTTTTTCTGAATCCTGTGGAGATCCAAACTGTTTCCAAAAAGTTTCAGCCAAAGGCCAGATAGAAAAAACATTTTGGAAAGAACATCAGTAAATTTTTCCTAAAGGTCAGTGTCCAACCTTGGACTACGCAATGATAAAACCCCCGTTGAGAAGACATTGGTAACTCTAATTAGTGGGGTGGTGACGGCTTCTCGGGGTTAGCTGGAGTGGCTGAATGGATGGTCTCTCAGTCAAAGAGAACCACCGCGGTGTTATGTAGCAACCAGTCCCATATCGTTAAGCTCTCCCTAAAGTGTCAAACTGCTGGGACTGCACCCCCCCCCCCCCCCCCTCCCACTGCTCGCTCTGCCAAACTCTCATGGTCACCAGGGACGACCTTCGGCTGCAGCTGCCAATCACAAAGAGCCATGGCAGCAAGAGGTCTCTGAGAGAGGAGCCTATTGATTTTCCAGTTAGAGCCTAAGTAGTGTGTGCTATAGGACTAACGGACAGCCCAAGCAGGTATGTCATTATCAATGAGCCAGAGGAAACGGATCCCCTCACTCTCACTCATTCATATTGGCCTCCTTCCCTCCCTTGTTCCCTCCCTCTGCCTCTGCTTCATGCCGCTTCACCATCCATTCCCTCCGCTGTCCTCGTCCGCTCTGACAGAGTGCATCTTGGGATGGTCAATAAATCGCTCAGCCACACCACGACAACAACCGGCGGAGTGATGGGTTGGGATGACCTTCTTTCTCTTTCCTTCCCCTCTTTCCGCCACTATTTCCCTGTCTGTCCCTCCCTGGTTGCCAGGTACAGTGATTATAGCACTTGTGAGACATGAAACATTTCCTTACCGGAGACGGACTCGTTAGCATCACAGCCGTCGCGTATTCCTCTCTGATTTTCTCTTTCCTCGAATCCTAAACATCCATGGTCAGTTTAATCACAAGCATCATTCCCCGCAGCCCAGTTTGGCTCATCCAGTCATCAGGAAACCCAATTATTATCATGCTGCTCCTCTCGATTTGCCTCACTGCTTACGTCAAGTCACCGTCCGAGCTTCGGGAGCTGCTCAACATAAAGACATGTGCAAACAATTACAAATGATTTAGGCCAATTAGAGGAGATAAGGCCAAATAAAGGTTTAAAGCTTCCTGAAGTGAGTTTCAGTTCCCCAGTAGAGCAGTAAAGTCTTGTTACCTTTTTTACTCTCTCTTTATCTTTATCTGTGTCTCCCTAACACGAAATGCGTATGTAAACCACCTCCTCTCCCTTTTAGTCTCAAGCCACATCGATGTTTGTGATGTAGTCTCTCGTATTACAGTCCAGTTGTTTGAGTGAGGTTATATCAGCGATGCCTTACTCATTCTGTAGGGATGAGGTCAGCGGTCCCCTGGCCACATGTTGGGTGTTTAAGACTGATGGAGGAAGACTTGTTAGTGATGGGCCTCAAAGCTTTGAAGAAGCCAAAATACTGTCTTATCCTTTTGCTCATGGTCTTTGTTCTCGTATTTGTCAGATATCCTCTGGAATTTGCCTATTGACAGACTTTGAGTTACATGTGCAGAATTCAAGATGATTCCTTTTCCTTTTTTTTGTGAGTTAAGCCATGCCATTGTCGGGATTTTTCCTCAACAGTGAGATTGACACTTTAAGTTTTTAGTGAAATATCTCAACAACTATTGGGTGGATAGCCATGAAATTTCATTCAGACGTTCATGGTCCCCATAGAATGAGTCCTTCTCACTTTGATGATCTCCTGAATATTCATTTAGGTCACCATTGGGTCAAAGTTTTTGCTTATCCAGTAATATTAATCAACCTTTATCACATGAATTGGCACCAAATGTTGCACAGACATTCATGGTTTCCAGATGATGAATCACAATTAACTGTAGTTATACCCTGACTTTACCCTTGTGCCACAACATGTTTGACTTTTGGGGTTTTAAGTGGGTCGTCACGACAACTATTGGATGCATCAATACAATCATGTACTTGCAGGATGAATTGTGATCATTTTGATGATCCCTTAACTATTTATGTAGCGCCATCAGCAGGTCTCTTTCTCAATACTTCTTCAAAACAAATGGCATTTCCCTCAGCCTCATCTGTACTTTGTGTTTAGTTCTAATTAGCAAATGTTAGCATGCTAACATGCTAAACAAAGATATATCTCAAAGCACCTTGTGACAAAGTATAGCCTCACAGAACAGGTAGCATGACTCATAAGTCTTTTTTTGTTTTTTTTAGCCTTGGCGAGATGTAAACCGTGCATCTTGTGCAAATCAGGCAGATGAATCTCTGCAGTGAGTTGTAACCAGGTAGGACAGGTCGAGGAAAGACGATTGCCACATTGGCAATCACATAAAGAACCATTAGACACTGTGTCATCTCGCCACCTAATGATGACTAATGTCTCCCTTCCAATTGCTCTTCCCTCCCACACAAGCACACAAACAACTACCCCATCTCTTTTCACCAGTAAACATGCTCGGCCTCTCTCTATCCATCCCTCTGTTTGTGACCTGACTTTGGACCTCAACACAACCACAGACCACTGTGGCCGAGACCCGGCTCACACTTAACCAAGCACCTCCAGACAAAGAGCTGCCACCCCCTCTTTGCACCTGAGCCTAGCCCCTCCATCATGCTCCATCTCTGGGTTTGACTGGGCCAGTCAGGGGGCAGGTGCCTCCCCTCCCTTCCTTTGATTGATCCCCTCTCTCCATCATTTATTCCCTTCGTCTGCCTCTGACACACGTGTCAGAGGCAACACACCAGCCTGATGGATAGACCTGTTTATGGATGCCAGTCTGCCTAGTAGGCTACTGATATTACAATCGGCACCTGTGTACCTGCTGTTCACACAAGCCTCTGTTATTCAGCTGAGGTCAGAGAGACAGCCAGCTCCAATTGAAAAATTGATGTCCAGCCCGGCATATTTGAAATTGGAATTGTAAATGTGCTCTTGTTTTGTCAAAAAGGTCTGCGCTGCATTTGAAATGATAAAACTAGATCCACATGTTGGAGAATTTGAGTTAATAGGTGTGTTGTTGGGCTTCCTTTTATCAGTATTTCTAATCTTAGAATGCCTCATAAATACAAAGCCAAAATGGACTAGGACATAATATATTTATCACAGCTATTAATTCCGAATAGAAATCAAGAGTCATTCTAACCAGATGCATTTGTTTTTATAAGGTAAGCTGATAGCACTGTTGTGTAACGATATCTCATGTGCCGGAGAGCAGAATGTTACATTGCTGAATGCTGGTGCCTCCGTTGCCATAATGGTTAATGACCCATCCAGTCTGGCTGAAATGGTACATCCATAGGGACATTCTGCAGATTACTTACTCATCCAACACTCATTTCTAGCAGACATCAGCACAACCAAGCTTTACTTCTGCTCTGTAGAAAAACGACGGTAGAATAAGATGCAGTATAATGAGATTTGTATACACATCTGTACACTAGATTGCAGACAGTCAAAGTTGGAGACTAGCTGCTGAACTAAGTGTCACATTTAGACAGGTATTTTTGTTAGGATTGCAATAGACCATGAAGGAGCTACAAGGAGAGTGAATATTTAACTTGCATTTATAAAGCAGCCAAAGCACAACTGCAAATACATGCTGATATTGCTCCATGTTTGCTGGATGTGCAAATGACTTATGCTAAAATGTTTGTTTTAACAACTTTATAATGTGATGTAGATATATGTCAAAGTTGTGTTTATAGCTTGTTCTGCCTTAATAAACAAAACCCTTTGTAACTCTACAAAGGTTGTCGATAGTAGACAGACTTCTGCTATCGTCTAAGTGAATCTTGTTGTACTCCACTTTTCACATTCACTTCACTCATAATTTATCTGCCTCCAGAATATTAAAGATGCTCACTAATTAAATTCACTCTTTTACGGTTGTATCTCAAAATGTTTGTCACTGATAAACCTGTAGCTCCAATTGAGTCACCGTCAAATTCTTAAAAGTCTCCACTGCTGTTCCTTTATACAAGTCCCATTCTCTCTCTCCTCTTTTGCTTCGGACAACCAACCCCGAATTCCCCAACAGGGGTGTACTTTTCACCCCACACCCACTTAAGCTGGTGACAAAAGCCGGATTAGAAAAGAATTTACTTCAGCGAAGCCTTGCACCAACTCCAAAAAAGCCTATCCACCACTAAATGGCAAAATGAGAGATTGAAGGAAAGCGGGGAGAATGCGATAGGAGCCGGTCAGCGATCTTAACCTGTGTGATGTTTGCCATGGCAGCTTATAGGGGAACAGAGTGCCAAAAGCATTGAGGCTAAAACACCTCCTGCGCTTCAGCGGTGGCTCTGTGCTGTCTCCTCGATTTTCTGAATATCTGTGAAAAGCAGAAACATTCTTTTACTCCGTTTCCTGATGTGCAATTGTTTACTGATGAGCATGACACATCAAGAAATGTATTCAAACCCTTTCAGCGCACTCTCAACAGGTGCCCAGCAATACTGTTAAGGTCTTACACTGTGTGTAGCTGCTTTGCAGCTCTTAGGGGTGCATTTTATTATGCACTATATCCTAGTTGAAGGTTTTAAATGTGCGTCGTGCAAAGACAGCAGAGAGGATCTTCTCAATTTGTGGCTGTCTGGTGCATTTCACACCCCTCTTCCCTTCACTTATGTGGCCTTATCCATCCTTTGTTCCCCATCACCTTTGAGCCACTAACTGTGCCCTTTGCGGCCCCAGTCTAAGCTGCGATGGGGTAAAAAAAAAAGGGAAGCTCTAATTTTGAATGCAAGAAAAACAAAACGAGAAGAGACATTTTATATACGTTGGCATCCCTAAAGCTATCTATGTGTAAATTACCAAAATATGTAACACTTTTGGGTTGAAAAGGTTCACATTGTTGTATTTACCAATGTTATGACTCATTTTCATTTATGAATTCCATGTTTATGTATATCCCTGACACCATTAGTGTTTAGTATTGCCGCTTTGGTGTTATTATGTGTCGGGGGTCTTCTGAGGCTTTCGTCCTTATAGCTTATGCCCAAAGGCTGAATGTTTAATGAGTTAATGCACTGAAGTCTTCACTTCTCTACCAATTAACCCCGAGATCACTGCAGCATTTCCCTAAATCCACACAAGACCTTTTTTTTTTGTTCCCTCTTCAAAAAGGCTAAGCAGCCAAGGAAAGGAAAGGAGAAAAGGCTAACCTGTTAGCAAACAGTGAAAAGGGCCAAAAAGGGGTTTAATCCTTATTAGGCTAAATTCAGACTAAGTGGCCCCACAGATCCTTTCAAAGGGGACTTTCTTTAGGGAGTGCAGACCCTTACTGGGTGACGTTTGGACTGAATGCTTTGAGCCTTTAGGCTTCATAACCTACACTTGCTGCAAGCTGGGCTTGTTTATTTTGCTTTAATTCTCTCACACTCCAGCGCAGCTTCTTAGTTATGTTTATTTCTTTTTAGCTTGTAGTTTGTTTTACTGCCCTCAAGGCAAATAGGCCTTTATGTGTCCAGTGATTACATCTTGAATTAGTTACATGATGGTAGAACAATTGTGCCCATCAGTCATTGGTGGACACAAATGGCTTTGACTACTTAAATTGAAGCTTGTTGACAATGCACCCAATACCCAGCATTGTCCGTTCTCACTTATACAAAGATCCTAGGTACATGGATAATATACAAATCTGACTGCTTATTATTGTTAATATAACGATAGCTTGACGGTTTGGTATATGTGCTTTTTCGCTCTACTTGGGTATCCGATTCAAGTCCTGGTCTTACCAAGTACGGAGTGTGGACTGGTAGCTGGAGAGGTGCCAGTTCACCTTCTGGAGGACTGTGGCTCAGTGGTAGAGCAGGGTCGTTCTTCAATCAGAGGATCGGCGGTTCGATCCCCGGCTCTGCTCGATGTGTCTGTGGGGCAAGACACTTGATCCCAAATTGCTTATGAATGGTTAGAGTCCTGTTGGGCAGGTAGTTCCTTGCATGGTAGCCCCTGCCATCATTGTATGAATGGGTGAATGATATGTGTTAAAGCACTTTGAGTGGTCGGAAGACTAGAAAAGTGCAAAATGTACTTTTTACTCTCGAGGTGCATTTGATCTAGACACCAAACCCCTGGTGCATTGGTGTGTTATCAAGAAAAAATATTATTATTGTTATTATCATCATTATACCTCTAAAAATCAATAATTAACACGCTATATCTTTTAAAATCCATACCAAACCAAAGGTGTAAAAACAACAATGTATGGCTTTACCAGGGAGTTGTGTGCAGGACTTGGATATGAGAGTGGTATCAATTTTCTCATTCAACTCTTGGCAAGAAAACAAATAAGCATATTTGTCACATATGTGAGATTTTTAATAATTCTTTTTTACACATTTTTGTATTTTCACTGCTTGCCCCGCTACACTACTCCCATACTTAAACAGTCATGGAGCACATGACCAGTTGGTTGAATCATACTCTTGCTGAGGCACAAAGGCTACAGGATAACTGCTGGAGTGTGAAAGTCGAGTCATGTGGCTGCACTGTCTTAAAGTCATATGATTCCAGGTTCTTACGGTGAGGGAGCATTGTTTTCCTCTTGAATGACTCCTATTTCCCCCCCAAGCTCAGCCTACAAACTAACTACACCTTCTCACTATGATTTGATTGAAACACACCTCTTTTAGTAAATCCTTACAATGAAAATATGTCGATGCATCTTTCTGTCCCCCTTTCCAGTACAGTACTCTCAGTCCTTCCTGCTCCTTCGTCCTATCTTTTTTTTTTTTCCTTCTGGCTATCACTCAATCTCAAAAGCAAAATCTGTCTTAATTGGCTCCAGAGGGCTTTTGGAGGCTTTGTGTCAACGGTGATGAGGGTCCTGATTGGTCCAGAGGCACAGGCAGCCAACAGACCCTTGTTAGTGTGTCGGGGCCCTTTGCTTGCTCGTTAGTCCGATGAACTCATTTACTGATGGGGAGTGACAAGGCCTCGTTTACCAGTGTGGAACAGAGGGTGGTGGGGGTTGGTGTGAAGGGGGAGGAGGCAAACCAGAATAGATGTGTAAGGAATAGTGAGAGTAGGATTATAAGTGTTGTAAACTGTATGTTTGTGAATGATGCACCAGGTGATGGTGTCAAAAAGCCCTTAAATGTCAGCTTGTGTTCGCCAGAGATTTCTTTCTCATTTGCCGCAGCAGTAAATTGAACGTCAGCGTCTCGGTCCACTGAAACTCTGGTTATTGTAGATGGCTTGATTCTGTGGTCAGTCAAGTGAGGAAGTGTCACAAACAGCACGGCTATGATGTTACTATGTGCAGTGGTTTACTTTGCATTTGTGACTTTCGACTGAGAAACGGGGAGTCTCATTTAATTAATGTTGATTCTGCAACCTCGGCCCATTGTTTGCATGTAAAAGTAATTGTGTGACGCATGGAGTAGTGAGTGGCGAGGAGCGTGGACGTGGACAGCTTTTGGGAAATGAAAAGCAATAAGCAGCGTTACATGCTGATAAGTCCACAGGTTTTGTGTTGTTGTTATGAATTCTATCAAGTTCTCCCAATGCCGCTTGTCCCTCGTCTCCGTTTTGATGTTGATGGATCACCTCTCTTCCTCCCGCTCATTAATTTCATCACCTTATCTCCCACACCACTTCATTTGACCAAAAGGTAATAATAAATCCCTCATCCATTATCCTTTAACTGAGGCAGCCATGCGGAAATACTTAATAACAGGCAACAAATTGAACTTCAATCACCTCATTTTCCTTCAAGGACGCACAGCACATTAAACTGAACGAGCAAATATGCGTCTCCCACTTATCAAACACCGTTTATGTTGAATGTTGAATGACTATTGGAGTTAAAATTAGACATTTTTTTTCTTATTTTATGACATATAAGGATTTACTTTATTGGTAATTGGCAGTGGCCTCTGTCCGCCTCAACTCAAGTGTCTTATCAGCCCCGAAACACACACACACTCAGCCTGGCGACAGCGAAGGTAGTTGAGGGCCTCATCTATCTTGAACCATGCTGCTGATAGTTGGTCTGGTGCTCCTCCAACTCTCCCTTTATTGAGTGCAGTTTCAATTATATTTCATCTGTAGTGTCGTCATGTTCCTCCACTTGACTTTACCCATGTTTCTGAAGAGGCAGTGGTTGTTAAAGGAGACTGGGTTTGCTAAAGGAAAGGGCGATGAAGAGGGTTCACTGGCGAGGACTGTCTGCGAGATTCAGCGGTGACAGTTTGTGTGTGTGTGTGTGTGTGTGTGTGTGTGTGGTTACACACCGCAGCCACAGTCACTCGGCCCCTCTTCATGTGTCCCTCTTCATTCCGCAGTCTTTTGGGCATCTGACAAAGACAAACGACAGTGCTTCAGAAATGAGTAGCAGCCTGGCGCACAAACAGGTTGAAAGAGGAGGAGGGAGAGACGGAGAGAAAGCATTGCAATCAAGACTAGTTCCTTTGTTTTCTGCTTTGGCTGTGTCCTCTCGCGTGACGCTTTGAAATTGATCTCGGGACACACCAGACCTGAATCCATGGATAATGTTCCACTTGAAATGAAACATCAATAAAACTGTGTTATTCGCAACCAGTCATGTTGACATACAAGCTCCTGATTCTTTTTATGTTCCCTTTATGGAATATTCTGTCCTCTTTTCAACCTCAGTAAAAAAAATATATATTTTTGTATCATTTTTAAACTGAACAGCCCTTTTTTGTTCAAAGAGTCGAAATTAAATGTGATGCAAATCCCAGCACAGTCTGCTTTTGGTGGTCTTTTAAGAAAAAATCCTCCTCTGCTTCTGTAGCATTCTCATCTCTTTGAGCCTGACTGATCCACTTCCACCATTACTATTTATCACAGAGGAAGCTGGTGCAGCCATAATTCCAGCCCGGACAATAACCTCCACACCGCTGTAATTTGTCCAGACGTGGTCAGAACGGCGAGAGCATTACAGCATGGATAGTTTGTCACGCTCCTTGTCACCCACTCGGCTTTTTCATCTGCAAGGGAAAGGGCGCCGCCGACAGGGACAATGATCTTGGGAACATAGAATGCTATTTACAGCGATCCAGGAGATTCATTGGTCCAGGGACAAATATGATATCTGGCTGCCTCCGCTACTGTCATATCTGTCTGTGGAATCAGAGACTGCAACTTTATCACTTCAGCCCCGGACATCTTCTTGACATCCATGTTGAGGTCTATGAGTATACTCCTGGGGATGAAATGAGTCAACCACTCCCTTTTTGGAGGTGAAAGGTTACCCTCCAAGCATTCACTCATCATACACCTGAAAACAGGAATTTCATTTTTGATCAGATAGAAGTAAAGTTGATTTAAAAAAGTAAATAAAAAAAAAAAGCAGGTAACGCACTGCAATTTTTTTTATTGGGTTCTTGACATGGTAATTTGACAGCCATCATGTCTGTCAGTAGAGAGAATAAATCTGGTGTCATGGCCTGTTTCAATCGCCTCAACTCGCAAAATTGAGAAGTTGTGATTAGTTATGTCCTCAACAGTCTGTTTTTACCTTACAGACCACCATACTGTTAAAAAATGCAGCATTCTATAATTCCAATCCTGTAGTATGGAATATTTAATTGCTCACATCTAAAGTACAAATCTCATGTAATGACCATATATCACTAGACATCTATACTATGCATGTTGTCAAATACTAGAGGATATTTAATTCAGTTCCTAATCCTACTTCTATTTATCTCTCTGTAACTTTTGATTTAAAGAAACAACAATGTGTTATGATGGTTGACCTGCTATGCAGCCCCATAGTTATACAATATTTATGAAATTTGTCTGTTTTCTGCCTTCAATGTACCTCCTCTACATTTTTTAAAATAATGATTTGTACATTACTTTCTTGAGCCTCTACCTCCCAAGGCACTAATTAACAAGTTATAACACTTTGTTTAAACGGTACAAAAACAGAAGTATAAAACCAACGGATGTTGTTGCCAGGCTAGCTGTTTCCAGTCAAAGCTAAGTTAGCCAGCAACTTCATATTTGCTGTAAAAACATGAGTCACTTTCATTCTGCTATTTACACTTAGAGTAAATGAAATGTAAGTGGATGAAAAGAAAAGTATATATACATTTTTAAATATCTGAAATGAACATCTCTGCTTAAGCATTTATTTTTGTACTTCTCGCAAAGGGATTTGCCTTGTGAAATACTTTTTGAATGATAATAAAGAAAAAGTGTGCTGTTTACTCTTGTGCCTGCTGCACAGCATCTTTGTGAGGAGTTGGCTACAGGCGGATGGTGACTGGTATAGTCATCTTTAGCCCCTGTTAAGGAAGATGGGACGCTGGTGGTTGCGGCCCCAGCCAGCTTCTCCAAGCCACTAATCCACATTTAATTGAACTCCAGAGACTTTGAAGTGAGTCTGTGATGCAGGCAGATCTTATTCCTCATAGAGACGGCGAGGGACAGGCTGTCCTCAGCTGGCTGGCCTCAGCTGGTCCCCTCTGCTGTCCCCTGCCTTTTAATGAGCTCCTTTAACTTAACACTAGTCCTAGCTTGCTAGCTCACATTTGAATATTTTTGATTAATAACACATCCTCCAAGTCACCAAGCTGTGACAGCCTAAAGTGTCCCTTTTTACCTTTTTCTACCACATCCCTGTACACCCCCTGTCAGCAGACACCTTTGAAACTTAAAGCAGAGGTTGAAACAAAAGCCTAGTTAACAAAGCAGTGCTAAGTAGGTTAGCAGCAAATCTAAATGCTGGATTAGTAGGAGTACCAATGGCAGGGGCAGGGCCAAGCATCTGGGTCTGTCAGGCACTGCGGCAGCCATCAGAACAAGTCACTCTGACAGCTACCGCAATCTCCATGGGGACAGATTAAGCTCAGCTCATCGAAGCATTTTAAAATCTGGAGCTAGCTAACATAATATTGTTTGACCCCCGGTGTCAGTTACCTCCATGGAAATACAGAAAATAGTCTAATCAGATGTTGAGCATGAAATAGTCTCTTATCCTCATCCCTGTCACATCAAACCATTTCTATTTATACTTTT
Source organism: Cebidichthys violaceus (assembly GCF_023349555.1). Taxonomy (NCBI): domain Eukaryota; kingdom Metazoa; phylum Chordata; class Actinopteri; order Perciformes; family Stichaeidae; genus Cebidichthys; species Cebidichthys violaceus. The sequence goes on from NW_027176594.1 coordinate 4,228,146, forward strand.
CAGATGCTCCTAGTCACCTGCATGCTGTAATATGGATTATCTTTTAGTGAACTAAACATTTCCTTCACCTCGTTTAGCTGAAAAGCGCCTATTCTCTTGCTGAAGGGATCTCTATTTCATTGAGGCTGATCAATATAAGACATTAATCGTGCTGTTCAGCCCGTCGTGCCATCGTGTGTGAAAAATGAACTAACCAAGCCTTCTATCTGCTCTTCTTCCCTTCCCTTTCTCTCATCTGTTGTGTCCTTCTCTGCTCTCTTTCTTTTTAAATATCCTTTCCTTATCCCCAGATTTTAGTCTATACAGAAGGCCTTCATGGAAAATGGCTGTTCACAGAGATCCGTGCCGTCTTTTCCAGACGCTACCTACTGCAGAATACTGCTCTGGAAATCTTCATGGCCAACAGAAGTAAGACAGCACATGCTAAAATTTTACCTTTTTATTGCCACCTTGATGGATATACAACACGGTGTGGTGATTTTATGCGGTACAAGGAAGATGAAAATAATTCTTGATGTAATAAATAGACGTTTTTCTGTGCTTGTCTTCAGCGGCAGTCATATTCAACTTCCCAGACGCAGCCACAGTAAAGAAGGTGGTCCACAGTCTTCCTCGTGTTGGCGTGGGGACGAACTTTGGCCTTCCACAGACCAGGTGAGGCGTACAGCTAAACGCAGAAATGCACAATAACTCATTTTTGTTTGTTTCTAAATATCTCTCTGTCGACTTGTGTGCAACACATACAGCACCACATCTGAACCGATCAGAATATTAAAGTTACTGAAAGACAGTTATAGTTAAAGGGAGTTAAACGGGATTAGAAAACATTCACATTGCTGACACTTATACACCGTAGACCTCCAAACTGAATTTTCTCCCTCCGTTTCTTGCTGTCACATGCACACAAGGGTTCGGTCACTGACTTGTCCATCCCTCCCACTCTCTCCTCACCCCCCCAAACATAATTGGCTTCACACAAACACAGTCCAGTTCATTTATTTATTTCCATCAGTGTGAAGCAAATAGTTGCTTGTAAGCCTGCAGGGCACACCCCCCCCTCCCCTCCCTCGCCCCTCCCCTCCCTCGCCCTCCCTCACATCATGTCTGCTCTGTGTCCGGGAAGTGCAGAAGCCAAGCCCAACCCAGCTGCTTGCATGTGTGTTCCAGTATAAGGTCCTGTGGAAATCAAGAGAAATGAAGTAGTGCCCAGGAAGTCTTACTGTATAATGACTTTTAATGGAACATTCTAATTAACTTACGCGACCAGCTAAAGTTTAATACATTAAATGGTGGTAAAAGTTGTTATTGTCAAATCAGTTTTATTTATATAACCCCAAATCAAAAATCTGTCTCAATTATTTACATTATAAAAAATAAGACACCTTCTATCTTTAGACACTAAATTTAGATACGGAAGAAAAATAAGAAGCCTTCATGAAGAGTAAATATTAAGGAAATATTTTTTGAAAGTACAAATACATATAAAGCAAACAATGGGCAACAATAAAAGAGTTTGAACCAAATCTAAATTTATGGTAAAATCTAAATCTTCTCCACATTGGGATTTATTTCAGTTTCATATTTTTTGTGAAATGTCTGTTCTTAATCTGAGCCGTGGCAGTTGTTGTCTGGTGGGATACATGAATATTTGGGGAGGTGACGTGTGAGTCAGGGAGATTTAGGATCTATGGGAAATGTTTTCTACATATTGGGAAACAAAAAAGCAATTGAAACGGTGAAAACCGAAGGCTATATAATCAGTCTGAGTAAGGAGGTGCATGGACGGCGTGTGTATAATATTTAACACACACACACACACACACACACACACACACACACACACACACACACACACAGAGTTAGGGTGAGAGAATTTGTGTGTGTTTGTGTTTGGCTCATTTATCAAGCTAGTCTGCAGGCCAGGTTACACCTTGCCTCTTTGACCCGAGGACAGCTGTACAGGGCAGCTCAGTGCACACACACCAGCTTTATTTAATGCCAGAGTGCCACAACAATAATTGCACAACCACACTTCATTATCCATGTAATATTGTTGCTCATAATTAGATATTACCCTACTGCTTTTAAAATCATTTCGCCGTTATCAAGCGCCTTCTGTCTTTTCTCCTCTCTATGCGTTTACATTTGATTATGATGTGATATACTGGAGATGAAAAGAAAATGTGGAAACCTACATAGGAATTATGTTAATGCTCTTTATTGCTTGGTGACCATACAGAATATAAAGAACAATGTGTCTTGTAGTACACTCGTATTTTCACCTTTGAGAGGCCTAATGACTATAATCTCACAGCCTGACAGTGATTAATTCCATCATTTTCCTTTGTTTTAATTGGATTGGGGGTCATTTGTTTTCGTCCTACTGCATACATCATGCTCTCGGCTCTGTGTGTGCGCACATGCACGAAAATATGTGTATTCAAACCAATTTATTGCAAATTTGTCTTCTTAATTAGCAGTACTGTAAGTTCAAAAGATTTTTCATATAATGACATTTGTATTGCAAACGTCTAATAAGCCCGAGGCTTTTTTATTTTCTGGTCTGCTAATTGCTGTTCTTGTGACGTGGTGACAGACTTTGTCTCTGCTCTACTTCAGGGCAAGAAACACTTCAATGGCTACAAGTGTTTTAATATCAGTTTTTCTCTCTTTCTCTTTGTAGACGCATATCCTTGGCCACACCAAAGCAGCTATTCAAGGCATCCAACATGACCCAGCGCTGGCAGCGCCGCGAGATATCCAACTTCGATTACCTCATCTTTCTCAACACCATCTCTGGTGAGGACCCCACCCAACACCTTTGAGCTTATGTTGTTGGTCCTTGTTACTATGATGTGTGCAATCTTTGTTGCTGTCTCTTTTCTCACATTCTTTTTTTCCCACCAGGTCGGACCTATAATGACCTGAACCAGTACCCGGTCTTCCCCTGGATTATCACCAACTACGACTCGGAGGAACTTGACCTCACTCTGCCCAGCAACTTCAGAGATCTGTCCAAGGTGAGACCCTCAAGGCCGATCCTCTCCTCCCTGTTCACTCGTCTTTTTTCATTTTTTAATCCTAAAGAGAGGGAGGGCACTAAAATGAGAGGACATATTTGGTTGTGTGTGTGTGTGTGTGTGTGTGTGTGTGTGTGTGTGTGTGTGGTTCTTAAAGTCCATTTAGTCGCTGTGTAATTGCCATTGATCATAGTTTAGTGAACCAGCTCTTTAATCACTCGTGGCTGATTGCTATCTTTTCACAGGTGTAGCGCTGTCCTCATTTAACTACTCAATTATTTGATTGTTTTGGTTTTAGAAGTACACTAGCATTAGTTTGATTTTTTTTTTTTTTTTTACACACTTTTTGTGTATCTGACATTACTCCTCATCTACTGTATGTTGGCAAATCTAAATCCAGAGGTATATATGTGTATAAATATATGAAATTGGGGTAATACTATGACAGACATTCCAAAATGGCTGTTGATATAGAAACCAGATAATCTGTATGATTAGTTGTTGACTTAGTTGAGGCAGCCCTTGCTGTAGTCAAAGCAGATTTTAACTGCACTTGTTCTCTCTCTCTGTGACTCCCATTTTCTGTCCATAATTCAAACTTCATAATTGAATTCTTTCAAGTTTGACCTTCTGCAACACCCCAGGAAGTGAAGTAATACTCCCTGGTAGCTCCAGGCATCAAGTGATTGGGTTTAAAACAATGGGACCTGCCCTGAGATGCTACCTGGCACATAAATACACTCACTCACACCGCTGAAACTACTTAACAGATTCTCCCCCATGTTGTAAGTAGACATGCAATTATTTACTTGCATGAACTCCCTGTCTTTTCCACACATACACACACGGAAAAAGGAAAAACCTGCACCTACTATTTGCCAGCTCCCCTCGTCATTTTAACATCAGTCGTGGGTAATGTTGTCCAGCGATGGGAGGACAGAGGATTAGTTTTAGAGTGAGGTGATTGAGCGACCGTCTAGCTGCTGGAACCAAAATGACTGAATAAATCAGCCGTGGAAACATAAAGGCATGTGTTAATGGACAGGGAAGACGTTGGAGGAAATGCATTTCAGAGTTACACTTGAGGGCATTTGTTTGGGTCCTGAGAGCGTCCCATGTTCATGCAGGGTGAGGGAGCGGTGGAGGTACTCATCTAGTGAGATAGAATGGAACATGTTACTGTGTGGAAACCAGAAATATTTGTTACGTTGCTTTTATCACTCTGAAGATGGACATAGCCCCCTGTCACAGAGCTAATAGGAACTGACTCACTGATTCTGTTTGGTGCTCTAAAAGTCCGAGATTACAGGAGTTTGCAAATGGTCAATGGTGAGAATTTGGATGTGACCTCGATTTGAATTCTTAACAGAAGTGCAATGCAAATTTACTAAAGCTTTACTGAATCAAATTCAATGATAGCGGTGCTTTTCTTGAAATAGTGAGTTCATTTTGATCTTACAAATTCTTGTGTGACTAAGCTAAACATTCATTAAAATGCTTTAAACCTGCACGCTATCATCCAATGCAGTACAGTAGCCCTGCACATTTACTTCAAGCACATGAACCGTCCACTCACACTTCCATTCTTTCACACCGCCCTGTCTTACAGATTCAAACACCCCAACAGTCAACACCTTGTCCCTTAGCTTCTGCCCAGTCCAGCTTTCACTTCCCATCTGCTCTTCTGTGTCTCTATGCTCAGTTTTTATCCCTCCCAGTGTAGCCTTCCCCACTGTATGAAGCTGCATAATTCCTCTGTTTATCTGACTTCATGTTGCCCAGTAGGCTGAAATGTGACAGTTGTACTAGCCCCACGAACAAACGCACGCACGCACGCACGCACGCACGCACGCACGCACGCACGCACGCACGCACGCACGCAAGCACACACACACACACACACACACACAGACTCACACAAACATGTAGCCCTCATTCAGTTTCCCCGCTCATTCTGCCTCCCACTCTTCTCCTTTGCACTGCCTTCAAGTTTGGACAGCTCAGCCCCTGTGCACAGTCGAGCCTCACAGCCCTGGGGACTAAGTGAATGAAGGGGAGATTGGGCGAAAGGAAGAGAAACAAAGAGACAATCTGAGAGCAAAACAGGAAGGAGGAGAGAGTGCAAGAGAAGAAGAATATCATCATTTGCTGTCCTTGCGTTTCTTCTCTCCTCAGAGAGCAGAATATCAGCAGAGAGAAAAGGAGGGGAGGGAGCGGGGCCAATCTTTATTACATCTGTTTTATTCATGTTGTCGACACACGTGTGATATCAGTGTATGACCACTGGACCGTGGCAGACTGCAGTGTCTGGAAAAGGGCAAGCGGCACCGCACAGCCCCCCCCACATCAACCCCCACCCCTTCAATTCTGCATCCGCAATCATCGGCGCTCTGTGTTTCTTTTCTTTGCATCCTAATGTTTTCTGACCGTCACTGCTGTGTCTGCATCATTCACCACCTTGCTTAATTTCTCCCCTTCCTCCTGCTTTGTTTCCTCTTTATTGTTCTAGTTCTCTTCCTCCTTGTGTTTGCCTCTCACTCTGTCTCTTTCTCCACATCCACATCTCTCTTATCCCCCCCCCCCCCCCCCTCCCCCTTACTGTATGTCATGTTGGTTGGATGTCTCATATAGAAACAGGTCATCTGAGAAGCCTCCAGTGACATTGAGAAGCCAAATTGCCATGAACGTGTGTGTGTGTGTGTGTGTGTGTGTGTGTGTGTGTGTGTGTGTGTGTGTGTGTGTGTGTGTGTGTGTGTGTGTGTGTGTGTGTGTGTGTGTGTGTCACACACTGTCATCATCCCCAGCACCACAGAGGCCACACAGAATTTATGTTCCCTGTTGCCAGAGCCATTCTGACCCCAGGGAGTTTCTTATCATAAACTCTAACCTCAACCTGACATCAAACGTCGACCCCCGAGATAACATTGTAGTCACGATAAGCCCACACTAGAACTGACTGCAAGTGTTGTAACTCTCCTCTACCCTTTGGTACACCCCGGTTCTGCACGCATTTCCCCACAAGAATGCACTTGTCCTACATATAGATAGCTGTAGGATGTTTGTAATTGGTCAATGGGGTCATACAACTCCACTGAAGGCAAAAGCGTGGTCATTCTTGTTGTTGTCCCGCTTTTAATGAAGCACAACATACAATCAAAAGAATTGTTTACCTCCTAGGAGATTAGGTAGTCTACATTTACATAGCAACAGAAATAGTGAGGATTTATTGAGTGTTCCCTGTACCTTTGTGCTATAACCTACTACTCACAGCCACATCAGCTAATGGTGTATTGATTTCACCATACGCGCCCCATATGTTTATCCCCCAGGCCCTCCACACCATTTTCACTGTTTAAATAGGACATTATACATAAACACTCCTTTCAAAAAGGCTCTTTTGATTTATGACTCAAAGCCCAAGTGATGCTCAAATCGCCGGTAAGCCATTATACTTCATCACCGGTGACCCATTATTGTTTTAAAAGCAAAGCAGCACTGGATAATGTTCTTATAATAGTTCTCAGGAAGATCCTTGTTGTTCCGTAAGGCAGTGTTTTCTCTCTGAGTAGACATGCATTTTATTTGGGATCTCGACCTGAGGATAATTTGGAAGGCTACAAAGTTAACTTACTGAACATATTCACTGTGGAGGACATTTCAGGTAGGTTGGCATACAGGAAGCATTAAGTATAATCTCAATTATCTGTTTAATGTTTCCGTGACACACTGTCAATTTCTGATGCAGACTTGAATTAGTAAAGTGACTTCTCCTCTCTTGTTATAAACATGAATCTGATTGTAAATGATGTCCAAAACATGTCGATCTGTTTTGAGTTTCCTGCCTTTTTTGGCAACTGTAATTATTTCTTTTGAAGTTTTCTCGCAGAGGCTTAAAGTGGCTCTGCAACACCATCACCATCTCCTCTGTTGATGAAGAAGTGATTAGGACTAATCCAAGATTAATTCTCTGATGTTTTCCTCTTCAAAGCGCCAGCACATCTTCGTTCTGTAGCTTCCTCTCTAGTCTAATTAAAACTACAAGATTGGTTAATTTATCTGAGTCCTCATCAGAGCGCTATTCTTTGCCACGACATATTAGGCCAATCTGTGGTGGGGCGGCAGCAGGCGGTCCATCAGCGCACTGCCGGGCGCTCTGCTCTGATGTACGGCGCCTTCACCGCCGCTCTGTTGTAGCTACTGTAAGCTGAGAGCGCTAGCCCCACAGTAATTTACAGCAGTAAACAACGTCGGGCACGCGCAAACCAACAGCCCCCACACGCACTCTCACACACAATTCTCCCTCTCGCTCTGTCACTGTGGCACTTTCAGTCTTTTTTTTTTATTTTATATGCCTCCTCTCCCTTTTCTTTTTTTAATGAGCCGACTGTTATTAGGGCTATAAATCAGACCAATGGGCCTGATGTATAATTCACTGTGTGTACTCACCCACCCCCCAGTGGCCCTGAGGAAGCCCACAGTGTATCACTGTCAACACAGAGCTGCACAGTGTGGTGGCACGAGGCATTTCACTGTGAAACTCCGCACACGCTCTGAACAAAACGACTACATATATGCACACGCCAAACCGAGAAAAGCAACCAATTCTGCACAAATCCTGTGTGCATCACTTCTACTACACTCAAATACATGAACACAAGCATGCCCCATTACACCAGCACAAAACAGTAGCCATAGCACAGATCAATATCGATGCCTGGCCCTGGCTGCGTCTTGCTCTGACAGGCACCCTATGATATGAAAGAGATCCAATTGATCCACACCCTACTAGGCCCTCATCCTCAAAAGGCCATCATTCCATTACCATTGATCTGCTGTGTCTGTGTGTGTGTGTGTGTGTGTGTGTGTGTGTGTGTGTGTGTGTGTGTGTGTGTGTGTGTGTGTGTGTGTGTGTGTGTGTGTGTGTCTGTGTGTGTGTGTGTGTGTGTGTGTGTCTGTGTGTGAGGGAGAAAGATGAAGGGGGGCTTGAGGGAATGAGGCACAGCCAGCAGAAGACTAATAAAAATTGAACCAGCCTGAAAGTGATTTCTATAAATGAGTATTTAAATAATAGCCGAGCGGCACAGCGTTATTGGTTTTGTAGAGCGATGGAAAATTAATGCAACTTAACCATTTTTCTAGACTACAAAAAGGGCTGGTGACCAGTGTATTAGTTACAGATTAATAAAAGTAGAAATTAAAGCAACCCACAGCCTTGCTATTGATATTCCTAGTAGGCACTCTTTCATTGGAGCGCATTAGTTTTCTCTGACAGACTACAGCTGCGGGGGCTCTGTTTCACAGCCTCTAAAAAGCACTCTGTGGGAAAGGATTGATCTCTGTCTGAAGGGAAACATCATCTAATATTCATTTGAAATTGCACAAAGGTTACCAGCCTCATTTGCCTTGCAACTGTTATGCTTCAAAGAGTGGTCCGTGAAGGTATTCACAGTAAAATTCAGTAATCCTTTTCCGGCTTTACCTTTGCTATCACGCCCATGAGTTTGTCATTTCTCATCTTTAACTCTGTTTTTATGTCGAGCAGCAGTTAAAGGAAGTTGCAGGACATTTTTCACTGTTTCAAAATATCTGAAAATATGTTTTATGTTTCAATTTCTCCATAGCCCATTGGTGCTCTGAACCCCAAGAGGGCAGCATTCTTTTCAGACCGATATGAGTCCTGGGAGGACGATCAGGTGCCGAAGTTCCACTATGGTACCCACTACTCCACCTCCAGCTTCACCATGATGTGGCTGCTGCGTATCGTAAGTGCAATGTATATAAAAAGATGCATACTATTAAAATTACTGTGGATTTAAAATATGTTTGCAGCGTTCTTGCTGTGCTTTTTATTAGTGTTATGAAAATCATAAAAAAAAAAGTATTGATATGCAGCCCTTAGGAAAATCATATTTGCAAGTTTAACTGCTGCCAATAAGACCAAGATAGACTCATGGTTCTCCAATGAGCCTCCTTTGATAAAGGAATGGCTGAATCACTTTGTGGATAATGCTCTGAGGGAAAGAGCCTTCGCTGTAATTCATAAAGCACATACATCCACTGTAGAGGCTTGACATATCCACATTTTCTTGCACACACATTATCTAGTGTTGTTTTTTAGTTGTTGATTTTGCAAGGCATTGTTGATATGTGTATAGTTTGTTTTATATGTTGTTTCCTTGTCTACGGTTTCGGACAAATTCAGTAAGATGTTGATCGCAAAAATAATAATGTGCATCCAAAAACATGATGTATATGTGTAGTAGTCCAGGATATTCCTTTTTTAACATCTAAATAATGAAGCTCATCGTAGTACGTTGTTGTAGTAGTTGTAGTATAGTTATGCACAGCAGTAAGCATATTCAACTTATGTGTCAAACTATTTATAATGGATTTTTAAATTGATATTAATTGTTTCCCTTTGGAGTTTAATATCATCTTTAATTCATTCTTAATTAGGCACCTATTTCATAGAAACACATGTATGTATCTAAGATTAAGAGCATATGTATGCTAAATATTGCAACATATTCATATTGTCCCTCGTTTATTGTTGCATATTATTTATTATACTGTATGTTGTTGCCATATAACAATGAAACAACAACAAAAACAGTGCAATTAAATGTCTGCCATGAAAAAAATGTTCCCCTCAAGCAAAATATTAAGAAATTTGAGGAATACAAGATATTATGTGATTTGATTTATTTTTGAGAGTATATGCAGTGTACATACATTGTGCACCCGAGTGCTCTCTTTCTGTGCCTTTTGTTGAATGGATGCCATCAATCTTTCCATACTGCACTCGAGGGAGAGGGAGGTTACTAAGTTTCTCCAACGTGCAGTTTTCTCCTGTTATTGTCCCAGTAGCTCACTGTCTCAGTGACTCCCAGTAGAGTTTCCACATTGATCCCTGCACATCATTAGCAGGCTTACTCTAAAGCCACTTTACCAGGAACCCTCACTTATAACTCTCATCAGAGTAACTGAAAACTACTTGGGCAATAATTGTGAACTATTTTTTGGGGGGGGGATTTCGTGTTTATTCGTGAGACTTTACCGTGCCCATAATCCTATTCTGTTGTTTTAACTATGATACAATGTGGTTAACCTCTCACACTTTTTAAACAAATGAGGCCCACGTCATTTCAGACTGAACTTAATTAGCTATCTTCGGTATTAGTTTGTGGCAGTGGCCCAGCATATTGTGTCCATGTCACTTGGGGGCTATTTCGCCAGAGAGACAGCTATTGATCTTTCCTAACAAGATTATACATGATTAGAAATGCGTCAGTAGCAAGAGTGTATTGGCTTTAGTAGCTCACTGGGATTATTTCACTTGTTCATTTTGGGATTTCAGTTTGTAAGAGGGAGAACAAAGACTTTTACTGCATTTCTTTTTTTGCACAACAAGGGATTCTATTTGACCAATCACAATAGGTGTTGCCATTGACAGCAGCAGAAGCCAGAGCTCAGATTTCAAGCATTTTTGTTCTAATCAACAGGAACCCTTCACCACGTTTTTTCTGAACTTCCAAGGAGGGAAGTTTGACCACGCTGACCGCACCTTCTCCTCAGTGTCCCGCGCCTGGAGGAACTGCCAGAGAGACACATCTGATGTTAAGGTACACTGATGCATGCACACACATGATGTGAAAATACTTTCCTGGTTGACTTGTAAGAAGGTAAGAAGAGATAAAGGGTTGAGCACTCCAGGAGAATAAATCCCCATCCAGCATCTTTACAGACAAAGAAGAAAAGGTTTCAAAAGAGTAATGTCCAGTCACTACCAATCATTGTCCCTATGCAATGAAAGCTTCCTGGTCTTCTGATCAAAGCGTAAGACTAATCCTCATCTGTCCCAGCCGTCTGTCTCAGATTCAGCCAGCTATAACCTGGACTTGAATCCCTGCCCACCGGGCCCCCAAACTCCACTGAGCGGTTGGATCTGCCCCTGCAGCAGCTCAGGTCATTCTCATACTGAAGGCCTTCATACCCCCAGTGCACACTTTAACTGCACTCCTAAAACATTTACGACTACAGTCAGACATTCTATGTCAAAGCTGGGTTTTGCTTGGTCTCCTGGCACTGGGTCACTGGATGGGGGAACAGCGGTGGTGTTGGGGGTTTTGACGCTTGATTGCGTTTACCACCCCCCTCACATCCCGCCGATAAAACATATGGATTGTGTTACTACGTAGTTGGCCATTGCTTGATTGCGAAAGCCCAACAAGAGCCGTCGTTTGCTCTCTCAGTCTAGACCTGTCAATGTGGATCAAACCGTGAGAGCTCAACCTCAGATCAAAATAAAGGGCAAATCTGGACCACATCACTTTGTTTCCATGTTCTGTTTGAATTTTTAGCATATTTTGAATGAGAGTCCGTCGACTTTATCCACTCGGACGCACACATTCATGTTCAGGCAAAAGAGGAATTAGGGATGAGATGTATCAATTTAGTATGCTAAGTACACCATTTAGCTTTAGCATTTGAGCCATTGATAGCAACTCTCTGTCCCTGCCAGAGGGCGAAAAGCCCCAGTGTTTTCATACCCCACTGGTAAAGACGGAGTGATAATAGGTTACAACACCCAGATTCAATGTGTCTCTAGCCTGGGTGACGCTAGCGTGACCTCCAGTCCCCAATCCCCTGACCCCTAGCTTCAGCCTGAAGGCATCAGAGGGGGAGAGAGAAGAGCAGAGGGGTGAGAGGTAGCAACAGTGGAAGTGTAGCAAAGCAGCCCAGAGGCCAGAGCCCCTTCCAGTGACCCATGACAGGACAGGATTGGGGATCAGAGGGGCTGGCCTCTGACCAGGCCGGAGCAAAGGGGCCACTGCACATAATGGTCCATGCAAGGCAGGCTTGAGTGTTGGGGAGTGAAGCCCTCAAGGTTTTGTTGGTGTGTGGGTGTGTGTGTGTGTGTGTGTGTGTGTGTGTGTGTGTGTGTGTGTGTGTGTGTGTGTGTGTGTGTGTGTCCTGCCACCTCCAGCTCAAATTTACAGCAGGCTGCAGCCAGTGAACCTGGGTGTGCTGGAGGCCTCGTTAAGAGGTTGACCTTTTTAGTTTTAGGTCAGGTTTTGTGGAGTGAAGAGATTTCAGAAGTGAGGAAGTGCTGTGTTGTTTTAAACCTGTGTGTTTGCTTGCTCATTTGATTGGATGTTTTCACCCCATTGATGAGAGGTGGATGTATTGTGCAGCTAATCTCAAAAAAAGGGCCATGTTGTTGTTTGAGTATATTTGCAGTGATCATGTTGCATGAGACCAGGCTCTTGAAAATCTGTTTAAAAAATAAAATAAAAAATGCTTAAAGCTGCTACTGGGGCTCAAGTTTTAGTATTTGTATGCTGCCATGAAGTCATCATTGCTGCTCACATGACAGACTAGAGCATGACAGCTTGAGGTTGAAGTTGGACAGTTCATCTCTGATGTCAGACTGTCAACAGGTTTGCATCTTTCTGTCCTTCTCAAAAGCACCAGTCACACTTGTAGCCACAAGTTGTGACTAATCATACCATGAAATACTACGAGCTAGAAGTGTTTTATTAAACTGAATATGACTACGATTCTTCTTTTACATTTTACATTTTGAGACGATAGGAAAACACCGTATATTGTCCGTTTTAATATCCACAATTTACAGCAAAATATTCTTTTTACACTTTACTCTTTTTATACTATTTACATGAAGCAGCCATCCTTGTTTTTCAGAATCAGTGAGACATAGCCACAATAGCAACTTTACCGTTAAGGCCTGGAGGGCTGTATGGATTCATCTACATGCTTTTAAGCTCAAACTCAATCTTAATGTTTACACTCATTGCGGCAAGTTCTGCTTTGTTAAGAACGACGAATGGCTAAACATCTGGGGTTGCATCTCATGTCATAACTGCATTTCTCTTCAGTTTGAAAATACTTTGTGTTGTTTGGGACAGCCAAATAAAATCATCACAGTTCAGAAAGAATTTGGCTGACTTTTCTGTTGTTGTGGGAAGAGGACGGGACGGGGGGGGGCTGGCTTTATCTGCTGCTTAGATACAGACGAAGCAAACGAGTACTGAGTAATGAAAAAACACACACAGACGTTTTTGACATCTTCTGTAGTGGCCAAAGCACAAATGCAGGCAGCAGACAAGCAGTCAGAAATCATGAATAGCTGTCAAATTTGGAAAACATCTCTATTTAACTGTTGTTGGTGTCACACACAGCAATCCTTAAATAATTTCTGAACTGGATTCATACAGGGATTGCCCCTCTGTTTCACTATTACTGATACTTATACTACGACTTACTTCTTCAGCTCTCCTTAATACTCCTAGACATGTTTAAATCACACCTTTCTGAGTCTGAGGGATGGTTGGTGAGTTCTCTGAGCCTTCTGTAGTTTCAGAAGCATCCTTCAGTCAGCATTACCATTTTACCCATAACTAAGCCTGTGTCAGCTATTTAGGGGACCACTTAAAATGGTAACACTGTTGATATCATCACTTTTGTGCTTGTAGCGTTGTAATAAGCCAGTGTGTAAGTTTAAATGTATCTCTGTGCTTTGTACATGCAGGAGCTGATCCCAGAGTTCTACTACCTCCCCGAGATGTTCGTCAACGCCAACGATTACAACCTGGGAGTGATGGAGGACAGCACCGTAGTCTCCAATGTGGAGCTGCCACGTTGGGCCAAGAGCCCAGAGGAGTTTGTACGCATCAATCGCCTGGTAAGAAACATGGACAGAAGCTCCACATTCATTCTATAGGTGTCAACAAGAAATGTTGTTATAGTCGAAATGGTCATTATTTGTCATTTCTAATATCTATAAGTTGATAACACACATTTACACGTATACATTTCTACCTCTGCCTCATATACCGCATAACCCAGACCAACTGAAGTCTTGTCAGAGGTTTCTGCCCCTGCAGTTTTAGCTGCAAATGCTAATTCAAAGAGACAGTGTTATTTCCTGATTGTCTCACAGTTCCTCCTGTTACCTGAGCCTCCCGCTCCTCCGACATGCCCCAGCTCTCAGATTGCCGTGTTGGCGAAGTGATCCAACATCACCTCACCTCCTATCCCTGTCCACCTCCCCATCTCTCTTTCTGCACTCGCTCTGTTCACACACATCTGGTGCACGTTTATGCGTGTTTGTGTGATTGCAACTGTGTTTGTGTGCAGAGAGATGATGCAGTATCCCGTTTCTGATCTCCCCTTCAGCCCATAGCAGAAACATTCAGTGTACATGCATCTCAGATGTTGTCAGACTTGCTGTCATATTTTCATTGTAGATGTTCTGTCATCTTCCATACACACACTCACACTCACACTCACACACACACACACACACACACACACACACACACACACACACACACACACACACACTCTCACACACTCACACACTAGAAGGTCAAAATAAGCTCCAGATAGATTTATTATTTCTGTTTGTTGCTGGAATAACTTATCATTGGTACTTTTAGTTTTTCATTTTTTTCTTACTTGATATGAGTTTTACTGATACTCAAAGGCCACGCTGTCCTTGTCAAATGTGTTATCTGCATAGATGGGGTAAAATTCAAGAGGAAAATAAGAATCTACAAAACCAAATCATAGGTTGTAATGCAAATATTTATGCCTGTATTTTTGTTGCTTTAAAAAGTCCTCAGTCTGTTGAATTTTGAATTTCTTCTTGGGCCACATTCCCTCTAAGGAAAATGTTTGGGGTAAAAACAGCTTCCTGTTGTGTGCCCACAGTAGTAATGTGTGCTGATGAGGCCGGGTGTGCTCTGTGACCTGTGTAGTCGTGTGGTTGGGTGTGTTAACCAGCCTGCTGATATGACCAGGCCCCTATCATTAATCACACACTTCTCCCTCTTTGGCTGTCAGCATGGTCTAGGCCAAGGTGGATGTATCGGGGGGAAGCTGGTTGTGTAGGTGGCATGTTGTTTCCCAGTGTTATTGGAAATTAATTTGTACTAAAGAAGAAAAATACATTTTTTTGTCATCTGCTGTCGTGTTGGGTTGAACCAGTTAATCGGTCAATTGCTCAAGTAATTCATTTTTTTATATTTTTGTAATATTTTACAATATTTTTTTTCTTATTTTTTAATACCTGTTTGTCGGTCAGACAGAAATTATGTTGGGCATTGGACAATTTTTAGACATTTAATAGACTAAATGAATACAGTAATTAGTAAAATAATTAACAGATTAATTAATGGTTGCTGCTCCATCATGTTTTTATTGTAGTGCTGTTTCACCATTTTTAAACATCTTACTTTTCAGTGATTTTACATCTTAAATAAATACCGCTCTCTTGAGTAAA
The DNA here is from genome assembly GCF_023349555.1 of Cebidichthys violaceus. Classification (NCBI taxonomy): domain Eukaryota; kingdom Metazoa; phylum Chordata; class Actinopteri; order Perciformes; family Stichaeidae; genus Cebidichthys; species Cebidichthys violaceus. Next base: position 4,243,473 of record NW_027176594.1, read on the forward strand.
TATTGTTTAAAATACAGAAGTAGAACATACTCACCTTTACAATATTTGTAATTTGGATATTATTATTGAACACACTAAAAATCAGTCAGAGCAGTAACACTGGAGAAACTGACTTGAAAGCATCTGTGTGTTAATGTGCTTTGTGCTCCTGCAGGCACAAAGCGGCTTTTCATTGCCAGTTTAAGTGCTGCAGTCTCATCTACCTCTGCTCCCTCAATTTCCTCTGGTCCTTTCCTTTGTGCCCAATTTAGCACTGCAGAGGCAATTTAGACTTATCCAAATGGTCTACGCTCATGCACAGCTACCTGCTAGTTACTGCTCTCAGGCTGATACATTTTCAGTCTGCGGTTTTCTTCCTCTACTATGTGCGAATTGAGATATTGATCCTGTGTGCAGCCAAGCCCTCCTGGGCTTGGCTGCACACAGGTGTAGGTGCACAGAAACATAACAAGCTCTGTAAAAAGAAAAAGAGGAGCTTTCTGGGGTTTCATAAGGGTACTGTTAATATCTGCTTCAGAACAACATAAACACATAGTCTTAGTTTGTAAAATTGCTGATCAATTTGGTAGTATTAGATAGGACAATGATTCCGTCACATTGATCCATTCCTGCGAGATGTTGGCTCCACTTGTCAATGGTGGTCCGACATTAATATATTTTAATGTAATGTAAATTTGTCATGCAAATTAGTTTGATCAGTCAACTGTACATTGTCAGTATAGGATTACATTTGTCTTTATTTAGAGGTAACACTCGTGCAGTACTTTTTTACAGTACTACGGTACATTTGAAGACAGAATCTGAGAGACAGAGTACAGGAGGGTGGACAGGAAGAATAAAGGATAAAATGGGCCGAGGACGAGGTAGAGGGAGGGATGTGTGGGTGGACAGGTCTCTGGTCGTGACAGATAGCTGGCATTAGAGGGTGTCAGCTGGCAACTGTGGTTCTGTTGGGAGAGAGATGAGCATGGTGGAGAAGGGAGAGGAAAACCGAAGGAGTTAATGGGCTGTTTGGCTCTCTTTAGCTTGTCTGCTGCTAATGGCCTCGCAACACACGGATACACAGCGTGAGAGAACACGCAAACACAAGCAAATGCACACGCGCTTACAAACACACACATGCCTGCTGTCTCCACTCTGGTTATGAGCCCTAGATGATTAACAGCTAATTAGGGCCCAATCTGGAAAGGCCATTAAAAGCCTCTCACAGTAAAGGATTGTGCTGCTGTGCAAAACGGCAGCTTGTTTGTGTTGTTGTGAGTGAGAGTTGGGTTGGTAATGAAAAAAAAAAAGAAGAAATCCAGCAGAAGATATAAACATTACATCAAACTGTAGCCTGATTTATATTGCTCTGGTCTTGGAAGTGTCATAGTTCATCACTAATGTTTAGTAGAAACTGCAAGTGTGTGGCTTCACAGATTGTTGTCTGACCTCTGGCTTACAACACTGGAGGCTCGAAGGCTCCGGTTCAGTTGAAAACCGTGAGTTTGACATGTTTAGGAATGGTTGGATTTTAAACAGACTTACTGGAGACAAAGCGCCTTTGCGCCTTAAGTCAAGCATGCACCTTCACCACACTAAAGTGTCTACAGTATATTTAAATGCTTGCTTGTAAAGGCGCACTCCCTTTTTCTTGACCCATCACAAACCCACACACACATACACACGCAGAGACGGTGGGTCTTGAGGCGGCATGCCACAGAGATCAGGGGCTTCTTGTTGTTTTTACCAGTAGGTCGAAGGAGAGGTTAAGAACTTGATCCCTCCTCCGCCAGATAACTACATGTCTCTGGGCACTGTCAGCCTGTCTGACATTCCACTATATATGACCACATCTCACTTCTCAGGTCTGCTAACCATTAGAGCCATAGCAGGTGATCCTGTGTATGTGCTTGTATGTGTATTTGTCTGCACATCAATGTTTACATGTGCTGCCATGTGTCTTGGCTTCACTGTAGCTGCTGATATGGAGCAGCCTTAACCACTGTCTGTTATAGTTGCCATCTCCTGATGCGAATTAGTGGTGCAGCGGATCATAAAACTCACGGTTCGGATCGTACCACGGATCGGATCACAAATCGGATCAGCACAAAATGAAAAAAAGGGAGCATGTATAACTTTTAAGATCCCTGATCATGTTTTTTTGCCGACGATGCTAATTGCCGATCATTGATGATCCATATTGGCAGATACAGATCCCTTTGTTGTTTGATTATAGCAGCTATTCTTCAAGGCTCCAGACTATTGCTGCTTAGAGGTAGTGTGAACAGGTCATAATTCCTTTTTTAATATCTATTAATGTTGTTGTGAAGACATCGCCTTCAAACAACTGGATGTATTAAGTTTCTCACCAACACTACATTTTACGAGATTACATGTAAACACATCATGACGTTATAATTTACCTTTGCCCAATACTCATTTTCATTGAACAGAGCCTGAACGCATCATAATATAAGTGAACCTTCGTTCGTTGGCCATTAGCGGTGCTGCCATGGTTGCTAGCTCCACTCCTGTCAATTTAAATACGGATTGATTGTTTATAATATAACATTATCAAAGATCGGTGAATAGAAAAGCATAAATGCCGATGTCCTGATCAGCGAGTAAAACTTTATTTCACACTGTAATTAATCTGCAGTTCATCTGCATGCCGAACCGTGTGGGGGGGATCCGTACAGAAGGTCCGTTACACCACTTTGGCAAATAGTCGAATGGTGGACTGAGTTTAGAGACTGTGATCTACACATTTAAGCAGCCAGTATCTCTAAAATGGCATTGTTTTAACTGTAAAGCATTGGTTATCTACACTTAAACATATCTAACGTTGTCATTTATTTGAAATTGAACACCAAGACTTTAGTATTCGTAATATATAGTAATCTGGTACTAAGTGTCATGTTAGTTCCACCGTTTTCATGCATCTTTTTCCAAGGCAACACATATCTTTTTCTTTTCTGTGGAAGGTGAGGTCACCATCTAACCCATTTGAACTCTACAGGGTCCCTTTGCTGCTCCATAGTTCACATGTTTGGTTCCCTTCCGTCATCTGCGCTGTTGTAGCGCTGCTGATAGACCTGCAAACCACACACATGGGAGAGACGGGCAGCACATTACTTTCAGCCTTTTTCTCCTTATAAAGCAACTGCTCACTCAAAGCAGTGACAGAGAGATCAGTTAAACTGCCCTCACAGATCGAGTGAGAGACTCTGCTCTTGTTGAATGGGCAAAGCCAGTTGAGTGATGGGTCAGAAGTTGATACTGAGAGATTTGACCACAGGTCACCACCACATGATGTAAACCCTCACTGTAAGTACCCAACACATCTCTGCTCTATGGATGTTAGACACCAAAATAACTTGTGTGTTACTCACAAAGTAATCCTTTTAATCATTATGTGGTAATTGTTGTGATCGGATATCTGTACTGTGCCTTAAGCAACCATGGTTAGAGTATGTGCTGCAGGCATGGGATGTGTGAATTACCATATGACTGGAATAACAGTGAAGACAGGTGTCACATGTTACTTTCATTGATTACCAATTGGAATACGCAGGAAGTGGTGTCTTATTCTAATAATTAAAATTCTGGCTACATCTTTACCTTTGCTGCAATGTAACAATGGAAAGGATCCTCTGACAAATGTAAACCTCCTTCACTAAACTTACAACCTATTAGTAATCTGAACCCAGGCAAGATGGAGCCCTGGTCCGCTGCATGACACATGAACTGTTTTCATGTCAGATGTAAATGCTCTACCGCTCCCACTGAGAATCAACACTCAACTTGTTTCAGTCTCAGCTGTTCTCAGCCACTTTTGAATCCCAGTAGTAGTTAGATACGACCCCCCCCCCCCCCCCCCCCCCCCCCCCTCCACCCCTAAAATGTAAAAACAATCAAAAAAAACAACAAAATCGGTTTCAGCCATTTCTTGCAAACGCAATAACACATACTGCCGTCTTCAAAATGCTTTGCAAAAAAGGGTGTAGAACTGATATAAAAAAAGTTACTGGTTAAGGATGTTGATTATCTGAAAAGCCAGACAGACCCAGGTACATATTTTAGGAGGGATAAATTGGAAGTAACCATTGTAAGTATCAAAGAACAAGAAAAGGCATTTTGTTCTGTTTTTTTTTATGTTTCAGGAGGCAATTTTGTTTCTCATCGTTAGTACATCAGGGCTATGGGTTTATTTTTACGCTATAGCTATTTGTTCTCTTCTGCTTCCTAGTGGTCAGATTTGCCTCATTCAGCTTTAAACTTAAGACAGAAGTTCTCTCTGAATTCAGTTTGCTAACTTTTACGTTGAACTATAATGGTGATCTGTTTCACGGAGCCTCACTCTTGATCGTACAGCTGTTTGTGTGTCACCCCACAGTAATCCTGCCTGCAGAGGTAAACATCTCCTGCTCAGCGCTAACAGACAAATGTCATATTAATATGAGCCAAATCACCTTTACCCCCCCAAACCCCATACACTCACACTATCAGCGTCTTTGAAAGTTCTGTTCTGAACTTTGTCAGTTTTATATGCTGACAGCCGTTCACACTTACAGAAACTATGTCATCATGGCAGACAAGTCCATTATCGTACCAGTTTATGATCAAGGAAGATGAAAAGGGGGTGCTTTGGGTGCTATTCTCATTGAAGTCTGAATGTCATTATGCAGAAATGTCCGGTGGCTGTATAGAATCTGAGGGAGAGCTGCATACAGTAGACAAAATTGATACCCACTTTTTTTTGCCCCCACAAGACGCATAGCAAGACATGATAGCTGCCTGACTCAGACCGCCAGCTACACAAAGTCAAAGATCATTGCTGTTTACATTCACCTCTCATCCGCACCACACTCTGAATAGACAGCCGCTGGGACGCACATTATGCCGTTCCCACCAGCCGCCACATCTTATCCTCACAGGAACCCCATGGGAATTCATGTGTGAGCTGAGGTAAACCACTGCGAGGACCAGTCACTAACCACTAAGATATACTTACGCACTTGTGAATGACTGAGTGAGTGAAAATCTTAACGTCGTCTAGCCCAGTATGGCCCCATGTAACAGAACACACTTTACCATGTTAGCCTAGCGCTAATCTATTCCCCCGGTGTCTCCTCTGAAAGCCTTGTTGTTGGATGGGAACTAGCACATGGGGTACGGGGGGGGGTTATCTGGCTAATGTCAGACAGCGCTCACTGTAGGGGTATTGTCATGCATAAGACCAGACATGTTTACTGTGTGCTCGGTGTTTTACGAGCTGTCCCCCCTTCTTCTCTGCCTCCCCCTCTTCCCTGTCCGTCTCCCCTTCCTCCTCTTCATCCTCCTCTTCAATGACGTAATGGAGGAGGCCAATGAGAGCCTGAGAAATGGGATGATCTACTGCTGCTGACATACTCACTCACTAATGTTGTCCTTCTCCCTTTTCCTGTACTCCTACATTTCGTTTCTCCCAAAGTCTGCTGAGTTTGTTTTTTTTCCCCTTACAGTATTAGTCCATTTTCACACTCCTTCATTCCAGCACTGGACATCTTGTGTCGTCATGCTTGCTATATTGAAACAGTTGTCTTTGCTCTTTGCTGTGGCCCAAGTTAATAATGTGCCCTGTCCAGCATTTACAGCAAGTATTTTAAATATATTTTTGAAATCAGACACAGAAACACACACAATGAATAACCCTTTATCATAAGGCGTGTAGCTGCAAGAGCTTAGCGACATGATAGAAAAATTATTATAGTATTCTTTATGATGTTTGCTGATATCAATATCAGAAAATTAAAGATGTATGCAAAATCAAAAAATAATCTGATGGGAAAGTAATTAAACAGTTCCAGTGTGCATCAAACTCTTGATACTGTATGTTTGAAATGGGACTTAATAAGCTCATTTTGTTAACTTGTAGTTACAGCTGGTTTAGAATAATAAATATAATAGAAAGTTAATAGAAAGTTAATATGGAGTTATTGTCTAGCCCTACAAGACATTACATTTACCTAAGTAACCTTAGCTTATATTTATTTCAAATTGTGTGAAAAATAATTTGTGATATTAGTGACATTATAAGGGCTGCAATTGAGGATGATATTTAATTATATATATATATATATATATATATATATAAAAAATATTTAAAAAAAAATCGTATTTCCTTAATAGTTTGTGGCATCAGTAAGAAATGCCTATTATAATATCCAAGAGTACAAGGTGAAAATGTGTGTTGCTTCTGATGAATCCAAAAACCCAAATATTTAATTTACCTCAACGTCGGACCAAGAAAAGCAGTGAATTGTCACATTTGACAAAAATGTTATCAACCCATCAAATCTTTGGCATTTTGACTTGTTGCTCGTTGTTATGTTATATTGCTCATATATTTGGGATGCATTTACCTTTAAGGGTCAGACGTACTTCCTTTTGTTCCATATACTCACACAAACTAAACAAGCTGCAGCTCCACATAACCCAACAACCGAAAAGCTCTCCTTAAAGGGTTACTACACTCAAGCTGATCAGTTGAGCCATTCATCCTAATCAGCTCCACTCCGTGTTGAGAGGCCTCCACACCTTCAGACAGACGGAGAGACCGTCCAGTCCTCCAGCAGACTCTTTAATCGTCTGAGACAACTATGCTCCTCTCAACAGCTATCCAAATATTCCCTCACTCGGCACGCTCCGCAGCCTTCCTCAGTGGCCCTGTGTTTAATCAGCTCTGACTGTTGACTTAGCTTTTGCTCACTTCATCCTATTGTGGATGTGTCTTATGGCACCGCTGATGCATTTGCTAGCTTGTTAGCCTCTCTGTATGGAGGCGGAGGGATGGTTGGACTCTCTGCAGGTGCTTATTAGCTGCTGTTGAGATATTAGTAGATTGTTGTGAAATAGCTCTGTTCTCATTGTAGTTGTTTTCTCTTCATTTTTGCCAGTCAAAATATTTTCTTCCAAATATTTTTTTAAATATTGCATTTAAGGCTTTAGTTCCACTTTTGCTGATTACCATCATTTGCTGCGTTGCATCATATTGTTTGTTATGATCAAGCATTAACTAAAAACTAAAAAGTGAGGACAACAACAACAACACCATCAGTGCCTTTTGACTTTGAGTCGGCACCATTTCATCCATTTACTCCTCAATCAGTGTTGTTTACTCCATTGTCGGTGCTGTAAATTGGACCACTTTCGCAGTCTACACTACACCATTTGTCTGACTAAAACCAAATCCACCATGACATGTTTGTTTTGGGGAGATACTTTCCCAATCACTGCTCATTCTGCTTCTTTTCACCCCATGACATGATATTCCTGCTTTTCAAGTGGGTGGAGGAGTGAGCGGGAGAGAGAGTTAGGGTTAGAGTTTCAGGTTCCACTTGCCAGCGAGTGCCTCCGTTGACCCATAGCCAGAACTCTCACAGTTGTGACCTATCTAATTAGTAGAGCAGGAAGGAGGGGGGGGACTGAAGTAACGCACACAACCCATCTGGAGTTCTCTGGTGTGTGTGAATATGGGAATAAAGGAAATGGTTTGTTAGCTATGCGGCTGCTCCAAGGCTCTCATTCCTTACGTCACCCGTTGCTTTTCTTCCCCCTCTCTTCCATGTTGGGGGGCCCCCTCTCCCCTGGCTGGCAACAGGCTTCCTCTGCCTGCTTCAAAATGACAATCGGCTTCTCATTTACAACGAGCTAATAAGCCCTTTAATCAGAGTGCTTGTCAACCTCAGGGCAAGGCAACTCCAGAGGAGTTGATCCAAAGGATCAGATGACTGGAAGAAAGAGCATGCAGGAAGAAAAAAAAAGAGCAGCACTTAGAGTGGAAGAATAAGTAGAAGGGAAAATGAAAGGGGGCTGTTGAACTTGGAGGAACAAGCAATGATAACCTTGCGTTACGGTTAGAAGAATAGACTGGCTTCCGCTCAGGTTGATGATGTTTGTTGTACTTGGAAACACACAAATTTGATAGGATTTAATAAAACGCTCAATAAGAATACAACGCGATAAAACTTCCTGACCCTGTGGTTCTGCAGCAAATTTCTTTTTCCCATGTAAAAATGCATGTTTCACTGTCACACACACTGAACCCGGTTTTCAGGATGTTTTGATCAGCTTGTTCTTAAACAGTCATTTTACTGTATACAAACCTGACAAGTGTTTGCTTTATTCATCCGTAATCGATACAAAAGAAAACAGTCTGCCGCTGACAACACTCTGCATACAACATGTGCGTTCGATTACACCCCCACGGCATCAGCGACACGCGCACGGGCACATGCGTGTGCGCTCGCATCACCGTTGGCATGCAAATGAGGGGATTGATTTGTTAAGTGACATTTTAACATCCTTACGGACAGCTCTCTATAAGTCCTTAAAAGGGTTTTTTAGGGCCAATGAGGGAAGGAGGAGAGCATTCAGTGTCACCTCGTTAAAGCCAAAGTGAAATCCAGCTCAATCCAGACCATAAAGCTCACCGCAAACCACAGCGAGGCACAGAAACTCCTGCAGACCTGTGGCGTGGACAGACACTTTTACTTTTGAGGAAAGAAATCACTAAAAGAAGTCCTAAGTGAAAAGAAAAAAGAAAAAGGATGTAAATATATCGCAGCCACTTGCAAGCAGAAAGGGACTCTTGAGTAATCTTGCTTTAATGTCCACCAGCTGGTTAATTGTAATAATTTGGTGTCGCCGGTCTGATGTTTCATATAAGGATAGCCTTTCTTGAAGTCCTCAGTCTAGAGTAAGTCTCTCTCTACAGAGTAACATATTGATCGACACACAGTCAAACTGTCATTCTTTGAGTGTTTTTGTTGGTGGTTTTTTAGGCTTTAAATCCACACTCTTCCTTCAAATGTTTCAGAAAAGAAAGAATTAAAGTAATCTGAGACTTGGACACAGAAAAGGCATGTTAATTATCATAGTCCTGCAAAACTGGCTAGCAAGCAAAAATAAGCATTACATTCTAGAAGAGAAATTGGAAATACCAATTTAAATACTTCGGTGCTTTGAAGGGCAAAGAAAACAATTAAGGTAAAGGATTACAATTTCTTACACAGGAAAATATTGCAAATTATTGTTGCCATTGGGAACAAGTCACAGCCCACAACAAAGGGGACTCCCTCATGCTTCAAAGGTGTACTTTGTCAAATCCTTAACAATAGAAATGTGGGATTCCAGTGACTTCTACCCCCTATCAGCATTTACATAAAGGCATGCTAAATTATTCATTAATTATCAGAGAGTCCCCTGTGGATAAGGATGACACATACACTGGCTGCTAATTGGCCCATCAATAATCCTGCCTGCTTCTCCTGAAGTGGCACCAGATCCCACCTCAGGAATCTGCTATCTGCCCCAACCTTCTGCCACACTATTTCCACTGTGTGACACTACAGAAGGAGACATTTCCACACCTGCTCACCTGGAATGTTGTTAATGGGTTGTCGGTACATGCTTGAGTTCTGTCCTTTACTTTCTGCATGTCCATCAAGTAGCATAAATTTCTCACATGCAGGCTTCTAGGTAAAAGAGAATTTGATGTCTCTATGGATTTTCACTCAGTATCATACTATGATGTTGTCTGTATTCTTAAACATAGTATGGTATCGTTTTAATGCGATACAACAAAAGATACCGCTGGTGGTGATCTCTATTTTTGTTGCCTCAAAAAGTTGAAAACTAACAATGTTTTAGAGCATCTCTCAACTTCCCTACAATGTCCGTGACACTCTCTCATTCCTTCTGAAGATGTTAGTCATTAACAACGGGTCACAAATATATCATTTCATTAAGATAAGGTGAACAGATTTCCTGAAGTAGCTGGTAACTGTTGTTTAGCAGATGCTACCCAAACAGAGTAAATGGTGTATTAGTTGAGGACTAATTTCAGTTGTGTTCGGTAGGGCTGGGTATCGGTACTCGATACCTTTTTTTAAGGTTTCACCGAAATAACCCAGTACCAAGTAGTATCGTAAAGTCTCCATTCAAACAATACTTGATACCTGAATGTGAATTTTTTTTCTTTTTACCCAGATCTAGAAAAAAAAGACTATTTGTAAGGTTTTGTTCGCAGCCAATCAACGCTATTTTTTTTACTTAATGCGACTTGTGATTGTCCCACTACTGCAGCGGCTACAACCCATACAGTCTGTGGTGTGGTGAGGTCGGGCGCAGAGTTGGCAGTTCAGTGGGACAAGATGCTGCCAAAATGTTCAATGGCTATACTTAACCTGTGGCGTCGGATACAAATAAATAATGAATGCGGTGGTGGTGGCGGCATTTTGCGCACCTGAATGCTTCGTATCGGTATCACGTTAAGGCTACTGGTATTGGTGCTGGCTTTGTAATTGTTTTAAACGATACCCAGCCCTTGTGTTTGGTGAGCTTGTGAGGATGGTGGCTCAAACTAAACTGCAAAGCCCAGAGTCAGGGTAATAAAGGAACATGTCACACAGTACTGTGTTGTGGCTCACTGATGTTTTATTTATTGGAAAAAAAACTGCGTATAGCACAGAGTTTGTTGGATCAATTCCTTGTTGGTTTTGGTGTTTTTATGGGATTTGTTGACAATTCAAAAAAATGTAAACTATAACCAGATTTATTCTTAAATACTATGCAAGCAGCAAACTTGAAAGGTTTACTGTCTGAATGTATCGCTGAAGAATGTGCTGCAAATGCAAAATCCTAAGTTTAATCAAAGGGTCAGAATATAGCTCTCCTTTTGCTTACATCCCAACCTGATTGTTGTCTGAGCGGTGAGATAAAAATGTTTTGAAAGAGCTTTGAAGAAAGGCGATCAAGGCAGTTTACTGTATCCCCACAGGCGGAGGCAGGTATTCTTTGAATCTCAGAGATCCGCTGAGGTTAAATTCAGTCTCAGAGTACTGCTGATCCTTTTGTCTGACAGACCAAACAAATACAATAATACACGGTTATACACTTACAATGCCAATGCAGCACACGCACACTAATGCGTGCGCTCTCTCTCCCTCTCCAAATGGTACATGCAAGTTGATTTCCATAAAGGCGGGCCTCTTGAGAGGGAGCAGCAATAACATGGCTGCTCTTTGTTTCTCCGTGCTGATTGACAGTAGATTGCAGTGCACATTAAATGCCCATCAGGCCCAGCTTTAGTTTTAGAAACAGGGGAGCAGGGCCCGTCAAAGGTCAATCCTAGCGCATAATGAACTGATCTATCTCTCTCTTTCTCGCTCACACACACACACACACACACACACACACACACACACACACACACACACAATTGAACCCCTCTCTGCCTGCTATTAAAGGGAGTTTGAATAAAGAGTGTTCCCTGGCTTGTATTGTAACATTCATAAAAAATAATTGCTTTATGACACAAGCCTTTAAACACTCTTAATACTGTGAATTTGCTGATGCCAGGGGGACAGATAGATGTAGAGTCTAAACACTCTCAGACTCTAGGGGTGTTCTGTTTTATCTTAATACTAAATGTTACCCCAGAGTGTCAGGTTGTCAAGTGAGTCACACAAAGGGGAAAAGAATAGACAGATCTCTCTCCATCTGCTAATTTTGTTAACTCTACAGCTCTCAGAGCAGTGATTGCATCTAAGTGGGGCACTGTCCAAAATACCAGTGTGTGTTATAACCATAAACTTACAGTGTACACTGATTAGATCTACTGTTAAAAAAGCTATGAACCAGACAGCCCAGTTACAGTAATAGTTGACTTTTTGTTGGCTAGTGCTGACAAAATACTTGACTGTCTTTATTGAAACCAAAACAATACTTAACATGTTTTTCTCGGCACTCTCTTAAATGTTAACTTATATTTGTTGATACACAATGCTAAAACGCCTGGCCACTGACTCTGAACCACAGATTTACTTGGATGGACAACATTTTTATCCCGGCTGGATCTTATAGGCTGATGGACAATTAACAGTTCTAGAAGTACCCAATAAAATGTCAGTCGAAAGTACATCAATACATACATGTATCAGTGAGACTATGGATGGCTATCGTCACAAATCAATAATGTTTTCCGATAGCTTTCCACCCACATGTGCAAATAATTACACTCCTACATTGGGCTTGGACAGATATTGGTTGATAACAACAAAAAAACCTGAAAACCTTTCAAATCTTTGTTTGCTGTTTTCAAGGAACCAATGTTATCATTCCCGTTCTTGTGTTCTCCACGCAACGCTTATATTGTTAAGCCTCTCATCAGTTGCAGTAAAAACATCATCATACCTCCAGAGCGCACAGTCTCGTCTTTATACCCGTGCTTTCCTTTCCTGATTGAAAGTTGTAATTAAGAGAGTCTGGAAGAATTAGATGCAGAATGAGCTGTCAGAAAGTCACATTTAAGTGAGGGATGCGTTGGTCTCTGCAGTAAAAATTTAAATGATATAAATTGCCATTTAAGTGTAGCGAGGGCTAATGTTTTGTCACAAATTAATGTGACACAAGGCAGCAATGACAATCAAGGGCTGCCTCATTCTAATTTGGTCGTGTTTAGAGGGCTTTTGTGAGGCGACAGCTTTACACAAATTAACACAATTGCCTGTTTTTATGAGGAAACCATAAATGTTTTTTCCCTCCTTTGCCGGCTAATGAGGAGAGAAACAGCTTGTATCTCAGCGTTATGGCAATGCAGAGACGTCTGCAGAAGAGCAACACGGTGCTCTTATCCTCCCACAAGCAGCAGAGAAAAGAACAAAGACAGAGGCTGAAATGGCTCCCTAATGAACTGCAAGAGTTCTCTAATGTTTTGATGTTCCCATATGATCAGATATGGATTTACTCTGCTTTTTGCTCATTATAGAAATCATTGGCAGATTCTGTCATAGGAGCAATTAGAAGGATATTCTGCTTTCTCCGAGGAATTCATCTTTGTGGGGCATTAGTAATAACTACTGTGCAGTAATGGGATGAGGAACATGTAGCATTTGGTTATAGTATGTTCTGCAGCTGTTGACGTTAACTATAGTCGTAATCCTCTGTCCTCTCCTTCATTTACAGGCTCTGGAGAGCGAGTTTGTGTCCTGCCAGCTCCACCAGTGGATCGATCTGATCTTTGGCTACAAGCAGCAGGGACCTGAAGCCACCAGAGCCCTCAATGTGTTCTATTATCTGACCTATGAAGGTGCAGTCAACCTCAGCTCTATCAACGACCCCATGCTCAGAGAGGTGAGGCTTATGCACGATACAGTACCTAATTTATGCAAAACCATTCGGAAAACACTTGTGCTTTACGGGGCTTTACACGATCAAAACAACAAACATCACAATCATGAAAGTGTTAATTATCAAAACAACAAGAGCAATAGCACTATTCACAAAACAATAATTAAGATCAAGCAATATGACATACAACATAGTAAAAACAAATGGATAGCGAAGGCTAGACAATAAAAGTGGAATTTGAGAAGAGTCTTAAATAAAGATGCACATACACATTTTAATCCACATTTACTGTATGTACTACTCAGCTGGCTTTAGTGCCTTGACAGATCATGCTGAGTAAGGGGAAAAACATCATATTACAGTAAGTACTCTTGAGCGTTAGCACTCTCAAATGGATGCTTAATCTGACTATATTACAAAAGCATCTGTCCATTCAGTGCATCTGTATTTCAGGGATATTTCTGATGCCATTAGCCATGTTAAATTGGTTGTAGAATGGCGTGGGAGAGGTAAGCAGCTAACAATCTACTGGCAGGTATTGCTGAGCAAAGCCTTTTCCCTGTGTGATACCTCTGAAAGCACTCCACCAAGTGTTCCACTTTAACGCCTTAAAGCCTCCTACTTGGCTTTCATTCATTATTCATCCCCCTCACTTTGAACTGCTGCGCACACACACGTTACACTGACCTGCAGAGAAGAAACCACACAATGCTGAAAAGAAAAACAAAGCTAGCTTGCCCACAGCCAAACACCGGCCTGACAACTTCTGCTGCAAAAGGCAGCTAGCCAGCAGCAGACCAATTGACCCTGCTCCCATCAGCCTCTTTGACGTCTAAGTTGTATTGCCAAAGTAGCACACATCCTATTTTTACTTGTGTCAGCGTGTAGTCGATGGGCTTTTTAAAGGAATTCCAGTTCATTACAACTTGTTTCTGATTTTTCCTGTTTTGGCCATCATTTAAACTGGCAATGAAAACAGTTCACGCACAAAAGAAACACACTGACATTGCTCTCTTAATCAATTTATTATCAAAAAGTGAAACTACAAGTATCTAACCAGGGTCTGCTTGTCCCACTGCTTGTGTTTCTTGCCCTACCAATAGGAATGATGGACAGAACACTAAAAACAAGTCATAATAAACCAGATTTATTCTTTAAGCAGAGGTCCTCATAGCATTGAGGTCTAAATGGAGATGAGTTCAGAGTATATCAAGCGGCTGAGCAGCCTTTTGCCTCCACTGTTCTGCTGCCCTTCATGCTCAGTGACTGCAGCATCGCGGACACCAGGGCTAGATTATTGATTTATCACCCCATTCACCCTAATTCCCATCCAGATGTGCTTTGGCCTTTAGCCACACACTCACTCACACACACATGCACACACAAACAAGCACACACCCACACACACACACACACACACACACACACACACACACACACATATATGTAGATTCATTACCAAGGTGCTCTGGTAATTTCCACGTTCAGCCTATTACCCATTATTCTGGTTAACACAACCCAAAAATTGGAATAACAATGTTGGATCACTGGTAGACCACTATTTATGGGATGGATAAAGCCTCACACGAAAAGGACGCCGTCAAAGGCAGGTGCATGCGATTTGAGTGCTATTAAAAATTATTCTGCTTATGACTGCAGGAATGCACATTTTGGATATGCATACTTCTAAACATACGCTCTTTAGTATTGCTTAGCATTTTATTATCAATAAATAATTCAAATATAATTTTGCATTAATATAACATATAGTAAATGAACTAGATCAGCGTAAATAAGATGGTGCTCTCCATAGTGTCTAAAGTGTTTATATTGTATGCACTGGGTTGTATTTTATTGTAAATCCGTTGAATTGCTCTACAGCACAAATCAAAGAATCTGCCATTGTTTTTACCTCCAAAATACGCTGTTTGTTTATTTACATTAATTGTCCCAATATATATCATAGTTTAATTGAAAATCAAATTAATGTTTTAAAATACGACACATTTAATATATTCAGCATACATATGTGTAAATTATGAATAAAGCAGCAAAGTTTCTTCCTCTCCCTCGAGATGAAAAAATTCTCCTCCCACTCTGATGCTATGAGTCCAATCTGCTGGCTTTCACCTTTCAAAAGCACCCTCAGTCTGAGCGCTTTAATTAGTTAAATAAACCAAAGCAGTGTTATCCCTGTCAGCTAAGCCAAGGCTCTCCTTCAACCGTGTTTATACGGAAGGAAGCATGCCCTGTCTGTGCAGATGGTGGAAGCAGAGTTTCAGGCCTGGGCCTCGTCATGGCCGGGCGCTGGGGGTGGCTGAGGACTACAGGAGCTCTGAGACTGAAGGCTTTGGGTCTGAAAATGTCCCCAGAGTCTGCCATTACCGAGTGACAACGGTTTCAGACCTGAGCTGTGGTCTGGGCCAGGCTAGGCTGCAATCGGACAGGCCCCGGGGCTGTTCATTGTCAGGGGGTTGGGTCACAGACGTGTGTGTGTGTGTGTGTGTGTGTGTGTGTGTGTGTGTGTGTGTGTGTGTGTGTGTGTGTGTGTGTGTGTGTGTGTGTGTGTGTGTGTGTGTGTGTCTGTATTTCTGGGTTGAAAAAGGTAGTAGATTGGGTAGAATTCTGTATTCCTGCCACACTGTTTGGCAGTCTCTAACTCCCACCCGCCTCAACCAAACCTCTCACACACACACTTTGTATAGATCATACCTTGATATGTGTGTACATACATGTGCATGTATACATCCACTGATATGTGTATACCTTTGTATATTTATCCGTGCTCATCAGCATAAACGCACTCGTTGTGTGTACATATCTGTTCTGGGAGAGAGTTTGGAATATCTCGGCACAGATTAGGGAATGTTGTGGAGACCACTGCTGTGTTTTTCAAAACCATGATTACTTCCTGTCCTGCCTCCGCCGCAAGTCAAAACTTACCCCCTCTCTCTAAGAGAACTGCTGTGTGTCTGCAGATGCATTCATGTGTATGTAAGTGCACCCGTGTGCATGGCATGCATGCACATCTGTGTTGCCTCTCAGTGTATAAAGAGAAACACATCCTGTGTTGCCTTCTCATCGTTGTACAGGGCTTCCCCTCTTTCACATGTGATTACGGAAAATCCCACAGCCACTCACTCCAACGACAAAACACAGAGCCCCGTCTGATGGTACAGCATTTGCGTAATTCGGCAGAAGACGGGAAATATACCCACGCGAGTGAACCTGCTTTGACACTCACCAAACACAAGGCGCACTGGTTTATTTTTATTTTTTTTTGAGAATATGCCCCTCAGTGTATTTATTTTTTCACACATTTTTTAAGAGACTGAATATCTAAGACCAAAGAGCCTGCCGCCACACTGCTTGTCAACAACACAAGGCCATTGTACTTATTCTTTTCATTCTATTCATAGAGTGAATGTTGTTGAGTCGATTTGCATAAAAGCAGCGTGTTTTACATGGAGATCCATCTTGTCAAGTGGCTGAGTAAATCAAAGGGCAGGTTGGGACATCTGAGCCGAGGGCGTCTCAGCCATTTAAATGTATAGAATATAGAAAACCTTCATCAGACACGGGCCAGCACCCCTAAAAGAGATTGGCCTTGTGGATGGCCCCTCATATAATCACCTGAGCATTGCATTGGCATATAGGGATAGGACGTGCTGACCTAGACTCGGCCACTTTCCAACGTTCCACAGCCTCGTAAAATGTCAGAGCTGAACTTAATGAAGATAGGTTGAGTGGCTTTACGGAGTCTCTTCCTCACATTAGCTTAAACAAAATGCGCCGCTCTATAGGCAGAGGAGAGGAGAGCCACTTTGACCTCAAATGATGCACTGATGTCCTCTCGCTAACGGACTAACTGGATGAGATGTAAAATGTTAAGATTCTCTGTCATGATCAGTAATGAGGTCAGGTGCAAAGTTGAGCTTTGATATCAATAAATTAACAGAACGGCCTTTATTTAAAAACGTTTTACTTTAATATACCCTGGATCATGGAAGCGCCTCTGTCAGAACTAGTTTGCTTGCACACATGCATGTGTTTAGGTCAACATACAGTGAACACAGGGCCACAGACACTCCTGCTAACAAGGAGACAGTTTTAATATCTTTTCAAAAAGTGTTCAATCTGTTGAGGCAGCACCAAACCTCACAGCTGACTTAACTTAACGCTTGTGTTTTTGCAATTCAGTTTTTTCCCCCCCTATACTTGAGATGCACACCTTGTCTTTTTCTGTTTTATTTACCGTATCACGTATCATGAAAGCCAGCGGTGAATTTATAGCATTTTATACACAGAATGATTTGAGCATGTTATTATGCTCAAAAAGACAAATAGATTATTAAAGATAAAGGAAAGGAAAGCAAAAGGAAGAAGCAAACCTACCAGAGTGAAGAAAATGTACATAAAGTTGTAAAAAATAGTATTGGCTGTAAAGTATTGGGGTCTGTGATGTATTTAGAATAATTTTTTAGTGCTTGATTCTTCGCAGTAGTCGACAGTTGAGTTTGCTCCTTCTCTGCGCCTCTCTCTGGTCTCTGGTTAGTTTCAGACAATGGGTATGAGCAGACTAACTTCCCAACCTTTTTCTCATGGAAATACCATATGCAGGCCTCAACCATGAGCTCATTCTCACAGGCCTCGCCAAGTCAGCCTCAAACGTCTCAGCCTACACACACACAGGCTGTCACTCCCACACAGCCAGTCAAAGTGCACACCAACATACTGACGGGTCTGTCATCGTTTTGTTTTTGCCATTTTCTCTCTGGCTGTTCCTTTTATAAAATATATTGGACTCTATTGGAATGTTGTTATACAAATTCCCACAGGCACTTTTCTTGTGTTCTTTTGTTTTCTGTGTTTTGTATGTTTCAGAGATTTTTTTATTTAATTTTTTTCTTTAGATTTTTTGCCAATGCAACAATTTTCTTGTGTAAATTTGAATAATATTTATATATATTTTTTTTTAATCACAAACATTTTCTGGGTCCAGCTTCTCAAAAATTAAAATTTGCTCCTTTCCTTTTTATTTATTTGTTTTATTTATGTATTTGTATACCATTGGGTTTTGGACTGTTGGTCGGAAATGGGTTAGTGGTTATTTTGTATTATTTTCCATTATTTAACAAACATATAAACCAATTAAAATAGTAATTACCGATTAATCGATAATGAAAACAATTAATAGCAATCCTAGATGATAACAGTGTGATAGTGTAGAGTATTGGTGTAGGCCTGTGCATCTATACACTGCTGGTCCTTCCTGTGCTAGTTGGCCTGACAGTGAGCTGTGTGATGATGTCCAGAGGCTGCTCGGCCGGCGTCTGCTCTGACATTTATGGTCCTATACCTCTTCATTAACACCACCTAACCAGCCTACAAGCCTGTCCCGGCCCTCCTCTGATTCTGTGTGGTTGTGGAGGATAAATTGGTGTGTGTGTGTGTGTGTGTGTGTGTGTGTGTGTGTGTGTGTGTGTGTGTGTGTGTGTGTGTGTGTGTGTGTGTGTGTGTGTGTGTGTGTGTGTGTGTGTGTGTGTGTCAAATAGTGAGAAAGTATGTTTATATGTTTCACATGTGTTCATGAACACAAGTTTTCCCCATGCTGCATTTATATCCATCTCTTTGTTTTCTTTTTGTTGAGACTGAGTTGAAACGATACAATTTGGGGTGGACTGATGTGACTGTATAAACTGTGAGACAGTAGAAATTGATCAACCAGATTTTTATTTTATAGTTTGTTTTTTGTATTTATCTCTTTAATAAATGTGTCTCTTTTCAGTTTTTCAGAAATTGAATTCTCTTGATTACCAAAAAGACACATCACCATGTGGTTATTTCATCTATTGGCGTAAAAGGATTCTCAAATTTACTATGTCACATTTTCTTGCAATGTTGAAGTGATAGAAATCTTCCTCCAAATATTATCATATTACAACTCTTTAATAAGGCCTTTTTGTTACATTATGCAAATTATATTTGCCTTTTTAAATTCTGAGGCACAACGATGCAATAATAACTCCCTTTTCTGTTTTCTTTCGCTCTCCTGTCATTTTCTTTGCCATTCCTTCCTCTCTCTTTCTTTTTCCCCTCTAGGCTGTGGAGTCTCAAATTAGGAGTTTTGGACAGACCCCCTGCCAGTTGCTCATCGAGCCACACCCACCCAGAAGCTCAGCCATGCAAGTGGTGAGTGCTGCAAATACAGTCCATGCAAACAGATACTCTATGAAACGCACACAAACCACTAAACCTGTAATCCTTCAGTCTGAAAATACTATAATATGATATGGGTCAGTATCCAACTGAGCTACAGTATCGACCATTGTGCTGCCTGTTTAATGCTGTCTCTGACTTCTGGTGTGCTCTGATATAAGGACTCTGCTTTGCTTTATATAACCCTTCTTCTTAATTTTTGACTCACTCTTTTCATCCTCCATTTACCTCCTACTTTTCTCTGTATCCATCTACAACTATGGGAAAATAAAATCCTGGGTTTGAAAGCATCTCCTCTCTCATCATTAGAGAGGTGTGTGTGAAAGGAAAAGATCACAAGCATTTGTGTGCATGTGTGTTTAGTAAGAGGTATGCAGGGGAAAGGCACAGCTTTGAGCTGGAAACCTGGGTCTGAGCCAGATTTTCTACCTGAGCTAGAAGCGGTGGAGATCCGCGAAGGAGAGCAATGAACAGCAGCAGTGAAGTGACGGCTTTTTAAGGGCCAAAGGAGTGCAGTCAGTGTGCCTGCTTGTGATGGGCCAAGGCCCCATGAGTCCCTATTAGTGTGGTGTCCCTGTGGCGCTGACAGCCGGCTGTAGACCACCACCCAGCGCACACATGCACTCACAGACACAAACTCAGACGATGGCTTTGAACCCGCCTCACTCATTCCAAATTCCTATGAAATGTTTTTTTTATTTTTACTCCACCACATATATTTTTCAAACATAATATTCAGACGCCATTATTCAAACACATTACTAACCCTCCCCGCCCGTCCATATTTCTTCAAAACGCCCTGTTCCCTTTGCTTTTACATGTCCTCGCTCTCTACTTTCTCTCTCGTGTGAGTGTGTTGTCAGAGTGTCGGCATCTGCCCATGCTAGTGGTAATGATACTGTCAGTGCATCTGGTTAGCTGTCAGACACACCGGATTTGCTCAGGTCTGTTCCCGATGTTAACACTGATGTTCCTCTTCTTTACACGCAAGGAGGGAAATGGCTCTGTGTAAGAGCTGCTTAGTACAAACACTTGTAAATGGCTCTCTATGAGCTCCTGTCTAACTGTCTGATAGGTCAATGAAGTTACTTTTTTGTTATGACTGCTGTATATTTATACAGGTTTAATCTAATGCAAATTGAATTCATACATATTTTATACTTTATGACCTGAAACGAATATTTAATTTTTATATTAGTCAGCTGACAGAAAATTAATAAAAAAATATTTTGTTAATTGATTATTCGTTTGGGTCATTTTATCAAGAATTTACACATTTTCTTTGTTTTATATCTAACCCCTAACAATCCCCTTCAGATACGTTTAAGACATAAAACATAATCAATTGTTTATCCACAAAAAGTTCAATTACTTGGTAAAATTACTGTAAATCACATTTAATCCTTCTTCCTTGTTGAAAAAACGGGAACCATGTATGTGTAAAATGTTTTCGATTTCAAGAGAATGAATGTCTTCTAGTGCACAGAAAAGTCTATTTTCAGTGCCCTTTAGGCTTCTCATATGGTTTTATGTTGAATATTGATATGTTAATATACCACTATTGGCTTCCAAAGAAGCTCTGATGTCACGACACCATGGTTGTAGGTTCATGTCTTAACCTCAGAATAAAGGTGAGCACAAACTTTCCTCTTTAAGGTATAAACAGTCTTCTAGTGTGAAACCCTCAACATACGTCATTCTGCACAGTGATCACACAGTTCTGAGTAGAAGGGGACTTTTAGAGTACCTTGTGTTTTGTAACACTTTAAAAAATATATATTTCAGTTGAAACACTGATAAATTCTTTCCGTTTCTAATTCTCCTGTATCACTGTTTCACAAGGGATCCCTTGTTTTTTACCTAAATCTTTTTTTTTTTTAACCGATACTACTTAATTTCTGCTTGCTGCTATCCTGCTGAAGCTTCCTAACTTTCTCTCTGTCCTTCTTTTTCCTCCCTCTCCCTCTGTTTCTTCCTCGCTAACACCGGCTGCGACTGCTTCTCTCGTCGTTCTGTTTTGCTCTTTGTCTGCCGCTCCATATCTCGGCTCTTTTCCCCCTCTTCCCTGCGTCTCGTTGTCTGTCCCGGGTGCCTGAACAGTATCTTCTCCTGCAGACCCCGCTGATGTTTACGGAGCAGATGCAGCAGGATGTTATCATGGTGCTGAAGTTCCCATCCAACTCTCCTGTGACCCATGTTGCGGCGAACACTCAGCCAGGCCTGACGTCACCTGCAATCATCACTGTCACCGCCAACCGCATCTTTGCCGTCAACAAGTGGCACGGCTTGACTGGTGAGAGATTTGTGTACATGACTCCTATTTTTTCATGTGCTATCTAAAAGTTGCATTTAATTGAATGAATGTATGACTCTGCATCAAATTAACCTCGAGGGTATTTGAGGTAGGTTAGAACAATCTTTTGCTCCAACAGAATCCTTATCCATTTCCTCGGTTCATCTCTCTCTTATCTATTCTGTCCAATTTACACAAGTCAAGAATTGACCCGTCTTGTCTTGATAGGATGGACGTTGATTTGGGAGACAGTTGACTGTGTCTATTGGATAGCAGTATCAAATGTGACACATCCAGCAGCCAGCATTAGGTCCCACGTCCACCTCCATACATCAGCCTCTCACTTCACAAAACCTTATTTACACAACGTCCATCCGGCGCTTGGAAGAAACATTAAATTTGATATCTCTGAATTTATGAGGATGAAGACTGATCGGTTTTTAGTAGAACCTCATCCATGCGCACCAAAGACCAGACTGATTAACCTAATTGGTGTAGCGAGCTGGCATAATAAACAAGATGTGTGCTGGTCAGAAGTGGTTCATTAATTGCGTGGATTTGCTGGAGTCTTCCTGTGGCTGTTAGAGCAGATAAGAAATAAAAATGTTAAGATGTTCGCATTGTTAATTCTTCTCAACAGGACGCATACCAACAATAAACATGGAGATTTGTTCATGAGCTTGTCGGCAGACATTCACATTTAATTTTTTGCCTTAAGAGTAGATTCAGCTGATAGACAATCTGCATACTGGTATTAGTCAACTTGTTTGGTTAGAAGAATGATTTAGGTCGACTTCTCAAATGTTAATTTTAACTCCTCCTGTCTGTGTAATATTTTTGTAAATTGAATATCATTGCTTTTTGCACCGTTGATCTGACAAAATGATCAATGAAAGCCATTTTTCAGCATTTTATGACATTTTAAAGAATAAAAAGTCAGTTCATCACAAACATAGCTCAGATGTCCAATAAATATTTGCAGTCTTACTCAGAGGAGTCACATGGATTCAAAGAATTTGCTACTTTTCTGTTGTATAATTGTAAACTCAATATGTTTGGGTTTGTTAGATGTAAGTTATTTAGAGAAGTCAACCTAGGCTATAACGTTTTGATTGTAGCTTTTTTTTTTAACTCTTCTATAGTCTGAACAATGAATTGCTTAATCCCAAAGAAATGGAAGCTGTTGATCGATAATGAAAGTAATCATGAGTTGCATCTCGGCATCAAACTGTGATAAATGAAAAATTCAGACAATAGCTGATGTGATTTGAGATTGCATTTCGGCAAATGCCATCAGCTTACCTGGCACAGCAGCTGGATTCTTACGATGTCACAAGATCACAAGAGCGTCTCGGGATCACATGTCGCACAAAAATCCATCAAGTTAGGCTTCAAGTAATGCATTTGTGACCGGCAAGCCAGAGCACGGACCAATCGGCGTCCTGTGAGGAGCTGCTGTCAGTGGTGTGGCTTAGGTGTGTGCGAGACGACACACACACACACACAGAGACGTGTTTGTTCTAAACAACAACGTCGACTCACGTAGAGGTTAGCTTCAATGCTGCAATAACATCCGTTATATCAGAGCTGGAGAGCTCAAAACCAGAACACTTCCGAACTCTTGTCCCATTGCCTACAGATTCTGTATTCATATGCAGATATCGCTTTAAAGATATTAGGTTGACCAAAGAAATGCATATTGTAGCAGTTAGCATAAACAGTTATGTTCTCTGTGGCCTTGGTAGCTCTTTGACATAATTGATGTCTAATTTGCAGGAGAACTCTAGGGCCAGTGGGTGACACTGAGACTTTATGGTTATAATTTTCAGTGTGGTTATAATGAACTGAATGCCAGCATCTACTTCACAAGGCCACATGATTACAATATTAATCCAATCTGTCTTCTTCTTGTCAGGTCATCAGAGCTCAACGGTGCAGGACCAGCAGTACCAACTTCCTGTGGAAATTGACCCTTTGATAGGTATGCTGTCATTCATGGCTGTAGAAGAGTCCACACACATGCGTATTCTTCACACAGTGTGAGCTTACGTATATATGCATGAAATTATTATTTTTTTTTGTGTGGATTTGTGTATGAATCCTGCTGGCATCTGGTGACTCATGGCAGTCTGCAGCGGCGTGTCCCTGGACAGTAGATTAGAGTTGTTTCTCAGCCCGTGCCCCAGTTCACTCCTCATGATATAGGCCCTGCTCTCACACTAAACCATTTGCATGCAAATTGGAATGCAATGAGCTGTGGCCTAGGCCGGCATTTCATCATCAACTCCCCCTCTTTCTCCCTCTCCATCGTCCCTTCCCTCCCTCCCTTTCTGCATCCTCTTTGGTTTAATTTGAGCGGAGGGAAAGGACGCGTGTCAATGGAAATGAATATGAATGTGGTAATAATGTGTGATTGAGAATGCACGGCGGACGGCTGTCAGGACAATATGGGCGCCTCTCATCCTTCACGACTTGTTGATGAGCAGGAGAAGAGTGCCGAGCTGCAGTGATGTATGGGATGCACTGGTGGAGCAGGGAGAGACGAGCCACTTCTATCTGCTCCCGCTTTCTCCTCCGTCGCTTTGCTGCAGCCTCTCATAATCTCATGCACATCTGCAAGGGGGGGGGGTTCTTTCTCTGTGAATGTTGTGGTCACTCTTGGTCTCACCAGAGCATTTACACACGTTTCTTTTTCTCCAAACACTTGACTACTAAAAATAACCAGGGTTTAGTCTCAATTTAGTCACGCATTCCGCTTTACTTGCACGTACAGAATGTCTCTCCTGCGCTTCCCCTCTGTACAGGCAGAATAACAGAAATCTTTTTGCATCTGTATTTATACTGCATGTTTTTATGAGAGCTCTATTGTGTGTGTGTGTGTGTGTGTGTGTGTGTGTGTGTGTGTGTGTGTGTGTGTGTGTGTGTGTGTGTGTGTGTGTGTGTGTGTGTGTGTGTGTGTGTGTGTTTGTTTTATCTGCCCTTGAAAGTAAATTTTTCAGGCTAATTTTATCCAATAAATCTTTAATATTTTCTTTGACATCATTGTTTTCTCCCATCTCACACTTTGTCAACGTTTCTAACACTAAATCATAAAGTGTGTGTGTGTGTGTGTGTGTGTGTGTGTGTGTGTGTGTGTGTGTGTTTCGGGGGAGGTAGAGGGGATTTTTGTGCTTGTCAGTAATATATTTACACTGTTTGCATTCCAGGGGGAGTCTGAGCTAAACACAGTAAATTGAGGATGAGTGCTGAGCCGAGTGGCTTTGAGAAATGTTAAAAATGGGTTGAAAAATTGTTTGCAGCAGCTATGCTGGACTTTCTCATTTTCCGTGCTCCACAATCTTCTCCGACACCTGTTCTCCAGTGCTTATGACCCCACCAAACGAGAAATACTTCACAATGGACATATCTCTCTAGAAGAAGAAAGAAAGATACCACTTACGGAAGAGAGAATGTCAATAAATTTGCTTTCTAACCAACCACTGGCTAAATTACACAACCACGATGAATTTGCAGTGTGTGTTCTGACTTAAGTGCTGTGCTGTGCTCCCTCTATCATTACTGTTTGACTCTCACAGAAAATGTTAAGTCCCGTTAACTTAACATCCAAGATGTTTTATGTATTCTCTCACAAATCTTCTTTGCACTGTTCGCTGAAACTCAAGTGGCGGTGCATTGGAGTGTGAGCTCTTATAGCTGATATATGTAAACCGTTAACTGTGTGTTGGATCATAGATTGATTATTTCTGTGCACATCTGAATATTTTCAACGTGTACCCTTTGTTTATTTGCTTATTTTATTTTTCCTCTCCAGCCAGTAACGTGGGCATTCATCGTCGTCAGATCTCCGACCTGCTAGATCAAAGCATTCAGATCAGCTCGCAGTGTTTTGTCATCGCAGCCGACAACCGCTTCATCCTTCTGTGCGGTTTTTGGGACAAGAGCTTCCGGGTTTACTCAACTGACTCAGGTATTGTATAATCATGGTACACCCCCCCCACACACACACACACCCCCCACACCCCCCACCCCCCTCATCAGCCCTCATATCGTCAGGATCACAAAACACTGTTTTGTTTCTTTAAGAACAGGGTATTTATAAAATGCCACATCATGTATGCATTAGCCTAGACAGAGATTTACATGCTGTAAATGTGTTACTTCATATTTGACGTTGTCAAAATAAGGAAACCGGTTTGTTAACCATATAACACTGTATAATTTGGGTAAACCATATTTGGAGGCTTAACATGCACATTTTCTCTCCCACCAAACTCTTGGCATGAGAACTTTGCTTCAGTGCTTTTATGTCTCACAGCAGACAAAAACCTAAATGCAACAGTTGAATACTTGTAATTTAAATACAGCCTCGACATCAAGCTCGCAAAGTGTAATGAATTTTATAATTTAGTTTAATTTAACAGAAAAACTTGCTGCTTTGTTTCTGGCACATAATGGCATGAGCCACATCAGGGTGTATTTTTGTGCAATTTAATTCTTGCACTGATTTCCAAATCTATCGGGCGCATTGCCATGAAATTTACTGAGCACAGTCATTGTACCCAGAGGATGAACTCTTTCTCATTTAGACTCCATGAGCTTTCCTCTTTACCCTCGAGCCAAAATGTAAATTTAAATTCTGAACATAAGATGTCTCCCAAGCAAATACTGCCATGAAATTTGATGAACACATTCAATCTTTTGAATGAATAAACCTCTTGATGTTATTCCACCCCATCGTCTTTCCTCTAGCACCATCCTCAGGACAAACTTTTTTTACTCCCCTACTAGTAAAGCTCTAACAAAGACAAAAAAAACCCTCATCAGTATGTTTTTCATTTTGTCTTGTATTATGGAGTGCAATGAACATTGCAGCCTCTAGCAGCCACTAGTAGACTTAAGATTCTCAGTACTGTAAACAACAGTCTCAGCTGTTTGCCGTGACCCAGATAGTGTGCTGTTTACTGTACTGTGCTGCATTGTATTGCAGCTGTACCAGTGGAATAGCTATAAATGTGTTATTTGCAACAACGCTCTCTTTATTTTCTCTTCTTATTTTTGCCAGTTTGGGCATGATTGTTGTCAATTGGTAATTGTAGCCTAATATCTTAAAATCTGAACTGAACTTTTAAGATATTTTTATTTGTAGCACAAAACTCTGTTTTCAGATGTTTTGGTTCAGTAGAGTTCAGTGATTTATTTTTCTTCAGTTACTGTAAATGATGGGGGAAAATCTATTGAATCTATTGCATCATTAATGCTTTACCTCATTATACCCTATATATGTGTGCATTGCATGCGTGTTTGCAAGTAATCCATACAGTCTCTCAGAACAGTGGACTTGTATTTGCCTCGAGACCACTGACTCGCTCATATACTCGCAAGCACACATGCAATGCAGACATTTTTACTCACACAGGCGTCATCAGGTCAGGGGTCCTAAATGAAACTGTCTGAAGCTTCATCTGTGTACCCCGCTCCTCAGCTCTTCTCCTAGTACCCCATTCAGAATCGTACATCTATACAACAGACTCCGATTCAATTTCTATAGGCCAGGGCCTCCCTGTCTTCAATAGAGGAGGGAGGGAAGGAGGGATGGGAGCACAGAGATGGCTCTATTGTGTGACTGCCACCGAGGTGTGCGACTGGAACGTGAACACGGTTTAATCGTATACGCTCAACAGCTGCCACCGAGGTCCCTAAAGCCCCCAGGTTAAAGAACTGAGGGATTTTATCAATTACAAGACTTGATTGGTACACGTGCACAAAACACATAGCCTCATACGCCTGCATGCACACACATTCAATTTAATCTGTCTGTGTGCATGCAAGTGTGTGTGTATATATGTGTGTGTGTGTGTGTGTCTGTGAGCAGCTTGAGTGTGTGTTCAATATGAACTGCATGGTAGCCATTATTGCCGCAGCCATCATTACTTATTTCCAGTGTTTATAAAGATGTCAAACATTTTACGTCTTTGATGTCTCTGTTCTTCTTTAGAAGTTCAGTCAGTGACCCGCCCAGTTTCATAACAACACTCATTTTTCCGGTGATATACAGCTTAATTATCCGATGAACAGTGATTTTGACACCCAGGCAGAAATGTCATGTGTTACAAACTATCCACTGTTTGACTGCAGAGGTCACACTATGAGGAGCGTAATGAGTATTAGACAGCTAGACAGTGAAGCTGTGGTCTGGAAATCTGACAGCAATTAGCCTCTTTATATATACACATGGAGCGCGCTGCATGTCCACGGACACACACACACACTCATACACACTCATACACACACACACACACACTCTCCTACACACACTCCTACACACAGAGTTGGAACAAATATTTATTCTTGACTGGGAATTAGTAGTTTTCTGATCTTGTGTGGATCTAGTAGAACTACTGGCCAAGCAGACAGATGAACAACAAACACATGGCTCCAAAGAACTATAGCAATAAATTCACACTCAGTTTTTGTCATTTAAGTGCAACATGAATTTATGTACTACATACCGAATCTTATATAGCATTACTTTCTTGTATACAGGTGAATGAATGCTGATTCTTGTCCGTATATTTGTGTACTTCGGCAGGCAAACTGACTCAGATAGTGTTTGGGCATCGTGACGTGGTGACGTGTCTGGCTCGCTCCGAGTCCTACATTGGAGGAGACTGCTACGTGCTGTCGGGCTCCAGAGATGCCACCCTGCTGCTGTGGTACTGGAACGGAAAGCACAACAGCATTGGAGAGAGTCCAGGCAGTAAGTATACAGGCAAACCTGCCCGATGTATGAGCGCACACACACACACCCACACACACACACACACACACACACACACGGGTATTCTCTGAGTGCTCTCTTTCCCAGACAGTTGTGACTGTGTGATTTACGGCCTCCCTCTGTAAAGTAACAACTAGTTTCGTCTGACCAGGCCAGGCCTCCTGCATACAGATTGGATTTCGCAGCACTGTTGCAGCGGGAACAGCTTTCGATAATGTGTTTGAGATTGTGTGTGAGGTTTCTGTGAGACCAGATATTCTGTGTGTGTGTGTGTGTGTGTGTGTGTGTGTGTGTGTGTGTGTGTGTGTGTGTGTGTGTGTGTGTGTGTGTGTGTGTGTGTGTGTGTGTGTGTGTGTGTGTGTGTGTGTGTGTGTGTGTGTGTGTGTGTGGGAGAGAATCTGTCTTTAATGTGAGTGAAAGTGTGGGCCACTTAGAGACGTTAAATGTGACGTTGGGGGTCGTCCGCCAGCACATGAAAGTTCACCACCATCCGAGGGCCACGGGGTCACACTAGTCGATAAAAGTGAAAAATGTCATGGGCCTCTCTTACGTTACCATAACATATGGCATTAGCCATGATCAAAGCATCGCACACACATTGCTCAGCCCTTAGTCAGCTCTGCGCTAATTTGGTCAGCTTAGATTGGCGTACATGTTGTTAAGTGATCCATTACAAATGGGCTGAAATTTATGACTAATTGTGATTTGGTTAATAAGCCACATTGGTTTTTGATTTGGGAGACAGCGTAGATTCTTCGTCACTTACCTCATTTACATTGATGTGGGATGTTGGAATCATGAAGAGTATTTTCCTATTCCAGCAAGTTAATTCACAGGGTTTTTATAAATATTTTATGAAGGAAGAATGAATACTTAAAAACCACAAGTAAACATAAGCCCCATTTTTTTAATTCTCTGCTCTCATTTTATCATGTTTTTCTCTTTATGATCACTTTAATTTTACTCAACAGAAAACATAACAGGAATGACAACATGACAAAAAGTAGGGGCACTTTAAATGACGGATGTGCTGCCATGTACATTTTATTATATTATCTGACGTTTCAGTAACATTGTGACTTCTTTAGAACCATATTGTAATCATCCTTAAAGCAGAACATTTGCATTTCCTTATGGTAGAACAATGCATGTCGCAAGGTTACATGAGGATTTAGATGAACTGACACAAAACGTGATATCTGTACTGTAACTCGTGTCTTCAGGTTTATCAATCAAACTAGTGTTTTAGAAGAATAGGTTGTGTTTTAATTGATTTGTGGAATTATTACATGCATAAAGGGGTTCTGTGTTTACATACCAATGCATGTGCTGTACATGTTCTTGTAAGCGTGGTTGTTTCGGTATAACCTCATTCGGCTCGGTGCAGTTACCACGCTGTAGCTAGAGGAGCAGACAAAGCAGTCGTCATCCTAACCCCTCACCACCACAATGTGATGCTCCATTGCCCCAGACCGCAGGAGGCTCTCCCAGACATGAAGCTTAACTACACACACACACACACACACACACACACACACACACACACACTCACAAAATACATAGACGGACCACTTTTCTTTATTCCTTTTCCAAGAACGAAACACTTTCAAGCTAAAGTCTCCCCATACACGGGAATGAGAGCACATGCGTACGCACACCTTCCTTCTCATGCATAATGCCCTGTGAACATCTCACACACTTCATAAGCTCGACACAAATGCCTCTGAATGGCTGATATGCACATGTACACGTTGACCTATGCACACTCGGTTCCTGCTGCAGACAGATGTTGTTGTTGTCGTTCAACAGCAGCAGAGATTCCACAGACACCAGTGCCATCTGCTGGTCACAGAGGGGAAGCCAGTTCAAAGAGACATCTGTTTATTAGTAGTATAGTTATGATAAGTTACACTGTATTTATGTTTTAAAGGAAGTGGGCAGTCTGAAGATTAAAATATTCTTTATCTGGAAAATCATTTAAGGTTGTTTGAGAATAACTGTAATTTATTATCTACTGATTGGTGTAAGTTGTTGTAAGATGCACAACATTTTCACACCAACATGTATACATTTATCTACTTTTATTATCGAACACAGGCACATACTTATAGGTTTGTGTTTTAATAACATTTGATTGAGTTTGGATCCGGTATCAAATGTGAAATGCTCATTATCCCCTCGTGGAATTTATTGAGGTTTAGCTTTTGAGTAACAAATGTTCTAAATGACTGAACATTTAATGACTAAAACTAAATCTTTGACACAAAAATATTAAAACTCTTGTAATACTACTCTTATACATCAGCTTCTTAGATAAATGGATACCCAAATGCTTTGTGCATTACTCGTTGCTAATTTAAAAAAAAAGGAAAAAAAAGAGAAAGAAGGTGAGATATCTGGATTTTTTTTTACCAATTTTGAAAATGATTAAGAATAGAGCTGTTTTTTTTAATCCAGTCTCTACACACACACACACACACACACACACACACACACACACACACACACACCTTGTCCACACATGTCTAGATAGCCGATACCCTCCTCAGTGTCCCAGCTTCAGTCATATACAGGTATAAGATTGTAATCAGATGTGGCGCTAATTCAAACCAAATGGCAGGTAGAGGCTGAAAAGGTTAACTGATACACCAATATATCAGCTTTATTGATCTACTCTGAGCAAAATCCAACATCATGCTTTAATCCACAGGCTTGTAGGTCATAAGTTTGCTTTTAGTGACGATAAGGATGTTAACCAGTTAACTAAATGAAATGTAGATGCTTAGGCTGCCGACCGGGTGGATCGAGCCGGACCACAGTTTGAGCGTCTGATGCGTATTTGCAAAGTGGAAAGAAGTGCCGGACGAAGGGAGTTTAACCTTTAGGACCCTAGACCGATTCAACTGGCATCCAGAAATGTTGAAGTCAGTTATTTGTACAAAGTTGTTGTGTTGTTTGGTGTTTGTTATTATTACATTATAAACCTCCTTGAAACTGAATATTTTTTCAATCAGAATCAATTTATTATCCTGTTATATTCTAGCCACTGTGTTTGTATATGAGATGGTTTCATTGATAGGAAACTTTGCTGACGCTGTCTTTATACCTGACTGGAGTTTAGCTTGTCCTCCAGTTTGCTTTTTTACAACAGGGCTCAGTGAGCAGTATGGTCTGTAAAGAGTCTTTCTGCTTAATCTAATTAAGGTTTAACAGTAGCTGTGGCTTTTGGGTGAAAACCTATCCGTCTTATTAGTGAACCTGTATTGAGTTTTATGTCATATAATTGAATTAAAGAGAGAGACTTCGCTTATAAGCTGAATAGTTTGGCCAAGTCAGCAAGAAATTACGCTACGTTTTCAGAACTACTCAAAAAGTTTTGTCCTGTATATCTCAGGCATTTACTGTATGGAATTAACAATATTCACAAAGCATTTCAACATAATCATGTACTGACTGTCGCTGCCCTGTGTTTCTCGTTTTGGGCTGAACTTGACTTGTGACAGCAAAGAAAATGGGGTCATTGAGGTCAAGACCCCCTACCAGACATGAAACCCTCATGAACCCTCACTCAAGTTCAGCTTTAAAGCCCTACCACTCTTACTGGCCACCACACACACACACACACACACACACACACACACACACTGCTTCTTTACACCACAGTTACATTTATTTACATGCTGTCATCCAGATCAACACTTTAACACAATGACCAAATGTTTGGCTACATATACAATACATCCATCTACATTTGTTAAAAAATAATTCAATATAATGATGCAACAAACTCCATGCGAGTATGCAGAGATAAAGAAGACAGACGGAAAAGTAAAAGGCAGATTTTGTTATGTCGCTCGCCCTGACAGCTCAAACCAAAACAAAATCACACAAACTTTGTGACTTGGAACATAGCTTACTCTCATTCCCTCTCTCTCTTTCTCTCTCTCTCTCTTTCTCTCTCTCTCTCTCTCTCTCACTGTCACTCTCTCTCTCTCTCTCTCTCTCTCTCTCTGAGTAGTGCAGGAACATCTGGATCCAGTAAAGGCAGTCAGGGGGAGAGGGTTTTAAAGATAGGGAGAGGCGGAGGGTGACAAGTGCTAGAAAGGGAGAGTGAATGAGGAGAGAAGTGTGTGTGTGTGTGTGTGTGTGTGTGTGTGTGTGTGTGTGTGTGTGTGTGTGTGCGTGTGTGCGTGTGCGTGCAGGATAACAGTCTTAAAGTCTGTGCAACAAATTACAGTACATTCTCATATAAATATAGAAAACACATTTCCTTGCCAGCTGAAATAATGAATTGTATTTTGACTGTTAGTTCTATACATTATTGTTTGTCTATGCTTTAATGTGTTCTTCATGATGTTTTTTAACTAGACTGACTGCCTTCATTTTCTCACGCTAAAGTTATTCTACAGTATTACTCGGCACTAGCTGGTGCTTTAATTTTGTATGTTGCTCCCTCTAGTGACCAAAGTTGGTAATACATTTTTTTGTGACGCTGTTCTCTGTTATATACAAACCTCTTTTGTTTGTGTTTTCTAGCAGAGTTTACTACACCGCGGGCCATCTTAACGGGGCATGACTGTGAGGTGACATGTGCAAGTGTGTGTGCAGAGCTGGGTCTCGTCATCAGTGGCTGCAAAGGTGAGATTGACTGTCTGTCTTTGTTAATTATAATTCTATATATAAAATTATATGTTTATTTTTCACAACAAAAAGACCAATTTAAAGAATCTCCTCCCTTTTCTGACTGGAGTCATCATGTTGTCTTGTGTTGGTTCAGAGGGTCCTTGTCTGATCCATTCCATGAATGGGGACCTGCTGCGGACCCTGGAGGGCCCAGAACGCTGCCTGCGGCCCCGTCTCATCCAGTCCTCCACTGAGGGACACTGTGTGATCTACTACGACAAGGGACAGTTTTGTCACTTCAGTGTCAACGGCAAACTGCTCGGACACATGGAGGTGGAAGACCGCATCAAGGTGAGGATATTTAATATCTGTGTGAGCATGCTTGTGAAAGTGCACTTGCACATGTATGCCTGCACCACATCAGTGTAGAAAGTCCTCTTGCTGATTAAAGGCTTTCTTCTGGTTTGAGATTTGAGAAAGGTAGGGGTCTGCACGCCTCGGGGCAAACTGCTGCTTCACATCTCTTTTTATTCCCTTTCACACGCATACAGCAGAGGAAATGGTCCTTTTGATCCACAGCCCTGTTGTCAGGTCAAATTGCGTCAGCGGCAGAGAACATTCCAGAGGAGCGGTCAGCTCTGGACACCAACACCATTAACTACCCTCCAGCGCAAGACGACACATTCCCCGTTTCCCACATTTCCTCCCTCGTGGTTAGAGTGACACAAGATAGCGGCTACTGCCTTTGGTTTCCCGACCCTTTGTTTCCGGTTTGGCCTGGGAAATGTAAGCTAGCTCTGACAGACAGCCGCACGCCTGTTTCCTATTAAGAAACCTCTCGTGTCCTGGCTCCTAACCCGCCAACCAGCCCGCTCCAACACAGAGCCAGAAATACAACTTGTAGAAGACGTGATTAACGAGCACACGCAGACAAATGCTGATTGATTGTATTCAAATCATAGGGCAAGTTGTAAGTGTTCAGGTTGCAGAATACTTTATTGTGTCTTTAAGAGAAACTAATGGTGGTTTTAGATGCTTGTTGAGTTTCCCAGAGTTCCTTTTAAAGCAGTGAAGCTGTGGCTTGGGAACAGTGTGGGCCAATGCCGGCCTTGTCAGCTCTCTTCTGCTGTTGTAAATTCCAGCCATGTCAGATGGCATTAGGAAAATCCTAACATCTTGGAGTGAGGCTGTGCGAGTCTCAACCCCCCCCTTAGCTCCACCCCCCTAGTTTGAGAACAGTATTTAGTCCACTCATACATACCAGAATCAATCTTCTCAGCCCTCAGAGCCTCAGTATGACTCCAGGATAAATAAGTGTTTGTCCTGGCCTGCAGTATCCACTTAGAAAGACTGAGAAAGAGAGAGAATATTTGCACTGTAAATTTATAAGGGTCTTGAGTCAGAGGTTAGATGACAGGCTAACAGTCGGCATCCTAGCCTAATAGCAGAATCGAGTGACAGAAGCCATACTGAATGGATTACAGTCTTTTAAGTACTAGTATAACTCAGGCAGTGTAACCATTCCAGCAGTTTTTTCACTGCCGTCGTCCGTGTAACGGGGGGATTAACGGCACCATAAATTCAACTTTTTACCTTCTCCTGTCTCAAAATCCACCCACTGTTCCCCCGAAAAAAGTAGGAAATATGGGCATTGAAAGTGCATGTGTTTCTGCTGGAGTCATTTTTTAGTCATCTGAGCCCGGGTAGACATCTTAGCTCCCGCAGAGCCATCGGCCATCTTGTTTGGCCGCCCAGTGGCAGAGGACTGATTTATAATGTCTGTCTGCAGCCTCCTACCTGGCCTGGCTGACATGTCTGCCAGCTCTCCTGCCTCCTGCTGAGCTTCAGTAAGGTCATGGACTCCATTAGTAGATACACAGGTACATTAATACAGCACTGTAGCTGGTAAATAGCTCTTATATTCATCTGTTCATGCAGAATATTGCTTAGACAAAACAAGATGTGACTGCCGGTTAAATCAAATTTAAAGCTGCACCAGTGAATATTACATATATATATATTAACAGAGGATTAAATGACTGCATGTAACATAAAAGGGGTTGCTGGCGGAGGGTTTATGTAGTTCCCCTCAGCTCTACAGTGCTGTTTTGTGTCTTTCAGCTCGTTTTGATTTGAACTTTACTGTTTTGGTTCACTCTCAGCTCTTAGCAACCTTTTTTCCAGCCACATCAGCAGAAAAGCTTTGATAAACCCACCGCATACTACATTTCTATCATCAAACAGCAGACAGTGTTAGCATCTAGCTAACACAGTGAAGCATTTAGAAACTACTGAGATCAATAGGAGCTAAAAGGAGAAAGATATTTGACTTTAAATACAACTCCCAATGAATGTTATGTTGGCTGGTTATGTGAATAGCTTACTTGCTAACATGTTCACCATTAACCATTAACTATAAAGGTGATAATATTTCAGTGTTGTGCGTGTTACCTTCTGCTGCCCCCAAGTGGCCAAAAATCTAATTAATGCTGCTTTAAATTTACAGTTTTTTGATATAAGGTAGCCGTTTTTATGGATCACAATTTTCCCAATGTTCGCACTGAAATTCCATCTTAGTGTGTCGATCATGATTGGCTGAATTAAACATTATCTTTCTCGCTGTGTATGGTAATTGATTCACAAGACAATTACCATCCACACAAAACAGACCCACACCACACAAATGAAACCAGCGCCGCACTCAGCCGCGCTCCGTTCCCACCCGTCTTGCACGATGATCTAATGTGGCAATTAGGCTGGAATGATTCTCGAGGCCTCCCGCCAGCATGCGGCATTCAGGGGCATCATTGTGTGCCTGTCTGTGTGAGCGCCTTCACATGCAAGTCTTGTGCCTTTCTTAAGTGCAGATGAGAAACAGAGCTCATTTAACTCAGTGTGGTAGGAAATTCCACAAAGGCTTCTTATACAGAACATTTGCCTAATTGAGGCTGTAATCTTTCTACTTTCATCCACTGTCTACAGCTCTTGACGGGTTATTTATGTTTTCCTTACCAAGTCAAGTTCCTGAAAATCACTTGTTTCAACTTCAGATCTGAAGTTTAAGTTTCATTTTTCCATTTAATGCGAGGCTGATTCAACACACATGCTGCTGATGATTAAAGTGTCTCTTGCTGAATCACTGCAGAGCGGCCGCAGATGAGAGGCGGACGGATTCGGTGTGTCATAAAACCACAAACGAGAAAAGCTCTAAATTAGTGTCATTTTCTCCTTTTAGAACTCACATTCTGCCTCGTCATTTCATCGGCTACGCATGCTTGCTGATTGATGCTCCTGACTGTTTCAGTTTCAGCTTCCACTATGCGCCGTGCCCATAATAGACTCCAACACGAGACTTGATTTGTGTACGCCTCAGTCCC
The DNA here is from genome assembly GCF_023349555.1 of Cebidichthys violaceus. Lineage (NCBI taxonomy): Eukaryota > Metazoa > Chordata > Actinopteri > Perciformes > Stichaeidae > Cebidichthys > Cebidichthys violaceus. Next base: position 4,279,918 of record NW_027176594.1, read on the forward strand.
GGGGGGACCATTCAGCTGTTACAGTTTGCAGGAAAAGCAGATGAGACGAGTAAATCTCCGAGGCCTCACTGTGGGGAGCCATCTTTGTTGCCAGTCAGGGTCTGTGTACAGAAAGCCCCAAAGGATGGCGGTGCTGACCTGGGATCTTTTGTCGGATCACATGACCTCGCAGTATGAGCTTTACTTTGACATAAGAGATAAACTGGTCCCAGATCACCAGTCCTATTCAGAGACTATTTATGCATGTGCTTCCAGGTTGAATAGCTTCGCTGCTCGGTTTTTCATTTATTTTGAGCATTGAAGGACGGGTAACAGATGATCAAAGAAGTCAGGCAAAGTCACCTCACATTGTGCAATCTACTTTGTAAAACTCTGTCAGAGCTGGCTCAGAGGTAGAGCGAGTCGTCCTCTACTCTATAAGATCAGCTGTTCGATCTGCTGCTCCTCCAGTCTGCATGTAGAATTGTCCTTGGGCTTGAAACTAAACCTCAAATTGCTCCCGGAGGCTGTGCTGTCGGTGTGCTTGAATGTGCAATAGATAAGATCCTGATGAGCAGGTGGCACCTTGCATGGCAGCCTCTGCCATCAGTGTATGAGTGTGTGTGTGTGTGTGTGTGTGTGTGTGTGTGTGTGTGTGTGTGTGTGTGTGTGTGTGTGTGTGTGTGTGTGTGTGTGTGTGTGTGTGTGTGTGTGTGTGTGTGTGAGAGAGAGAATGAGTGTGTGTGTGTGTGTGTGTGTGTGTGTGAGAGAGAGAGAGAATGAGTGTGTGTGTGTGTGTGTGTGTGTGTGTGTGTGTGTGTGTGTGTGTGTGTGTGTGAGCGCTGACTTGTAGTCCACAGCGCCTTGAGTGGTTGCATGTCTACAAAGGCACTTTATAAGTCCATTACCATTTATCTGACATATTACTGTCAAAGCTGTAATGATTGGAACATCCCAAAACCAAAGAGTGAACACAATGAAAAGTTAAATTGAAAATGTTTTACTTTTCTGTTTTTGCCAGGCCATGTATCTCAGTCGGGACGGCCAGTATCTGCTGACGGGCGGTGATGGAGGCGTAGTATCTGTCTGGCAGATCCACGACCTCAAACAGCTGTTCACCTACCCAGGCTGTGACGCAGGAATCCGCTCTATGACCATGTCACATGACCAAAGGTAACAACACACACACACACACACACACACACAGAGAATGTAGAGCCCAGCAAGTTAAACAAAATGTTACATCTGAGATGCCTTCAATTTAATTTTAAAGTAAATAAAAAAAAAACTTTGTAGACAAACAAAACCTCATGATGTTCCCTCCTGACTCTAAGGTGCATCATAACTGGCATGGCTTCTGGAAGCATCGTGCTCTTTTACAACGACTTCAACAGATGGCACCACGAGTACCAGACCAGGTACTGAGCCGACAACAGCAGCAACTTGACTGACAGCGTTGGATACCGACGAAGGTCCAAACAGTTGCAAGTGTGAACTCTTATCAAAGGCACTATTCTGTCTATATCCTGATATCCTGAATGTATCTCAATAAAAAAACAACTGTCCTGTTATAATAAAAATAAAAACTGAACTATTTTTAAAAAGGGCATTGCTATATTTTGTAGATCAGATAGAAATCTTTCATATCAATCACAGGGTGTGGGTTGTGTTACTGTACGGTTAAAAACAAATCTATTTTTAGCTGTAAGAGTCTATTTTCGTCTCCTCCGGAAAACAAACACAGGATTTGGGGGGAGCTTGTGAGAACCTTTACTCTTGACTTAAAAATCCAAATATTTGTGTATTTTAGGGCGCGTGATTTTTCTTTCTTTTTTTTTTTCTGTAGGTGTGTGTGGGGAATTATATTATTAAGCTTTCATTCACTTTTAACATGCTTTTTGAAAACAAAGTTGGTAGATAGGAATTGTTTGAATAAATAATAATTGTATTGGACAGAAGGATAAACAAAGAGGGAATATAAATATATAAATATATATTCTGTTTAATTGTACTCCATATTTAAAATTTCCTTTCCCTCTGTACTTCTATGCTTGCTAAGAGATTGCATTTCTGTGCATGGCTCACTACTCTTATAAAACATATCAGTGAAGAACTATTGCATTTTCATTTAATACTTCAAACATCGATGAACACAAAACCTCCCTCTGTGATGTTAAGGACGATGTCAGGAAAGTCATGTCAAATTTCTTTCCCAAATGACTGAAAAAGCAAATAGGAAATAATTTTTTCTGGGAATCTTTATTGATGTCTGTGACGGAGAGACTGAGTGTATGAGATCACTAATCAAATCACGTCATATCATCATACCAAGTGCCAGCTTTGTTCATCTTTAAAAGTCCTCTTCGAGTCCTGTCTCTCTAACAGCGAGGTGAGATGTGCAATGACAGGAAGGACTTCCAGTCTGAGGTTCTTTCTCTTCTTTTCATCACAGGATGAGTGATTACGTTGAGATGTGATTCAGTGATAAACTGCATAATTCCTTTTGATCCTCACTAAAATAAACGTCCACTTGTATCTCTTGATTTTGGGGGAAATATTCCTTTAAAGTTTGTGCTTTGATGTGATTGAATCTCCGGTTATATGAGAACTACCATTATCAACCAATGTTTTTCTTTTGCAATCATGTGAGTGTTTTGTGTGCTGAGTTCTGAGTTCTGACAATAAAATGGAATTTTATAACTTGAATTGTCCTTCTTATGAGTGAATCAATTACTATGAATAACTGACTCCTTAGCATCTTCTAGTGGCCAACTGCTTGTTACACACACACACACACACACACACACACACACACACACACACACACACACACACACACACACACACACACACACACACACACACACACACACACACACACACACACACACAATACAAACAAACAAACATTCATTTGAAGTCTTTACTGGATTTTTGCTGTCATTCTGTTTCTAAACAGTATGACATTAAAAGCAGCCACTATGCATAGTAAAATCATTGCTCTAGTTTGACACAGATGATTAAGCTGCTGTAGAACTGTCTTTTCATCCAAGTTTCCCTTTACACACTGCATATGAAAGTCTACTTTTAACAAGGGTTTTGTCGTACAGGGAGTGGGAATTGGTATGCATGCAGCTTTCCTGTAGAGGTAATTGTTGTCATGTTGTAATAAGTAAGACCTACTAACACTAGCTTGGTTAACTGCTGTGGAGTTTATAACGGGTGCAAAACAATACAAATCACTTATAACTTATTTCTAAGATGCTCAAGTTGGAATCCCATATTGTAGCCAAGCTGGCTTCAATAGAGGCATCATTCAGCCATGAGCTGTAGCTAGTGGTTAGCAACAAACTCGTCACATTGACAACAGAATTCATATAATAACATACAATAAAGTAGAACTTTTTTTTAATCCGGAAGGAAATTCTTAATTTAATAATAAATAAAATAATTTATAAACAATAGAATTGCAAATATTACATGTAAAAGCAGTAATACTGACACCATTGCAGAATAGAATAGCAATAAGACTAAGGTAAATAAATAAAGTGAAAAATGTAACTTACAACAATTAAACAACTAAAATGTAAAATCACAACAACAAAGGTTAAATACAAGAGTAAAAATATAGAGTAAGTGTATAAGTAATACTAGCATCAGTGCCTAAAAGAAACTAAAACAGAACAAGTAATATTGAGCATGATATTGAGAGAGAGATAGTGTCTATGATATTGAAAAGTAGTAAACAGTTATATTGCACCAAGTATAATGAATGTTATATTGCACATGATGTGGTTATTATTGTTGTGATTCAGCTGTCCTTCCTGCAGAAGGGGGAGGAGTTATATAGTTTGATGGCCACTGGTATAAATCCAAAAGATCAATTGCTTGAGTATTTTGAAGGAACAGTGTTGACTAGTTCCATCCTACCCTCAGTGTAGCATTGTTGCTGGGAATGTGTCAGTGCAGTACTGCAGCTGTAGCAGAAACGGTTCACTTATGAAGACAAACGAAGGCAAAAACCAACAAAATGTTGCATAACATAGGATATGCATATTTCATAGAAAAGCATGTAATAAAAAATGTATTAAAACTAATTTATAATTACAGAGTCAAGAAAGTCATAGTTTAGTGTGTTATGAAAACACCATGAAAAACTAAAATAGTAATTTTATAGTATGTCACGAATCATAAAAAGTCATAGTATACTATGTCATGAAGAAGTCGTTAGCATGTCATAAAAAAATCATTACCAGGCATAAAAAGTCATAATATAGTATGTCATTAAAAAGTCAAAGTATAGAACGTCAAAAAAAGGAATCATAAAAAGTTGTAGCATAGGATTTTTTTTAAAAAGTGATGAATGTCATAAGCAGTAGTATACTATGTCATAAAAAAAGAATAGTGTTGCATAAAAATAGTATATTATGTCTTCAAAAAGGTCATGGTATAGTATGTCATAAGAAGTCGTAGTTGTCACGGTTGAACATGCAGAGAGCAGGGTCAGGACAGACAAACACAGACCAGCAGCCAGATCCAAAGGAAATACTTAAATAATGTCACAACACGCAGGAAGGACCAGCAGACAGGAAACAGGCATGTAGCACAAGTCAAAGCAGCAACCAAAGACACAACACACACACACACACACACACACACACACACACACACACACACACACACACACACACACACACACACCAAGACAAAAGTAACTTAGGAGGAATAATATGACTGTTTTGACATTCTACTATTACTTTTAGAAGATTGTTTTTCTAAATACTTGAATGTGATTTTTTTTAATGACTTTTTTTGAAATACTGTAAAATGATTTTTTTACGTATAATATGACCTTTTTATTGCCTTTTTTGACATACAATACTTTGATATTTTCATGACTTCTTTGCACATTCTCTACAATTACTTTTTTTTGACATACTATTATGACTTTTTAATGACTTTTTTTAGACATACAATACTAGACTTGAGTTTTTTTTGACATTCTATGCTGTGATTTTTTTTTACTTTATTCCAACATACTATACACTTACATTTTCAACATACTAGAATGTGACTTTTTTCAACATACTATACTATTACTTTTTTGACATACTATAATATGACTTTTTCATTACCTTTTTGACATACTATAATATGACCTTTTACTACTTTATTCAACCTACTGGACTTTTTTCATCATACTATACTCTGCTCTTTTTATGACATTTTTCAACATAGTAAACTATGACTTAATTTATGACTTTCTTTTGAATTTTTTTTAATAACATATATAAAGTTTTTATTAAATAAATACAATATTACTTTTTTCGTCATAATACACTATGACATTTTATTACCTTTTTCAACATACTACACTATGACTTTGTTAATTGTAACAGTACTATGACTTTTTATGACTTTTTTTGATATAGTATACTATGACTTTTTTATTACTTTTATCGACATACTATAAAATTACTTTTTTAATGACTTTTTTTTGACATACATATGACATTTTTATATTTTTTTATACAAATACTTTTTTCAACATACTATAATATGACTTTTAAACATACTATACATTGACTTGTTTATTGCTTTTTTTGACATACTATACTAGGACTTTTAATGAATTTTTCATTACATACTATATAGAATCATAAAAGCTTCATAAAAAGTAATTGTATATTATGTCAAAAAGAATCATAGTGTTGTATATCATTAATACTGTCAAAGTATTGTAAGTCATAAACAATAAAAAGTATATACATTATATATACATATATCATGTCATAAACATTTATTAAGCGTCACAATATCGTATGTCATAAAAATTATTTAAAAAGTAACGTATAGTATGTAATAAAAAGTCACAGAAAGTCATAGTATAGTTTATAATGAAAAATTCAAAAAAGTCATATTACAGTATGTCATATAAATATCATAAAAAGTCATAATGCAGTTACTAATAAGTCAAAATATAGTATATCATAAAAAACAGTTTAGTACATCATAAACACGTCATTGTCCATTATGTCATTATATCATAATAAGTTGTTTTACAGAATATTGTAAAAAGTAATATATTAGTTTGTCATATGAAAGCCATAGTATGTCATAAATAAATTATAAAAACATTACATTTGATGTAAACAACAGCTTTAATAAGTCTGCTATCATCACACTAAACCATTATGTTAAGATGTGATTCAGCACTAAAATGGCAATGAGACATATTCCTTTGATACTCACTAGAATAAACATCCATTTCTATCTTTAAAGTTTGGGCTTTGATATGGTTTGAATCTCTGGTTATATGAAAACTAGTTATTTATCAACCAATTTTATTTTTGAAATCATTTGTGTGTTTTGTTTGATGATAGTAGGAATAAGTACGACTCCATGGCATCTTTCAGTGGCGTTCCTCTTGTCTCACACACACATTCATGTTTTCATGACCGTTAGGGACATTGCATTGAATTAAAATAGTTTCCTGGAGACTTACTCTAACCATGACCATAACCGCTAACAGTCTAATCCTAACCTTGGACTAAGTCTATTTCGTAATGATTTACCATCACTTCAACTGCATAGCATCCTCTAGTGGCCAATGTCTTGTCACATACGCACAGAAATGATCACAAACAAATATTCATTTGAAGTCTTTATTGCATTTTTGCTATTCTGTTTCTAAACAGTAGGACATTGAAAGCAGCCACTCAATGCATAATAAAGAACATTGCTTCAGTATGACACAGATGATGAACCGGTTTTAAAACATTTCATACAAATTCCCTTTACAAACTGCATATCAAAGTCTACTTTTAATACATATAAGAGGAAGCAACATTGTATAATGTACCAACTTTAATCAACCGACTTTGTGTGTGTGTGAGGGTTTCGACTAACAGGGAGGCAGGAAGTGAAATGGAGAATGCATGCAGCATGAAGTCCTGAAGAGGCAAAGAGGCATGTTGCCTAAGCCCTACACAGCTGGGATAAATGCTGAGTTTATAACAGCATTGCACAAATCACTTGACTTATTTACAGGATGCAGAACTTTGAGTCCCATTTTTCAGTCAAGTGGGTTTTGATAAAGGCATCATTAAGTTATGAGCTGTTAGCTAGTAGTCAGGCACACACCCATTACCTTGACGCACAATCATTCATATAAATCCAACAGATCAAAAACCATTGCTGTGTTGACTTTCATACAAACCGCAGTGTAGGATTTTAAGTGGGAATCATATCAACTGTTCTAAGTGAATGTGTCTTTTCTGTGCAGTACTGCATTCATAGCAGAGAGCAGCTCAGTTTTGAAAAATCCAGTCTTTTAGAAACAAACCTGCAGTTTAGTTTCACGTCTGTTCGATCTATTCGCTCTAGTTTTAAGTACAGCAGTCATCTCTGACTTTGAGGGCCGTTAACTGCTCCGACACGCAAAGGCAAAAACAAACCTTCAAGTTTCAAGTGGACAACTAAGGTTCTTCACACTATGTATGTACTACAGTGTTCACGTCAAATAATACATAGAAACAGTATTTGGATTAATGTGTCAGCATATCTGTCAGTTTCAGTGGGTGCACAAAATAATCTACCTAAATACCTACGAGATGTGTTTTATCTGAAATAACTGTTCCTACCCAAATACAAGGAATTTGAATTTGAAAATAAAAGCTTTCTGCATGGCTAAATAACAAGAGCAGTGGTTGCAACCCTGGGGATCTCACAAGATAAATACATCTGAGGGAATGGGAGATGATTAACAGGACTGCAAAGAAGGAAAAACACACTCCTGCTACAAAACATTGTGTATATTATAATTAATATTAGAACTTTTTCTCCTGATATTTGCTTTGTGCTTTTGAATGAACAGATAATTCCATATCTTAAGGCCCTTAAATGTTATTTAATTGCACACAAACGCATGGATCCTCCAAGTAGAGATGAAACTGTTTAACAAACAAAGCATGGCCTTTCTCGTTATCAGCTGCTAGGTTCTTTGTTAGGTATTACCTTTATTTTGTCAACCCACTGTACTGTAGAGTAACACTTTACAGTAAACTCGAGGTTACCATTGGGATGACTGTGGTCACAGAAAATACTGATCGTGGTAGTAGCTGGATTACAGGTAGCGATAGGCTTGCAAGTTCAGATATTTGATATGCTGAAATACTTTTATGTATTGTGGACCTAGTGTCTCTGCTAAAGCAAAAGGAGTTCACAATGGTGTGTGTGAGTAATGAATAACTATTTACAAAAGAGCCACAGGCAGTCAAAATGGGATAATAAATTAAATATTTCACATTAACGTGATACAGTAATGCAGGACTACTAAAGACAAACAACTCATTCAGATGCATTCAGTTCACTCCCTTTCTACACATCCTCTAATAATAAATACAAACATATATACAATCGACAAACTCTTTGAAAACGACTTGTATCCTCAGTCTCTGAAAATGAGTGGGATGAGAGTGAGATAAAAACATGGACACAGCAGTCACTGGCTCAGTTTACAGCTACTGGAAAGTCTCAAGATTGAGTTTGAACCTCCTCATCTAATGTTTTCTGACACATACATGTAAAGAGAAGGAGTGAGGTGTGAAATTGGCTACAAAATTGCCATTTAAATCTTCTCCATTAGCTCCTCAGCAGGTAAAGACCTGGGAGAAGGAGAACCAGTGGGCGAGGGCGGGGTTGTGGATCTGGGAGGTGTAGAGGGGGGAGAGGGAAACAGGGTTGGATGAATGGGTGATGGAAAGGGAGGTTCTTGTTTGGTTGGGGAAGAGAACGGGAAGAATATGACAGGTTTGATGGGGGAGACTGGGGAAGGAGAAGCCTGTTTTGTGGGAGAGGAAGACAGGGATGTTGCCTCTTTGGCAGGAGAGGAGGAAAAGACTTGATTGGTGTGAGAAAGAGAAGCTGGTTGGGTGGGAGAAGAGGGAGCAAGAGAAGCTGGTTTGGTGGGAGAAGAGGGAGAAAGAGAGGCTGGTTCGGTGAGAGAAGAGGGAGAAAGAGAGGCTGGTTCGATGGGAGAAGAGGGAGAAAGAGAGGCTGGTTCGATGGGAGAAGAGGGAGAAAGAGAGGCTGGTTTGATGGGAGAAGAGGGAGAAAGAGAGGCTGGTTTGATGGGAGAAGAGGGAGAAAGAGAGGCTGGTTCGATGGGAGAAGAGGGAGAAAGAGAGGCTGGTTCGATGGGAGAAGAGGGAGAAAGAGAGGCTGGTTCGGTGGGAGAAGAGGGAGAAAGAGAGGCTGGTTCGGTGGGAGAAGAGGGAGAAAGAGAGGCTGGTTCGGTGGGAGAAGAGGGAGAAAGAGAGGCTGGTTCGGTGGGAGAAGAGGGAGAAAGAGAGGCTGGTTTGGTGGGAGAAGAGGGAGAAAGAGAGGCTGGTTTGGTGGGAGAAGAAGGAGAAAGAGAGGCTGGTTCGGTGGGAGAAGAGGGAGAAAGAGAGGCTGGTTCGGTGGGAGAAGAGGGAGAAAGAGAGGCTGGTTTGGTGGGAGAAGAAGGAGAAAGAGAGGCTGGTTTGGTGGGAGAAGAGGGAGAAAGAGAGGCTGGTTTGGTGGGAGAAGAAGGAGAAAGAGAGGCTGGTTTGGTGGGAGAAGAAGGAGAAAGAGAGGCTGGTTTGGTGGGAGAAGAAGGAGAAAGAGAGGCTGGTTTGGTGGGAGAAGAGGGAGAAAGAGAGGCTGGTTTGGTGGGAGAAGAGGGGGTTTGGGCTGGTTTGGTTGGAGATGACGGGGGAGGGCACGAGACGGGTGTAGAGGGAGTGTTGCAGGTAAAAACAGCAGGAGGTTCAGAGAGTGAGGGAGTTTTGAAAGAAAAGCAGGGAGCGGAGAAGGGCAACGTTCCTATTTCAGGATCGGGCAAACGGGTGATAGGGAATGTTTCGTCAGAGGGTGAAGGGGAGGAAGGAGGGAAACTTATGGGCGCAGAAGGAGGGAAATCAACACCGTCAGTTGGGGAATGAGAGCAGGGAGCATCAGAGGTGGATGTAGCATCAGGCACAGCAGTCGCAAGAGTCTTGGGTGCTTTGAGACGAGCGGTCTTGGTGGGTGACGCCAGCGTGGCGGGTTTTGGTTCTTTGGCGCGTGCTGCCTGTTTGTTTGGTGAAGCCGGTCCTGACTTCGTTGGCGAGGCTGGTTTGACTGAAAGGGAAGATGGGACTTTCTTGCCAGCCGACGGCGGAGGACATGGCACTGTTTGGGGCCGTGGACGACGAAGCGTGGTGAGCGGGAGGGTCTTCTTATCTAGAGCTGTGCTCTGGCAAAACAGACGAACAGACGATCAGCTTGATACTCGCGTACTATTGAAGCAATAATAACACCAATCAGAACAGAGAGAGAGATACTGTGGGTCAATCTACATTGAATTCAGGAAACTTAGTAGTTTAGTGTAAAAGGAATAATGTTTGTGTAACTTCCTTTGAAAGATCTCTAGCTCTTGCAGTAAGAAATTAAATAACTAATTGTTTTTTTTTTTAAACCTACATTAATTAACCGCTGACCCAGTCTTGTAATTTTTTCAATGATCTCTATGAATGAACAACACGCAAAATGAAACAAGCTAATGGAAATGGACATAAATAACTGAAAGATGATTAAACAAAAAGTCAGTATTGTTTTCGCACACCCCACGAGAAGACAAATCAGATCATCACTGCTATTCTATGTGCAGAGAAAGGGCAAATGAGAAAGTAAACTTTTCCATTCAACAGATAAATACAAGGTGCTTTTGTCTTGAGTAAAGCCAATGATGCATTCTTATGGAGGACAGAAAACTAGTAGATATCATGTTCCTCATTTGCCCTTGTGCAGCAGACCACACAAGGCGTTTAGTGTTAGTACATACCATTGCCTTGGAGCTAATTCGGAGGGACGTAATGCAGGGAGAGGGGAGAAGCAAAAAGGGACAGAGACTAGTCTTACTCACAGCTTCACAAAACAAAGTCAACACAACAAGCATGAAGGCCTGTGGACAGTTGTTTTTCCAACTCAATGCTAATCTGGTATTTCAGATCATTAAAACACAATTTGGTTTGGAGCAAATGACCCTTTGCATTTGAGAAGACTGAGTTGGAACAAACTGTAAGATTTTCTATAAGTGACTAATTCAGGCAGAAACACGCATCAATTAGTGCTATATTTACATAGAACTTAATAGAATGCAGTGGTGAAGTATGTTTGAATATGTTTTTATAATGTTCTAGTTTTAAAAGTTAGGACCGACGTTATTCTAAATCTTTCTTATTGTCAACAAAACACACGACAAGACTAAAACCTGTTAGGCTGATATAGCTTATTCTTCCATGCCATAGAGCTCTATTGTAACTATTAAAAAACCCATCCATGAGCCACACTGTTGCACTGGATGATATGTTCAGTAAACACGGCCACTGTACTTTCTTTTGACTCAATCCCACATATTCCATTCTTCTGCCGGCCCAGAGGCATTCAATTAAACTTTATTTTTGTGATCCTCTTTTATAGATTCACATCTTCCATAGGAACCAACTGACTTTTTGGCTGAGAGTCACAGAAAGTATTGAGAGACAGACCACAACATTTGTTGGTTTTGGTCTTTTCATAGGATTTGTTGACAAGAAAAATACAGAAAATCGTCAGCCCTGTCCTTAACAATTAGCGGGGGAATATTGTATCCAAGGCAATAAAGCCACATCGGTTTTTGTATCCATCTCTGCAAATTGAAGCTACAAAATGGTGCAGACACGGATCTCATTTTTTCCCCCACAAGGTGGCACCAGAGCACCATTGATGTTGAACAGTGCTGAGCAACCAATTATAGATTTGTGAGAAAGAACAGAAAGTTAGTTTTAAGGAGCTATTTTGAATGACATCGCGAACAAAAAATGAAATATGGCAGAGAGGAAGGCACAATTAAACTGCTCTTGCATTAGCACTGTACACATGCTAAATAACCACAATGACATTGTGATTAAACAAACACATCCTTCAAAACAGTTATTTTCACATCCCACTAATGTTTGTGATTGATACAAATGGAATGAAAGTTGAGCGAAGGAGCAGAATGAAAAATACAAAAACAGTCAAGAGAGGTTAGGACAGAGTTGGGAGAGTTTTATTGATGTCCACATCAGCTGGTTATTGAGAGCAGTTATTTCAGCAGGCGGTTGGCGAAGAGCAACAGGGGGCCTGAAAAGGAGGCAGGAAGGAAGGGAAAGGAAGAGCAACGGGGGTGGGAGTTGTTATAGCTGGAGGGAAGTGGGTGAAGGGAAGGGCGATGGCTGGAAAGGAAGAAGGGAGCAGGAGGAGGGGTATGAAGTGTGTACCCGGCTCTCAGCTCCAGGCGTCCCCTTTGGTCCTGGAGTTGGGTGTGAGGGAGGGGTGAGGAGGAGGTAGGAGGAAGAAGATGGAGAGGAGGAGGAGGGGCCGAGGCCAGGTTCCGCATTTACACCTCAAACTGTCAAATGAAATTTAAAATAAGAAATGAGGCTCTTTGCAGCGAGGATCAAATCTAATTTGATCCTAGACACTTTCCCTTATGCCCCTCTCCTGCGTTCAGTTCAGACAGACAGACTGAAGAGAGTGGGCTGATGAGTAGTGAGAACTGATGACATGAGGAGTGGAGGAAGTCAAACTGTACAACAGGAAATGATGCAAGTGATGCTTGAAACAGACAGGAAGGAGGAATGTGACTGCTACAGGAATGATTTATTCTGTCCTGTCCTACTTTTTTTTTTTCCATCATCCCGTCTCTAAAATCATGTCTTACATGTTTACAGCAGCACAAGTTGTTTAGAAGGTTGTCTTGAACGTCGTCGATGGACGATGATTGAGGTCAGATATTCTTAGACCGGTGATTAAGTGGGCGTAAGATTCATATAAAAGTGAATTAGAAGGAGCTCAATCTTCTGTATTTGGGTCAGAGATTCACTTCCATGCAGTAAGTGTTTGGAAAAGGGCCTGACATGTTCAAGCTGCTTCAGACACCTTGTCGATTACTATTAAACCCACGTCAAAACATCAATACTGCAGATTAAAGAGGTCACTGAAAGTTAGCAATCCCATGAAGCTGTACGATTACTCTTTAAAAAGGAATGCAGTAAATCACAAACAAAATGTGCAAAAATATAACAGTGATATTTACTGAATTGTGAATATTGTTGGGTGCTTACCATGATGACGGACACTCCAGCTGTGGTGTTGTTGTGCTTAGGTGCAGTGTTAAAGTGCGTCTTCAGTTTACCTGTGACCTCCATCTTCATGTTGTTCTCCATGACTGCGTCGTCCTACATACACACAAACATGCAATGAGGTGACGTGGTGCAATGGGTTTCCACACAAGAAACCATGTTATTAATGTACAGACGAAGAAAAGTCGCACCACACACAAATACATGCAAATACAGAGACAAACAGGACTATGACATACCGTGACCCAAGGGTGGTGGAGGATGTCTTGTGCTGTGTATCGAGCCTCAGCGTTGACCTGCAGCATCTTTCCAATCAGCTCCTGCAACAAAACACACCACAGTTTAGAACATTCTTCTAACTTTTTAACAGGTGATTGTGTCGTTGTGACCTGACTTTGACAACACACACACAAGGAGGAAGGAAAACAGTTGCCTGCTGCAGCTAAACAACACTGATAAAAGCAGTGAGCATGGACCAAAACAGTAAACACAAAACCAAAGCAATGAGCTGAAGGATGAGTTGTAGGAACTCTATATCCATCACTTCACATATTGCAGAAATATTGATTAGTGTAGCTTTAAGTATTCTATGTCTGATTTGACATACATTTGCTATATCATGACATAAGCTGATAGCAGAAAAATAGCCCAGCCTTAAAATGAGCATGAACACAATTCAGCATGTTAACACGTACTGTCAGCTTTGCGTTCAATCACAAAGTCAAAGTCAGCCTTTCGTAAATGTACAACTGCAATTAGTTTCATGCTGCGGTGTCTATAACTGCACATGTCTACAGTGACGGGGCCACTGTAATAACAGTGGGTTCAACTAGCAGTTTCGTCTTGCATGCTGAATGTGGGCTGTCACCCTTAATACACGACACTAATTTAGAGTGTTGGAGGGGTCTCTGTTTTGTTCGGCAGACAGTAGTCATTACTGCAGAGTGAAACGTGTGGGTTCACATGGTTTGTGTGTGTACAAACTATTTTGAAACCACTGCTTTCAGTTAAAGGTAGAATTGTTCTCGCCTCATTCCGGTTACGTAAGAGTTAGTAAAATCCTTCAGGAAAATGAATGGGATCAATGCAATGTCATTAAGTGTGATATAAATGTGTGTGTGTGTGTGTGTGCGCTGTCATGTTGTTGTTGCTTGTGTGTGTGTGTGTGTGTGTGTGTGTGTGTGTGTGTGTGTGTGTGTGTGTGTGTGTGTGGTCCCAACCTTGGCTGAGTCAGTGATGTTGTCCCAGTAAGGACTGGGAAAGTCCAGTTGCCCTAGAAGGATCTGGTCAAACAGATCCTCTTGCAGGTTACTCTCACTACATAAAAAGACACACACACACTCAGCAAACACAGATTCATAAATATTACTCAGCACACATCGCACACTTCCATTGTGAAAACAACAGCACTGCACTTTGCATAATAATAAAGGGCCTCACCTGTCGTTTAATTATGTGCTTATTACAATAACCGTGAAATACTATAGATTAAATATGGATCACATTAAGTTAAGTCAAATCCTTCCCACACTGTGACTGCAGGATGACAATCCTTAACACGATGACTAATCACAGCGACTGTTTGTCTATGTAGCAGCAGGTAATTGGTATGAAAATCAAGTTGCCAAATAATGTGACTGAACCTTTTTTAATATTATCACGTCATATCATCGTGTCAATATTATCCACATGTATTATGCATGTATCATCCATGAATTAATGATGTTGACATGGTTTGAGTCAGTTTAAACATGAGCTTTATCGGCCGATATGAACTGAGGACGAGTACCTTCTAAATGGAGGGAAGCCACACAGAAGGATGTAGGTAATGACACCTGCAGCCCAAATATCCACCTTCAGACCATAACTGTGGAAAGAGAGGAGAGACACAGAGGGTCAGTTAAGGATTAACTGCAGATAAATAGCTTACTACAAGATGGCTGAGTGACTGGATACAAAACAACAAAATAACGTATTCAAATTTTGGAAAAACTACATTTATCTAACGTATTTGCTATAATGTTGTGGAGGTTACTATATCACAACAACCATTTATGCAAAAAATACTAATCTCTTATTCTCTTATTGTATCACAGCGGTATTGCAAAGCCACATTCCTACTCTGCTATTGTATCTAGAATACATGTTTCCTTTAAACTGACTCAGAGAAGAAAGCATTCATGTTTCTCTGTAACAAGACCCTTGGTAAAAGATAATGATAGGTATTGAAAGTCCCATAAAGTACCCCCCCCCCCCGAAGTAAATAAATAAAATAAAACAAAATAAAGATCTAGCTTACCCGGACTCCGAGATGATTTCTGGAGCCACATATGTAGGAGTTCCACACACGGTATACAGAGGTCCTTCCACCACTGTGGCCAGGCCAAAGTCCCCCAGTTTCAATGACTTGGTACCATCTGGATATTCAAACACCTAAAATATAATAATGCTCAGTTAAAGCCCACTGAGCAACTGGATTTGTAGGAAAGAAATGGGTGTGAGTGTAAATATATACCAGCAGGTTCTCTGGTTTAATGTCTCTGTGGACGATGTTCGTGCTGTGCAGGTACTTCAGAGCTCCAGCGAGATTGTACACCATGACACAGGCGTCTCTCTCTGTGTATTTGGCCGAGGAGGTGATGGCATCGAATAAATCCCCTCCCTGTGTCAACATCAACAAAGTGGTTAAAGATCAAACCAAATAGAGAAATTTGGTTTCTCCCCCCCATTAGCCTCTTCTGTACCTTGACAAGCTCCATAACCAGGTAGAGTTCAGAGGGAGTGTCCACCTCCTCTATCAACATGATGATGTTGGGGTGTTTCACCTTCCGCAGCACCGCGACCTCATTCTCTATGAGGTGCTCCTGGAAACACACCAAGACAAAACACCCAAGTTACTGTGTGCTCCAGTATACAGAATGTACACGGATCCATTTATGCTAATCAAAAGACACTGCATTGTTGATTGAATCTGAATTCATGTCAAGTATGTGTGAGTCGGTGTGTGTCACTGTACGTGTGTGAAAGTGTGAAGATAATTTGAGTTAGGTGATGAATAAAACATTACTGGCCTAATCTAACTGTTTGGGATAAGAGGATCAGAGGCACGCACAGTGGTGTGGTGTGTGTTAATAATGAACTCTGGAACATATGACCCTTCCTTGAGAGTGTGTGGACAGGTTTGACAGCAAAAAAAAAAAAACAACCTTTCCACTGCACTTGGCCTTGTCGATGATCTTCAGGGCAAACTCTTTTCCTGTGGACCTGAGAAGAAACAGGGCAATTAGGTCCAATAATAAAAACAGCACTGATGCTGCAACAATATCTGTAATTCATATCAAGTACTCACAAGAGAGCCTCAGTTACAGTGAGCAGGAGCACTGCTACAGAGTTATTGGAGAGCTATGTTAGCTGCACTAGCCACGTTTATACAACAGATACAGAGCAAATACAGTCAGGCTCAACAATTCAAGAACAGTGTTTCACTACAGTGTCAGGTTGAAAGTTTCAAGTCAGTTTCACCTCCCATCAGTGATCCTGTTTGTGGTCAGACGTGAGCTGTGTTGCACCTGTAATTTCACCCAACAGTGATGTCATCGTGTACTGCTCTAGAGGCAGTATGCTTCTACGCCACTGCAGCAAGGTGAGAGGAGAAACCACTGGAGGTTTAAAGTTAGTCTTTAACAAGTCTAGAGGTTTTCCTCTTGTCTCTACTTGCAAAATAAACATAATGAAGGGGTTACAACTCAAATGTGAAGTTTTTTGACCAGTAGTGAAAAAATGTTTTGATCTGTTTTGTTTCTATCTTCTGCTTACTAACACACACTCAAACACATGTGCATGCACAAGCATTTGAATATACATTCCTGCCACGATTTAATATTTTTCCACTAAAAAGTTTAGCAATGCACCAGTGAAAGAAGGGGGAGGAAGACCTGAAGTTTATGTAATCTGAAGTATGGATGAGCGTAATAAACATAAACAATGTAGGTTAAAATATAATCTAGTTTTATTCTTCACCTTTTGAAACAGTGTAACTTTCAATTACATCACGCAGTCTTCATTCAGTACCATAAGATATGGCTGACTGAGAGCTAGTACTGTAAGTGGACCTTAGATTGTTTGGGTCACCTTCGGGAAGTTGGCTTTGTAAATGTTTATCGACCTCAATGACACACACAGTGCATATTTGTAAGAGACACTTATTGTAAACATAACTGTATTTGTTCAGAAGTTACTCTCCAGGGAACCTCCAAGTACTTTCTAGGAAGGTGCATCAGATTATGGGAACACACACACTTGACAGGCTTCCTCTCATCATCATCTCCCCTGTCTGCCTGGGCAGTGTGTTGACTCAGAGATTAAAAGGCTAATGAAGGGAATTCTCAGCGGGGTTTAATCCATGGGATAATTCTGTCTCCACAATACCTGTCATCAGGATTTAAAAACCCTGATGGAGCAGTTACCCCACGCGGTGCACGCCTCAATGAGTTGCACAGCGCGGCAGCCTGCAGTGTGATCACTGCACACGGCTGCCGACTGATCATTACACATTTGCAGTGTGAGTGAATGTGTTTCACCTACCGCTCCACACACTCTTTGACCACAGCGAAGTTGCCATCTCCGATGACCTTGCCAATCTTGTATTTTTCCAAGATGGTTGAGGCAGGCATGTGGCGATTTCCATTAACTGCTGAGGAGAGACAGCAGTTACAACAGGCAACAGACAAGCCTTGCTATTCAATACCACTAAGGGAGCTCTGACAGCAGCTCAACCAGTTCTCAGACTGATGTAGGGAACCACACGCTGTGCAACAAAATAACACACAGGCTCCAAGATGCACAGCAATCTCCTTTAGTCCTCCGGTGGTGATTATTGAACTGAGCACTAATATTATGTCGACACACACACACACACACACACACAAAGGCCTAAAATCATTTAGACAAGTATCTGCTCACACAGCACTGGGATGTTCCACAGTTACCATCCACACGAGGCCCACTCTTTGCCACTTTTGTTGTGTAAGCAAATTGTTAAATGTGTCCTGATGGGAAAAGATGAGGTGATTCAATGTCATTTCTACATGCTAGAGGGTGATGGAGTCCATGTAACAGTGTCTTAGTTGGCAGATCAGGTGAATTGAGACTGAAGGAGAAGGCGTACCCTCTGGACTCAGTCGATCACTTTGCTCCTGGTGGTTGTTTAACGAGCCATTTACATTTGAGGATGAGCTGTAATGTGACGGAGGGACCTGCAGGATGTAAAAAGAAACAGAAATAGAGGTGAGAGCCTGGCCTAAAATTAAACCCTCAGACAAATGACCATGGTAACCGTAGGCTTCAAAAGCACCCACAGAACCTGCTGTACATGAATAAAACAATTACATTTTAAAGGCTTTGACTGACGGCATTGGGTTGCATAAAAATGTTTCACATGGCATGAAATGAGAGTAATTAACAAACATTATACTCATTATACATTTATTTTTGGAAGCTGCACAATTTTTATGGTCAATTATTGTCTATTCATACACATAAAAAGCCAATGTTCAACATACTTAAACTACATGTGGCGATACAGTATGGTAAGATATTCTACCAAACGTGACATTTTTTGACACAGTACAACTTGTACATTAATAATATTACTTAAATCGTGAACACGGTCTAAATTAAGCCTGCCCTTCAAAATGTACAAGGTGCCAGAGCTACTGGAATATATACCCTCCTCCATTATCCACTTCTCATCACTGCACATAAAGCCATTATGGCTGCAAATGAATGATTCATTTCTTAAGAGCGTCCTTTCTGCGAAGCACAGCCGTGGCAATCTCAAAATCTTATGGCTATATTTTTGAAATGTCAGCCATAAATGCAGCATTAAAATAAGACCAGTGATCTTTTCCATTATGTACAGCAGTGTTCTGCACCATACTGGCCTATACCTGACAGTGAGGATCTATCATTCAGTCTAAAAGGGTAGTCCTCAGGACTAAAGTAGAAATGTAACATTGACATGGTCGTTTTTAGAACTCGGAGAGCGAGCAGCTATGTTATTGACATCCTTGTGCTTCCTCATTTAATTTCTACTAAAAGTGTTACTCTTCTCTACCTCTTGCCAGTGAATTTTTAAAGCGGTCAGTAAATCATAAAAATCTAGTGTCCTGCCAAATGAATGTGAATGGATAAGTCTTTGACTGGGCTTAGAGAGGAATGGTGGCACTCTGGAGGAGGTTTGCCAGCTGGCTGCAGCAGTTAGAAGCTCTGTAGTTTGGGACTGACATGCAGCTTACAGAAGAATCCATCAATAAAACAGATTAGTATCTTTAACTCGACCAAAAATACATCACAGAGCTGCAGCGTGGGCAACATGGACCTCTAGGTCATAAATGGCTGCCAGTCCGTGACATGACTTGTCTTCACAAAAACGTATTTTATTACTTTGTGGTACTGTATATATGTCCAAACAATTCTTCCTTATAGCCCACCTTAAAGGGTCCCCATTGTGTTCATATCTTACAAATGCACACAAGCACACAAGTTACACAAGACACATACCTGCCCAGAATTTTACACTATTCCACTGATCGAGTGGTGGCGGTAACGCACCAAAAAGAATAGCATAGAAAGATGACTGTAAGCGAGCAAACATGGATATAAACAGGCATGGTCAGGCCTTTTGCCAGTCTTAATGTAGGCTTTGTGTGGACCCAAGACAAATAAATTACAAGAACCAATGAAAACACACAAATGGCACCCAAAAAAGTTATTTCAGCAGCCCTCAGCAATATCACAGTCTCTGTCTGTGTTTGTTAAATATTTATGTTGCTCTGTGTCCCTCATGCATGGGAGACAGATTATTAATAAATAAATGTAAATGCACACCTTACAATATGCTTTGAAAACCATATACAGCTGCAAGTATTGGGCGGACACATATGGCTATGAAATACCGTCTTACCTTAAAACTGGGGACGGTTCGGGGACTGGTGGGAGACGGAGTGGAGGACTTGGTGGACTTAGGAGTGGAGATCTGGCTGCTTGAGACACCGTTTACTACGTGGCGAAGAAAGGAAGGACACATGCAAGAGCAGAGGAGAGAGTCATTAGGATTGTGAGTACAAGTGTGGTTTGTACAGTATCCACAAATGTGTGAGTGGATAACACTGCTTGCCTGTGACTCAGCTTGTTTGAAGCTGCCTTTCTTTCTGCTACCAGGTAGCCCATAATATTTCTATGATCCACAACAATGCATCCAGGAGAGACTACTAGCATATATAAGACTAGAATAACCGTCGCGTGGTTGCCTGAGTTATGGCCAAAAATGTGTTTTGTGAGGTCACAGTGATCTTTGACCACCACAATGTAATGAGTTCCTCCTTGTTTCAAAGTGGACGTTTTGTGCCATATTTTAAATAATTCCTGGGATATTGCGTTGGTGCAGTGGTACCGATGAACAACCCAAAAACATAATGCCATGGCTGTCGCCGGCGCGAAAGCATAAAAAATGTTTAGGACACATTAAATGTGACGTAACTCACACATTCACACGTTCACATTTAGCAGGTTGTAGCTTGTGCCACCTGCAGGCAACTGGTGTTACATTTTATTTTTTTTAAGCTCCTTTGTGTGTTCTTTAGGTTTCACATTCAACATTTTTGCCATCTGTTAAACTGCAAAACTACAATAATAACCTCCACAACAAGAAACAACACACACCTCCACACAAAAACACAAGCAGCAGCTACCCACAGTTCTAACACATTACTTACAGCGTCACAACTGCGAAATCTATTACTTTAAGAGAAAAAGTTTGCACACATGGACGACGGTCTAAACGGCTGAATCCTTTTGGAATTGATGTACTGAATGAATATGACTCAAATATATACATGGTAAAATAATGTATGCCTCAAATGATTTGGTTCAGTTTGTACCAGGATATTAATGGACTTCCTCTGTATTACTATGTAACACATATTCATAATATACTATAGTGTGTAACACAAGGAGCACAGGCACGCAGCAAAGATGAGAGCTTTTATTGTTTGAGTGATTCATTCTCTCAAGCGCAGATTACTTCTGCCAACGTCTCTCTTGGTTTCTGGCACAAATACAGAGACATAATGCGTCAAACTTTAACTCAAAATCTCTTCATCTGCGTAAACCCAGCTGAACTGTGAAAAATCAATTCACACTGCCTACAGGCTGCGTCTTCACACTACTGTTTCAGAGTTTTTGTTTCATTGTATATTCACTTAGAGGGTTTTTTTTTCTCACATACCTTTCCTCTGGGTATTTATCCTGTTTTTATAAAGGAGCTTTTGAAGAACTTTAAACAAAGCATTAGCTTTCAATGTGTCAAAAGTACAGTTTAACTTTTGAGCACCTCAGCGGCTACAGATTTATAGGCATGTGATCTACGTGAGAGCAGGATTTAATTAACACATCTCAGAAGTGAGTCTAATCAGTGCACGGCTTTGAATCCGTGGATCTGCAGCAGCTGGCTTTCAAATTAGAAGGATAGAAAAGGTAAAACATTATATAACAAGAAGGGCACCCAGAGAATGTAGACCTCCGCTAAGGCAAAATGCAACTATCTTGCAATGTTAACGAAAGTGAAAAATAATTAGTTTATCCACCCCGTGATTTGGATCTGCTCCAAATTTGATGGGTTCTACCTTGGCCCATGTGACACCCTTCCACCAAGTTTCATGAATATGTTGCGAGTAGTTTTTCTGTAATCCTACGAACAAACAGACAAACAAACCAAACCAAAAACATAACCTCCTTGGCAGTGTTAATATGGAATTATATTTAAATCTATTGCCAGTAATGGAGTGTTTGTTTGGAGACAATTCTGTATTTCTTTACAGCCAATGGCAGATATTGCAGCTGCAAAATATTCCCGATATCTGTGACTTGAATAGCTAGAGGGCTGAGGTGAAAGGTTTTTCCTATTTGGCTGCTCATAATTATAGTCTGAACGATATGAGAACAATTGTGACCAGTTAACACGCCATGCTCGGATGTTAGCATGTTCACATGCTAATGTTTGGAGTGGAATGTTGCACATTTGTACGTGACTTTTAGCATATTTGACATTAAGCATATTAGCATTGCAATCCATGTGGAGGCAATCCATCAAACATAGATCTGCATTTAGAATTTAGCACCTTTAAACCACCAGAGCCAGCTTTAATTCACAAGAGAAGAAGATGATTCTAAAGCTGTTTCACTCAGTAACTCAATAACGATGATTACTAGAGTAAATTGATATGGCAGGTGTTTGACAAGGCAAACTTTGTGTCGGTATCACACGCCTCACCTGGGGATTTGATTGGAGACTGACTGGTGGAGTAGTGGACAGGTTGTCTTGCTGCAGTGTCAAAAGCAGACATAAAGAATAGTCAGGCAGATATCATTGCTGGTATAATCACATGACAACATACAATGAAAGACTTTGGAACTTCAAAGGCTGAACATAGACTGCAAGCTCTCCAAACTGGCAACCACTCAAATACCTCTTCTTTAAACTGAGGTAATGGCTTGTCCAACACTGATTACTCAGCAGAATGTCATCATCTCTCAATGCACCACACAAATTGCTAAGTCATTCTGCCACAGCTGAGGGTTCAGGATGAAGCTGCTGAATAAAAAAGCTATTACTCAGCCTGTCAAACAGAGATGACCTGAGAGTGTCGTTTTTGGCATGAGATAAAGAGGATTTTTCAAAAGATTTGTTTAACATATTTTTACACATATAATGATAAAAGACTTGACCTTTCATATTATCTATTTACAAGTTACTATGTTAAATATGCATGGGTATCTCTTAATTTAACAGAGTTAATACAGACAGTTGTTATGTGCGTACAGTCATGTGTTTTACCTGCACCAGGGGACTTGCTGCGCCGCGAAGGTCTGGGGCTCTTCGCTGTCCGGTTTGGAGTAGCAGAGCGGCTGTGCGACGTCTTTAGCACTCTGCATTCTGGGGGGACAACACGCTCAGTCGGTCACCATCGCATATATTAACCTTCCCTTATAAACAAACCTGTTCTTCTCAGTCAGAGTTAATGTGGCACAGTTATGCATAACAAGCTGCTGTACCAGGGATATGACCCTGGAAGTGTTATTGATGTTGCATGGTTTAATGAATGCTGGTCACACATGATTATGGGGACAGAGAAGCACCAAATAAAATAGTCGCAAATAGTGTTTAGTCAAAACAAATTAAAAAGCAGAGAAGAACAAATTAATTAAATACTATTCGGTATTATTATAGTTTTTTTTTCCAGTTATTGATACCAATACCAAAACAATACTTTTTGCGTACTGTATCCTGCTGATACCTGACTTATCTGTACTGATATGAAAATTATAATTGGATAACGTAACCTTCTATGACCTGAAAAAGAAGCCAAACTTCTCAAATGTGAAATGTTGTCAAAAACAAGCAGCCCGTACAATAAATTATTCAACGGAATAACAATCTGATTAAAGGATAAGTCAACAGGACTATGTATATGACCAGGCAACTTTCAAAATGAGACACTCATTTTGTAGACACTGCGTACACATTTCCCTAGGCTGATACAGAGACTTGGTACACTACAGTGATGTCTTTTAGAGCCAGAGTAAAGCAATTACAACAGCTTGTGTTTTTATTTAATCCACCAGCTTTAGTTTTTATGGTGTTTGCTGCATGCCACTGCTGATTTTGCTTTGTAGCTGTGTGCAGCGAGAGCAGATGTTGTGAAGCTTGTAGTAAACTTGTCAGGTTTGTATTAATGAGGGTGGAGGCGGTGAGAGGTATAATGTAATGACAGACACATGAAAAAGAAGCACACCCACAGAGCATTTCTAATGTGCTCCCCCTGCTATTTATCATCACATACATATTTCACTGACTGATTAAAAGGGTATCTCAATATAATAAACTTCCATGTATGGCGGACATACAAAACCCCGACAAACCAAATCGTTTGCTAGGACAACCCCTCTAATCTAAAAGCTCTTTAGCTAAGAAAAGATATATGGTCACTTTTAATTTTTTTCTTATTACACCATTACAACATACATTTTTTGTGCCTTTATGCATGATATATTGCATAGGCCATTTTCTTAATCTTTGTTCCTTTAAAACAGTAGACTGTGTATTGGATCCACTTTGCAAAAGGAAGAGCAGCTTCTGTACCTTCAGCATAGTTACAGTCTGCCTTTTTTGTTCTTTCAAAGACCTAATTCTTAAAAGTGGAGCAGAGGAGTGTAAGTGGGACGGAAGCTCAAAACTATCTCTGAATAGCACCATCACTCATGCACTCACCCTCAGTAACAGTTAAAGGTGCAATGTGTAAACTATAGCTAGAATTTAAATAAGACATCCAAAACATAAACTAATATCATCAACGGAAGATGAAGAGGTTACAGTGTTAATGTTATGTGAAAGACGTCTACGTATTGTGTTGCAGAGATATCTACGGAAATGAGCATGCTAACCAGCTAGCCCTAACACTAATGGCTCTAATACCACTTGTTCCTTGAGAGGCAATAGAGAGTCACTCTAGCATCCAGTCTGCCCTCAGTCCACAGAATGAAGAAGCTGCATGTTGTAGGTACAGGGTCTATGTATATTTGATCGTTTGTTTATTGGCAGAAAAAAATAATAAAAAAAACCTTCAGATAGCGGCTATTTTATAACTGATGTAACATTAAATATATTCTCTATGGACTCAGTGGTAGAGGTGAAATGCTGCCCACTATTTCTTTGGAGCGTGTGGCTATATCTTACACACTGCACCTTTAACACACTGTGTATTAAGATATGCCTCCCTGTTGTTAGCTAACCTGACACAACAATAAAAAATGAAACAGGATGTCAATAATTGGATTGTTACTATAATAAACTACCTTTTCCTTCCCACAAGGTTGTGCAATATGGGCTGATATTATATTGAGCTTTAACAGTGAATGGATCTGCTGGTTTAAAGAGGTCATATCCTGCCTGCCTGCACACCTTACAGAATGTGTGTGTGTGTAGGTGTTTGTGTGGGTGGGTGGGTGTAAAGGTGTAGCACTGATTATTTTCTGCAGCTCCTGGACTCACTACAAAAGCTCACTTTCTACTATTAAAATTATAATTATCTGAATTTAATTGGAAAGAGAATCATGTATGAAAAGATTATTGTATACACACACACACAAACCTATCCTGCTGTCTACTTCCTAAAGGAAAAGCACGTTGCAAGCACTAGTGAGGGAAGAATGGTGAGGAAGGACACTGAGGTGAACACACACACACACACACACACACACACACACACACACACACACACACACACACACACACACACAAAGACAGATGTTTAGTTAGTCTTAGTCAGGCAGGCCTACCAGTCATAAAGGCTGTGGAAGCCTTACCACTTTGATCCAACACAAAGTCGTCCTGAGCATAGCGGTGCTTCTCCGGGCCGCACGCTATAAACACATCGTCGTCCCCGAAGAAGTCCTGCAGGCAGATAATCTGGAGGAGGAAGGGTACGGAAAATTAAAAAGATAGATGATATTCAGAAGGGAATAAAACTAATTTACTTGTTTTGATATTCAGAGGCAGCAGGCTCACATTTTACAAATGTAAAGATTTGCAAAACCATAAAAATATACACAGTGAAAATGTATACATGTGTTACTTACTAACCAGCAAGAAGTAGAAGAAAAAAGCAAGTTTGCAAACAAGGACATAAACAATGCAGAATTTACTTAACTTTGTTTTACCTGGTCCAGGTGGAGTAAATTTTAACTACTTTATTCCGTCTAGTTGTTCAAACTATAACAATGCATTATTTTTTATGAACAAGTAAAGTCTTAATCAGCACTGTAAGTTGTAACTTCAGCTATGGGCTGTATAAGTACAGTACTGTAGAAGTACCTCAAAATTGTACTTTGGTATAGTATTACAAATTAGGAAATGAGTTACTTTCTACCACAACTCGGTGCATTCACTTATTGTGAATACCAGCGGTAAAAACACTTTTTTAAACTTTATTTAATAGTGATGTATTTGTGAACAGATACAACAACGGTTTCATTAGATATAGATGATGTTTGGTTCACCAGTGTTATTACCATCACATTATTTTGCATTCATTTATTAAATTCTACAGGCTTTAGGTCATTCTACTGAGCATGTTTAAGCTGCATATGTGACTTCAGTATTTTTTAGATGTGAAATAAGCATTTCTTAAGATAAGATTGTGACTCAGTGACTCCGTATGTGATTGAATGAACAGCATAGAGAGACAGAGCATAACAACAGGACGAGGTCAAAACACCCTGACATCCGGAATACTGCAGAGTTAATGCAGAGTCACAGGAAAGCAGTACAGTTAGCGTTTGGGCCTTTTCCTATTCTGTGTCACACTGTGATCAACATTTTCTCTGCAGCTCAGAGCGCTTTTCCATTTACACCCACCACCACCCACCCCTGGAGACAGAAACAGGAGTTAGTTTTAAACTATAGCAAGTTGTACACACACACACACACACACACACACACACACACACACACACACACACACACACACACACACACACACACACACACACACACACACACACACACAGATTATCCCTCTGTTGCTGTAGGTGGACAAGTAGGAAGACAAAGCAGCAAAAGATCCATTCATTATCCCACTCCCCACCACACACAAGTGCACCCACACACTGCCAGGCATATGTACAGTATACACACACACATTCTTGAAACAAGAGTAAGGGGGAGGAGCACAACATGGCATAAGATTGTGGGCAGATGGATCCTCTAGGGGAGATTGGGGGCTGACACAGTGGGGGTAAGTGTGTGTGTGTGTGTGTGTGTGTGTGTGTGTGTGTGTGTGTGTGTGTGTGTGTGTGTGTGTGTGTGTAAGATGGGTATCAGAATAACTGGTGGTCCGGAAAAGCTAAAGAACACAAACAATCTCCACAGTAAAAAGAAGAGTTGGAGGCTGAGAGAAAAGGAGACAAGGGAGCTGAGTAGGAGTGAGGCGTCTGACAACATAAATAGTAAAGGTGGAATATTTAAAACCACCAATTAATACCATTGCTGTAGGCCTTCGTTGATTAATAATACATAAGACACTTCACATGACAGTTCTGCATGTCCTACATTCAGACAGCATCAATTAAAAATGAAACAGGATGCAGTATCCCTAACATGTTCATAAATAATCAATAACAGTATTTCATGCCCTTCATATGCCCCTTTTGTCTAATCTTTGAGGCAAACTGTTGGCCTCTTTACATGGCCTCAAATAAAAACATTCAGTCAGAGGAGAAGAGAAGTGACCATGTAATATGCTCACATACCGAGCTGTGGCAGATTATCAAAGGTTTGACATAGCTGGAGTGCCATTCTTCAGATGAGCTTTCACTCTGGAACTGGGCAGCTGATCGCCACACCATACTGTCAGGGCACAGGTGTAAGAATCACCATGTATGTGTCTAAAATGGACTCTGTTGTAGCGCAAGGTATTATAGTGAGACACTACTACATGCAGATATCAGATGATATTTCTCAAAGACCTCTGACCTTTAATCACACACCGCTTCCTCTGGTGTGCAGACATTTTCAACGTCAAGACTATCCTGTAATTTTTCCATCCACTCAGCGGTCTGTGTTGGTATGAAGGACGCTGGTCATTTGTTGGAGGACAATGTGAGACAGCCCCTCAGGGGATTGCTGAAGTGAGCAGTGTCTCCTGGCAGGGAAACCGCCGACTGAGGTGACATCTGCAGCCAGAGGTCTGCACCAAAGAATCAACATTTTGAGAAATACACTTATTTACTGGCAAAGTTTTAGATATGATGATTTATACCACTCTTGTATTTGTCTGTCAAATTAGCTTAGCTAAGCACAAGGGCAAACAGCTAGCTGGGCTCTGTCCAACCATTACAAAGTCCGCCTCCATGAACATATAAACCTCACTAACATGTTATTTGTTGTTTCCTAAATCAAGGAAATCCAGGCACGGTATCTTTCGAGTCCCCCCTGGTTGCCAAAAAGGTCTAACTTTTGCTTTAGGTCACGTGACACCACAAACAAGGCTCTGCATTTTCACATCTGCACCTTATAAACCATGGCACACACACAGATCGACTAAATGACCTCACATTCATTTGAATTCCAATTTTAATCCATGCTCTATCAGGGCACGTTTTCGAGCTGTTGCCCAAAGACATGCTTGTCCCAGCATCACCTGGGGCAACAGGCTTATTGTGAAGAGAAGGAACTCTGCGCTGGAATATTATACTTCTTTGTCGAGAAGGCCCGTTGCTGTATTCTCATTTACTTTCACCTCTACACACGCCTCTCTCTCTGCAAGGCTAGCCCTGCTGTGGTTTGTGATAAAGTACTTTTCAGCTAGCCTGTGACACTCAGGGGAATGCAGGGAAATGGAGACAAATGGTGCCTTCATAGACACATGTTTAAAAAGGCAAGAATTAAAGGAGGTCAAGAGGTTGAAGAATTGTGTTAAATGACAAAGTCTGCTAAAATATGGTGTTTTAACTTAGATTAACTTTTCTTTAAACGTCACTGTTTACAATTACCCGGTTAAAATGAGTGCATCTAAATAAGGAATAAATACTTGAACAAATGTGTTGTTTGGTCTGTGTATGTTTGGTCTGTGTATGAATGTCAAACTGCATTGTCCATGTCTCTCTTTGCTCTTGTCAACCTCTGCAAGCATTAACTAACAGCCATTGGCACTCCATCACCAGCCCTGTCCTGCTAGTGCTTGTGTCTCTAGACCAATCAGGGAAGTGAACTGTTCGCAGTGTTCTGTATTGGCTGGGTGACGTGTCTTGAGGCTAAACTGAAGCTTGCTCTCAGAGATGCGACAACCCCCCCCCCCCCAATCCCTCTCGTATGCCTGACCTTCTCCTGCTCTCACCATCAATCTATGTACTCTGTATTGCTTGCTGTACTTTCTTCCCTGCTTAGCTTGGTAACAGAGGAAATACAGGTCAAGGGCTTCAAGTGTGTATGGAAATATTAAAAGGAATCTGTGTATTGAACATGAGCATAACCAAATAATGGTTTTACAAATATAATAAGTGGGCAGCTTTCTTTTTCGAGGCATTAAAACAAACCAAAACATCTATTATCCAAATACATTCACAACCAATACAGTATCGATACACTACAGTAGATTCTTAAGGGGTGGGAATTTCTTCTCTTAATCTTAAGGACTGTGTTCCAAAAACAAATGTCACACAACAGCAGGTGGTAAGAATTTAGGGCAGTGGAAAAGGCTGTAAATGGCTGAACAAGCTGCACACAAGAAAGTAAACGCTCTCCTTGTGATAGCCGAAAGGACAATGATCACAGTAATCATTCGGTTCCATCAACCCCATTTACCTCCAAATCCCTCATTGGTGCTCAATACTCTGAGCCAAATGAGAGGCAAAGAAGGTGGGGGGAGTCCTAAAGTAAAAATGGAAAAAAAGGAGACAAAGATTGAGATCTCTGCCTCTTGCCTTGTGACTCCTTCAGTCACAAAAGAAAATAACTTGTTATGGTAAACTAGATGTGTATTCTTTACACAAGCTTTAACTCTCACTTAAACTTTGACTTACTTAAGAACAGATAGCTAGATGCCTATTTAGTTTGCCAGGGCGCGATTAAGCTAAAGCCAACCAGGTTATTAACTCTGTTTGAACTCTTACTAACAGACAGAGGCTGCTTCCTGAGACTGTTTAATTCCTTTGGATTAGAGCGGTAAATCTAAGACAAGGCAGCAGCACAAAAATGAGCAACAAGAAAACTAAGCCCATCATTCATTTGCTACTCTGGATTCAATACATTAGCTGCATTAAACATAAGCTATCAAGTGCTTTGATTTATTGACAAATTCAAGTTGCTTTCAATAATTCAACAGCAACCTCACAGATGTAAATGAACCAACAAATCATTGCTCAGTGAAGGCACTGAAGAAGAAACATTATAAACAAGAAAGCTGCACTCAGTAGCAGCTCTCCGCCTGGTGTGTCTGCAACGAACACTGTTGTAGTGTGTGATTGAATGAAGACATCCCACAAACAGCTGACCCTTATCTAGACACCTGTAAGACATCGTAAAACTCAATTTATTCAAACTCAAAAACAAGCGGCAATGTATCCTTGCAATCGGCTCGAAATCATCATATACAACACGCCTCACAATATTTAGGAGGTACAGCAGTGTGTGTACTGGTAGTTCTGTTAGCGGTTAGCCAAACACACCGTCCAAACAATAAAAGAGGGCCACAGAGCAGCAGCCAAGAGGTACACAACAGTCTGTATACTGGTATTTACATTAGCTGTTAGCCAAACGCACCACAAACTGTAAACCAATGTTGGGAGACTGTGCAGTGCAGTAGATCTCTGCCTCACATCAGCCACTGGCTGATTGGCCTATCACACATTTCACAGCTGTCTTGCTCTCTCTCTCTCTCTCTCTCTCCTCCAAGTCATATTCACACACAGAAAGAGAGACATTACTGTACATAACCGCAGGCACTCTGAATTTACATGAGCGCTGAGCTCTTTATGCTCAAATAGAGCTGTTCCAGTAGGAATGAAGAGAGTGGGAGTACAAATCAAAACATGCGCACACAACTTTTAGCCCAAAAATGAGCCTCAGTAGATTAGCCTGATCATTAAGAAAGTGAGACTTGCAGAATTGCAGAGGAGCTAAAAGATCCACAAGAGATGCATAAAATGTTGGTTTTTGATGCCAATAAAGATAATAGTCTCCAATTAAAAAAGAACAATATCACTGCATATAAAAGTGGCTACTAGGCATTAAACTCTCAAAATATAATATTGCAGTTCCAGCAGAAGTCTCAAAAGGCCCATATTAATATATCTTAGAATGCTAATTAGCATTTCATGTTTCCACTAAACAAAATAAATAATGAATAAAAAAAATAAAAACTGTCCGCGAACATTAACATCAACGCTCCTCTGCCAGGAATTACACCTCAAGACAACTAAAAGAATAGACACTGTTTGATGTGCAAATGAAACTCCACCATCAGCAGCAGAGACGTGCTACAGTTGTCAAGATCACTTAGACACACAGCTCCTGATCTGCCCTGTGCAAAAGAAATTCATCAAATCAATCTTCTGAAACTTGCTGAGGCAACCTGAGCTTGCTTGAATGATTAAACTCAAGGTGACAAACAATGAGTTGTGGCTTAAATATCATGACGTCAACTCTCTTGTTGGGAGAGTGAAAGGCCTGCTGCAAAGAAAAGATGAGGGCCAGGCTTGGACAAACAAAACAAAACAAGTAGTTGAGATCACACACCAGACAATGGATGCCCTCCCCGTCTGTGGCCTCCACGTGGTCTGCACAGCCCACAGCCCCCTGACACCCCCGATTTCTGTCATCTGCCGGCTTTTTGTTTTCCTGCTCTTTGTCAATGCAGGGTATCATGCCAGCACTTGTGAAACGTGGGTCAGGCACTAAATACAATAAATACAGTGTGTTTGTATTGCCCACCAAGACTGGGGGGAAAGTATTGATGTGTGTGTGTGTGTGTGTGTGTGTGTGTGTGTGTGTGTGTGTGTGTGTGTGTAAGCCATCTGCTAGGACAAGAGACAAGAAAGTGGGGCTCAGGACTAGTAGGGTTTTATATCCAAAGGCCAGACAGAGACGATGTTACACCAGTGCTTCTTATTTTGGACTTGCACTGATTTAGCCTCAGACTGGCAAGCTTTAAAAAGTACATTTATAAAAAGAAAAAAGCATTGAGTTGTATTATAGTTATTTACAGTCTGTATAATATATGTACCCATTCTTCTTCCTTAGACCCTAAATAAAGACAAACTACAGAAATAAGGGGAAAACAATATTGCATAAAAGTATTTCGAAAGGTGAAAATGTCATTATAGAAATGTTTAAAGAGAAGTAAATCTGAAAGTGTTAACTCATAATTCTGATTCCTAATTCTGGTTGAAGGGTGTGGATGAATTTATAGTGACCGGATAGTGAAACTGGACACTATAGGACGTTGATCTATATTTGTTAAATTGGTAATCTCTGCTCAGGTAGACATTACGCCACTATATCTTTACATTGCAAATGTTTTTGCAGCTATATGAATGCTCTGAATTTCGTATATACAGTAAAACCTTTCATACTATATATTTAGAAGTTCTAATATGAAGGCACTAGCATTACGGACAGCCTACGCCAGCTGTTTAGCTTGTTGTTGCTTGGCAAAACAAAAAGACAAAATTCCGAAGCCTCTGAACTTGTATTATTTGAGATGCAAGACCAAAATGATTTAAATGAGCTCGTTTACAGATGGACTTATGTTTGCAAGTTGCTCTGGTATAAGTGAGATGATACTACTACACCTAATTATTTGCAGTACTTGTAACATCACCAAACACTACCAGGAATTCATAACCTAAAAGCCTGATTCATCAATGAGTCCAGAATAAACAACAGCCTATCACAGAACCTGACCGAGACTATTTGTGGTTGGATGGTGTCATTGCACTAGTGTCAGATGGTGCTGTATGATAATGACAGCACAGAACAATAGGTGGGCATTCAAATGTCATGGCTGTTGACCTAAATGGCAGTGTTTAATCCAGACTTGGCCCTGAAAACAGCTCATGCCTGATAATCAGATGGAACCCTTGTGTGTCCATGACCCAAGCTAGTGAAAAAGGGAGACAGCTTTACTAATCTGTCTGTAACTGCCAGCATGTTTCAACGTCTTGCAAATGACAAGACATCATCCTCATCAATATGACAACGGGCTGAGCAGAATGTAGACACCTTAATGAATGTAAACCTGTTTAAACTCTTGGCAGCAGTGCAGCACGTCCCTGCTAACACATGTACTGTAAGATCAGGGCTGGTTCAGAGTATCGAGGGCAGGAGGCCATCGTCATTAGAAGCGTGTCATGTGAAATTATGCCACAGTGCATCAGAGTCACGCTAACCAACATCCTCCTTCCTCTCATACTGATGTGAATGCCCTCAAAACCCAGCAATCCACGCACCATGAACTGGCTAGCTGTCATCTTCATGACATGTTGGTGATCAAAGATTTGTTCTCATTCTGAGGCTCTACTCACTATAGTAAGAATTTGATCCTACCACTACTATGATTTATTCTACTGTACATGGCATTTAATGTTACAAGAAAAGAGTTGTTCTTAAGATTGTTAATTCCACTCTAATAAAAACTAAATGGGAGGAAGAAATGGACATTGAGATCTTGGACACTTTGTGGGAGGAGAGCCTGGACGACATCCATCGATGTTCAATCCAATTTAAAATTCTACACCTTCTTCATTACTTGAAAGAGAGGTCACACAGAATAAACAATGAGATTTTCCTACATACACTTAACAGATGCCTCTCAGCAGACGACACACTACTCCACAGCTCACTCTACAGCATATCCCAAAGTTGAGATTTTCTGGATCAATATTTTCAAATTACTATCTAAACTGCTTCAAATCCAGCTACAAGTAGATTTTGTTGGTAACTGAAAAAAAAACAAGTGAATGGATCACTATGGATAATGGGTGTCGGTCTGTATTTTTCCCTTTTCAATCCATTTACTGTACTGTTGCCTGTAGAAGACGGCATTTGGTAAGAAAGAAAAAGTGTGTATTGTACATTTTTAAGTGGAGTTTTGCACCCTGATAAACTGCTGAAGTGTTGAGACCTGTTCTGTTATGCACAATGTAAGCATGCAGAAGCACTAATGCCATTGCCTCAAAGCATTTCAGAAAAACACTTTGACAAGATTGAGAGATAAAGAAAAAGAAGAAAAATAGAATTACAGTCAGTTAGTCTAAAGTCATTGAAACAGCGTGAATTTCTTTTATGAACTAAAATTGCTTATGTAGATTTTTCAAAGTACACTAATTGGCTCCAATGTATCATGGAGGATACAGTATACCCACCAAACCACTGCAAAGATGTAAACAAACAAAGACATTACATCTGAGCGGACTGTCCAATTATCAGTGCTGACTTCCATTTCCTCTGTCATTCCTCAGCTCGCTGAACTGTAAAGCCCTTCATAGATTTCAGAGAAACGACCATTTCAGTCGTTACAGCTCAGCAGCCACAACGGTCCAGGTTTCTTTCCAGCTCCTGGTTCATGGGCAGACTGACTGTCATCCTCATAACATCACTGAGTGAAAAGGCAAACATATTTCAGGATTGTTAGGCGGATGCTTTTGAGAGACAATTGCTTTATACGATTTAAAAATTAAAAAAGTACTATCATGAATGCCCATGTAATATGCTTTTGCTACTTCTCCTATGCCGTTGAAAATCTTCACCCACAGTATGAATGTTGGCCAAAAGCAACAGACCTTGTGTCCAAGTAATAAGAGACAGACATTTTGAATTGCACTGATTTGCAGAATCAAGTGAGACAGACAGGACAACAGGGTATTGTTTGCTCCATTTAGAACAAGCAGAGACAAATACAATCTTTGTGCATGACATGTAGGATAGTTGCCGCCAACATCAGGTTTTTAAATGACAGTGTATGAAGTGTGCACTACTAAGAAATGATCAGAATACTTTCATATATTAGAGAAGTACCTGATTTTTGTTAATCGTAGTCATTAACATGCTGTAATTTGGGGAACTAGTAACAAAAAACATTTATTCAGGAATTACAGATTTAATGCATTTAAATGTACTCAAATTGCACTGGTGTAACATGAAAGGTCACTAAATGGTCAATGATGTATTCTCAATTATCTGTTCGTAGACTGCCTTGTAATTAGGATAAGATGGCTTAGACAGCTAGAGGTGTGTGTTTTACAAACCAGAAACAAACCAGAAGGTTTTATACAGTATTCAACTTTGCATCTTTTCTGTCCCTGACTATCAAATTCCAAAAAGCGTGTCCAAAAAGGCGATTCCTAAACTTGCACGGGTCATGTAACTGAAGGGTGAATGTAAATTAGATTTTGTATCATGTAATTATGGCAACGGAAGTGGTTGTCAGCTGCTCTGCACAGTGGGGTGAATAGTTGGGCTGTGAGAAGGGGGTCAGAGAAAGGTAGAGGAAAGAAAGCACTCGATAACTAGGGGTTGGGAAATGTGACAACCACCCTCTCCCTCTGTCCTTCCCACCTTCTGTCGTTTGTCAACACATCTCAGTCAACTACTCTGAGCTGATAGCAGTGTTGAGGTGTAGCCAGGTCAACTGCAGCTTATTGGTAGTGTTTAGTACTCACACAGGATAATCTGCGGTAGTTGAGGGGTTCAGGCGCCTGAATACACAGTCAGAACTGCTTGGTGGATGGCTCACTACCCCCACACCTTACTAACATCGGATATGGGGTGAGGCTGTGTCCAACCATTACCCGTAACTTTCAAAAATCAACAATGTGACATTCACACCCACCTCACGTTGTGATTGGCCGGCTGGGTGTGGAGGCGAAAAAAGAGCCAGGGTTTGAACGTCTCTCTCTACAATTAATCACATTCACTTGCTCCTTTTGTTTTATCACATGGACCTTCTCCTCCTTGTCACTATTTCTACAGTCCCTTTGAATCACTTCTAAATGATTTCTACAAAAAAAAGACAACTTAGCAAGTTTTGGACTGCTAACTGTTCCCCAAATTAATGAATGCACCGATTAGACAATACCAAATAGGGAAATCCTATTTTCCGCCTGCCCAGTCAGCTTTGAGATGTAAAACAGGGGTGTCTCTCAAAAACAGCAGCTGATTCTGCTGGCCCTGATAACCAAGATCTACAATTAACATTCAGTCTGAAGAGCATCTTTGAATCGAGGAGGGAGAGTGGACAGAGAAGTATTGTGAAAGCACACTGTCTCACACATACACATCCTTGAACACGCACACACACAAACACACACACACACACACACACACACACACACACACACACACCTGACAGCTGCACTTTAACCCTCCCTTCCAGCTTATAGGTCTAATTATCTGGTGGTGGCCAGGGCCGCAGTGGGAGGCCTCTGTGTGTGTGTGTGTGTGTGTGTGTGTGTGTGTGTGTGTGTGTGTGTGTGTGTGTGTGTGTGTGTGTGTGTGTGATGCTGTGCGTCATGTGTGTGCATCAGCGGGAGGGGGGTTGCAACGCCTGCAGACCTGGTGGCTGGGACCTGTGATTTGATTTTGGAGGAGCAGATGGCAGGCTGCTGCTGGAAGGCATTTGGAGTGTGTGTGGGGGTGTGTTTGTGTGTTTATGGGTGTATGTGTGAGTAAAGACTTACTTTTTAGGAGAGAAAAGTAAAGCTTTTTATAGAATCTGTGGAGTGTTGTTCAAATTAGCATATTCAAATGTGATGCTAATTTAAGAAAACAGCTCATATATTTGATAATACACACCTAAAACAAAGCACTTTTGATGATGTAACACACTACATAGTATTTTTCAAGCATCATTTCATGATTTGTGAACATTTATGAATAAAGTTACTGTATGTTTCTTATTCATTTACTCCTTATATGAAATATATGCTGCAATATCCACTCAATCCCCAGTTTCTCAGTCTGCCCTCATTGATATCAATGGAGTGGATAAAACACCAGAAACACCTTCCAGCGTCATATAACACATTTCAATAGCTCTACAAACTGCAGCTTCCAAATGTACCATACAGTTAAATAAAGACCTCTCTAAAAGAGTTTCAACAATAACTGAACTTCATGAAGGTAGGGTTTATTGCAGGGCTGTTGAGCTGTTAATAGCTTAGCCCATCTACACAAAGCAATGCACAGTATCTGTTTCAGTGCCTCCTTCCACACTGTAAGGTCATATTTATTTTCTTCATTTTTGATGGAAACAATCCCTCGCCTCCAGTCTAGTGTTCTGTCTGCTAATTATACTCTGGACTTACTCAAATTGATATTGATCTCCTGGTCTGACTTGGTGGTTTGAAGCCAAACAAACTTCCCAAAACTCCTGTGTTCTTTTCATAGGACCGTTTTCTTAGCTCATGAAAAGTTTTCCCTGGATAGCGACAATGTGGGAAACAGCCTTCCAGCCACCAGTATGGCACCACTCAGGATGTGAAAAGAGGCTGAATAACGTAGAGAGGCCCCATGACAGAGGGATCCAAACAAGTAAAGCTGTCAGGTTATTGACATGTTTGGTCGAGTGTTACGTCCTCATGAAGCAGAGGGGGGCAGAAGATAGAAAAAAGTGAAATGATTAAGCTAATGCTTTTCCATTTAATTCTCTATGCAGTCAGTATTAAGAAATAAAGATTATGCCATCACATATAACAATTTATTTTGCACAGAGAATTTAAAAGCTTCAGCCCGTGTTACAAAAAGCACTTGCTGACTTTGACATTCAAACTGAATTGACTTCTATTAACATGGACAGCGTATCTGCTCCTCTAGTACATGTCGATGTGTCTTTGGGCAAGACACTTAATCCCAAATTGCTCCCAAAGACTGTGCCATCGCTGTGTGAATGGGTGTGATTGTTAGATACACCTGTGGCAGGTGGCACCTTGCATGGTAGCCCCTGCAATCAAGTGTATGAATGGATGTGAATGATGACATGACTAGAAAAGCGCTATACAAGTACAAGTCCATTTACCATTTACCGTATTGTCAGGTGTCCAGCTCCGGTCTCAGGATCACGTTACAGCCTTAATGAGTTAAACCCTTTGACTCAGACTCTTAATTCAATTCTGAGACAGTCGTGTTGAGGCCAAGAGAGTAAGACAGGTCTAAAGTCTGAGTGAATCAGACATTATGGCAAGAACACACCTCTTTAACTTCATATATATACAGAATCAGCTGGAGTGCTTGTTAACAAGCCAAACAGGCTTGATCTGACATGATGTGAGGATGGCTGCATCTATTGCGTTCTCTATATTGATTTAATGCAAACGGGCCACACATTATCATCTTTGTTAACAATGTACTTTTGTGTCTAGAACATATAAACATGAACCTGTAGAACACATTGTAACACAACCCGCTTAAATAAGAAACTCTAGTCTCCTTTAGCATCCATCTGATGGTGAAGAACCTTACAGTGATGGATAGATGGATTTCTGCTCCAGCAGAGGGAAGGAATCATCTGTCGAAGATGCTGTAACTTATGGCTCATGTGCTTATCATTAAAAAAATTAAGGAAGCTAACTCACACACTTGTCTGCATGACAGATGTAGTGTGTCATCTGTAATCGACCATCTCAAAAGACTGTATGGAACATAAATCACTACTAAAAGGACTGATTTAGGATTTTAAATTAAAATAGCTACAGACTTACTGAATTCATTGCATCATTAATGTTGGTGTTAAGTTGGTGGTTGAATTGGCTGGCATCCATCTTCAATCCAATAACAGAACTAACAGGCCTAAATTGATGTGTGGTTTGACAATTTTATTAAATGAGTTGCGTCTGTTGATACATTTACAATCAGACTGTATATTTGGGGAAGACTAAAATGAAGATGTACAGTATGTGTGTTATATTGAAAAGGTGAGCTTGAAAAATGGGAACTTTATCTTTATGCATGTTGTGCAGACTGGTACATAACCTGTGTAAAAGCTAAATATACAATATCCCAAGCTGGGTTGAAGGTGGATGAGGACGTTTCATAGTAAAAAATTCCTGAAAGACACTACATCGTAACAGATCTGGAGCTCTCAGTTTTGGTTTCACCACTAAAAAGAAGTTAAATCCCCAGAGAGCGTCTGGCAGCCTGTAGCTGCCTGGCTGTGAAACAAAGAACTCAAAGGGAGGTTAGAGGACGGGTGCTCCCACTCGATCCGTCTAATATGCCAGCCTCTGTTCCCTCTAAACGTTTCGTCAAATTGTCAAATCAA
This sequence comes from Cebidichthys violaceus, assembly GCF_023349555.1. Classification (NCBI taxonomy): domain Eukaryota; kingdom Metazoa; phylum Chordata; class Actinopteri; order Perciformes; family Stichaeidae; genus Cebidichthys; species Cebidichthys violaceus. The sequence continues at coordinate 4,318,937 of NW_027176594.1, forward strand.
CATATGTAAAAACTGGATTGCTAGTAAGGCATCACAAATATGTCACAAGCACCAAAGTTGCTGTGCTTGAATGCACCTCACAAAATCCAATGCAACATTCCTCATGGCAATACAGAGCGTGAAATGTCTGGATAGAACAGCTGGTCTGCATAGCTGATCTAGTAGGAATTTACTAAGAGATGGAAATAGAGACACATGAATGGTTTATGTGACCAATATGGGACTGAATTAATCACAGTGGAGAATCCAACATGATTCTTATAAGAAGCATTAATGTGTGCATTTATTAGGCAATATTTTACTTTAGTAGCATGTTTTTGAACACATCAATCCATGACATTATTCACTATCTTGGGTGTGTAAGTCTCTCCACCAAACCCTGTTTACCATAAACAAAGATAAACTTAGCCCTCCTCTATAATAATTCAAGCGATTGACTAAAGGCTAATGGCACTCATCTGATCTTCACTTGACCATCACACCCCATGATCAGACACAAAGATCTAGACCATGATCATGTAGATAAAGATGATATACTGCAAATTATTATATAATAGTCCTAAAAAGTCATGAGGCACAGTGTTCCTGTACAGTGCTGGCTTGACAGAAAGGATGCTGGGCTGGCCCTGTCAGAGGTGAAAAGGATCACTGCTGTCGGGACTGTCGGCTCGAGAAAGATTCCTGTCGGCTCACAGGAAGCAAACATCAGCTGGTTTGGTTGTCAGACATTTAAATACAGGAGATTTCTCACATGTTGTGGTTAAAGCCTCATCTCAACTGTAACTATAACACAGCGAGTTCAGTTTTTAGTGGTTTGAAACTTATTTCATTCTAGCCCTTAAGTCGTAATTGTGATTATTAATAATGAAATCTGAATAGTTTATCAATAACCAATATCTCTCCATCAGAGGAATTGGCAATTAAAAAAACCAACAACAACATTTTAATCTTTTTGAATATTACACAACATTTAAGCTCTTAGAAGCAAAAAAGCTGATAAAGTATCCACTCTCTAAAAAAATATTCTGGCCACTATTTTTTCTTGATTTTATGAATAAACACAACATTATTTGTGTGATTACAGCTGTGTTTGGAGCAAGACAGAGAAAAGAGATTGCCCTCATCAGAACCATACAAGTAACCAAAACAGACAGGAGAAATGTTCCAATGATGTGAAGTGTGTCACAGTAAGTCGAAAGTAAAATAATCAGAAGTCATTCACTTTGAAGCCAGGTGCCTGGATTAGGGGAGTGATCTTTTATTTTGACTTTGAGCACCACAGTCTTTTTTCTTTCATTTGAACAAAAGACCCAAACTATTTTATTGTTTACTAATCTAGACAAAGCCATTCCGACATTTTCTATTCAATATTCTTGCCAGACATTTATGCAACCTTAAACACCTTTAGTCTGTCCTCAACCTGGGGTCTGTTTGAGGTCTTTGTTTAACTTCTGAAACTGGTGAAAAACACATCAATTTACTTTTGAAGTTACCTTTCACGATTTTAAAATTACATTTTGTTTGTCCTAAAGATATGATCTTAACTGCATTTCAGCACTTGCACAGTTTCACAAAAGCCCTTTTGCAGACAGGCAGGGGTTAACCCCATATCTTTATTTCTATTTTATTTATAGCCTGTACTTTTATTTTGTTACTTACTTTAAAGTTAAATAATTCTGTGAGATAAGAGTTAAAACAATTAATCAGAATTATTAAGACTCCTCCCAGATGAGACGTCATATAAATCTTCCTGATTAGGAGCACCATGTGTTCAAGCTCACCTCATCTCATAACACCAGGGACCCTCAATGAGAATTTCAGATGGAAATATTACTATAAATGTGTCCCAGATGGATTGGATTATAGCAAAAACAGTCTCAAATGGCTTAATAGAGGGGGATGAGGTAGGAAGGTAGGAAACTATACTGATGGATACGGCAAAAGGCCTGAACTCTTAAATGTAGTCATTAGTGCCTTGTTGAAATAATCTCAGCGCGTAATTATGTATGGATGATTAAATGGGGTGTAATTACCCAGACTGCTGACACAGCTGAAGCCTATAAATCACAGCGTTTTTTTGGAGATAAAACCTTTGGCTAAAAAGCTCAGCCTAGTAGTTCCATCTGGTTTTCATATGCACATCATCCAATATCATCCCACTGAAAAAAATACAGCTAACACACTCCAACTGTAATTTTAGTCACTGAGTTCATGGTTATTGGCCTTGTTTCCCTGGTTTTGCACGAGTTTGCTTGGAGATTACCAGAGCTACAATTATCATCACGTCCTTTAAACTTCAACAAGCATGCATCATAACAGACTCACCTGCTTGCCCTCCAACGTGTACAGTCTCCTCACAGCTCCGGAGTCCAGCTTGATTGCGTCTGTGATGTCAGTGAGCACCTGCTCGAAGGAGTGTGCCGTCTTCTTGTTGAGCAGTATGCGTACTGCCTTGCGGGGTTTGACGCCGCTGCGGATGACTGTGACTAGCTTGGGTTTGATGAAGCCCTTGGACTCATGGTGCAGCTCACCCTTCAGCGGGATGAGAGAGGAGAGGGAGCGCGATGTGCCGGTCTTGCAGCCCACCGACCAGTTGGGGTTGACGTTCTTGGTGTAGTCCACGCGTCGGAAGGTTTCATTTGAGGCACACACATAACTCTCACCTGGAGAAAGAAATAAGTTGGCGTAACTGTCAGTCAATGCACGGATCATGCAAACTGTATCCACAGCTAAAAAATATTTGGAATAAAATATACACACACATGTAATACATCAGAATCCACCGGACATGTAGGGCATGTACCATAAAATACTGAGTCCACATGGCATTCGGCGAGTCAGTGGAACAACAAAGAGTTAACATTCCTCCGTTGAAACAAAAAGGCACATTGAGAGGCAAGGCCAGTGTAACTCCGTCCTCTCTCTCCCTTTCAGCTGTTGAGCTGCTGCATTGGCCTTCCTCCAAAGCAAAGCATTTTGTTTTATCTGACAGCATTCCATTACAACTGTTAACACGCAAATGTTTCCCCTAAAGAACAAAGTCATGTGACAAGTACAGGGGCTTGGCCGATAAATGAAAACCACAGCAAGAATGTCTGGTGAGTGTTGTGAAGGCTGAGTGTTGGTTGAGAAACTCAATGCCGTTCTGTTCCTCTCAAGAGAAAGAGAGCGAACGTGACAGATACTTTCTGTTCATGCTACATTCTTCACGAAACTATTCCTGTCCACGAACATGTGGCATGTCTCTCAGAATCAACTTGTGCTTAACAGACACTTTACAAAACATATTGAATACTTTACATGATGTAAATGCTTCTCTAGCAAATAACCCATATGTGTCTTTCAGTGAAGATATTTTTAGGACAAGAGGAAAAAAAAAATCACAGAATGTTTCATCAAAGCTATGAAAGGGACGAATGGCATGCAAAGATTGCTGTGCTTGTATCTCTGGGTCATTAGTAGAACTGTATAGCATTGAGGCTGGCCAGTAAGCAAAAACACATGCTTGTTGATAAGCTGCATTAAGTATAATCCTATAACCGGACATAAATCTGAAATATATTAGTTGTAAAAAGGTGGCTGTTTGTGGCACTGTGATCAGTATTTTTTAGTAGAAGTTTCAGTATATTTTGGTAAACACTCAATTTTACTTACAGTATCAAATCCAATCTCTGAAATTGTAGCAATCTGGTATGTGTCAAGACAAACGAATCATGTTGCAGTGAAAGAAGGCCATATGAGACAGTGCGTCCCACGATACCTGGCTTTATTAAGCTTGCAATTAACCAAAGGCTAATTAAAAGACTAGGCCACAGCTGAGCTAAGGCTGAAAACTAAAACAAAATATAACTGGGGCTGTCATTCATCTGGGGGGCAATGACAGAATACTGAAATGCCCTCAGATGGTGACTGGTGACACGTCTATTCCCTGAGGTGCAGGGGTCTCAGGTGCAACGTCCCTCGGTGATGTGAGGGGAGCCCCAACCAGCCGCCACCGGCTGCTGTCCTCATGTGGACGACAGATGAGGTCAGCCTCGACAGAGCTGTCTAACCAGTGCAGCAGCTTTTACTGCAGCGGACACACATCTGTCACCAATCCAAAACCCAAGTGATGAATGGGAATCATAAAACAGTGTTAATATGAAGGCAATATCACCAAAGCAATGAGGTGACCCCATGATCCAATAATATTATCAGCATGCATGGCCTTCTGTTTTGTAGACATAATATTTACCGCTGTAGTTAACAAAATTGGACCAGTATTGCCAGCACACTATTGTTTACCCTTGGCAGACCAATAGGCCACATCTTATAGGTGGGGTAATTGTAAATGTTGGATGGTCTTAATTTGCTGCTAAGCAGAGTTTATACAAACATGTCAAATTTGTCACTGTCCTGTTTTTTCTTTTTATCGGGTTTAGTGATCACAGAGTGACAAAAGGTATTGGCCTAGTACTACCAAGACACAGAGAGATCATGCATACATTCATGATTGGAACAAATAATAGTAGTGGTTTTATAAAGAAAATAAAAAGCTGATATCCTTATATTTTAAGGCGAGTATTTTCATTTTAAGAATTTGGTTTTAATTTTACCAATTTTACACATTAAGATCCATTTATTAGTCATAAGGAGTACTAGTGTAGAGTAGTAATACTGTGAAAACCGTTGCTTAACATATTCTGTGGCTCTAGAGGGAGCTTTTTAAAGCCTTGATGATGTCATCAGAGTTATGTTGACATAGACTTTACAACTAAACATTTATAACTAAAAGTCTGCGTAATAAACTAGGGGCATTTACCAGGCAGGGAGGGTTTAACTAAATAAAATACCATAATGGGAAATCTTTTTGGAGCTTGACTCATTCTAAGCAAGGGTGTAGAATTTGGTAGGGACGGAATAGGGACATGTCCCTATCAATATCCAGTGACTACTGAATTGTCCCTAGCAATAATTGTGACGAGACACTGTGTGTCCGTCAATGTCTAATCAATGTATTTGGTAAACAAAGGATTGACAGATCTCGTTCTCTATGGCTCGTGTCGCAGGTGGTATGCCTTTAGTGATCATAGCGTTTACAAGCCCGGCAGCTCTGTGTCGCTGTCTCTGTGTCCCTCTTACTTAGAGAGCTTTGCTCTGATTGAGACTGTCTCTCTACTCTACTTATCGGAGGTGGTGAAGTCAATATTTGTGTGGACAATAAGCTTCACAATGGTGAGATTTACGTCTGATCATTTTCTGTCAAAATTCTAAATAGAATTCAAAATAAAAAAATTGAATTTAGTGTTTTCTTTTATATCAATAAAGATTTTTCCACCATAAATTGATGCAAAAAAGGCAAAAGTGTGCATAAAAAAAATAGTATACAGGAAGTGTTGTGCTCAATATGAGTCTCTAAACCTATGCGCTTAATATTAAGGACTAGAAATCTGGATCTTTGAAAATTTGACCATCTCTCAAAAGTCTCATCAAAGTGCAGCACCACTGTAAAATGTAAGTGTACCTCTAATGGCTGCATTACATTGGAGAGAGAAAGACATTTTCCCTAAATAGGTCACTAAGAAGTTTAACCTTTTTAGAATAAGTTCATGAATCTATAAATTAAATTATACAACATTTCTAATGTTGTTCTGCCATTATCGACCATTAGGGTGAGTGTTATATGGGTGTATATTTGTCTGCTTAACCTAAATTTCACCAGTTGATGCTAATACACCCTTTGGCTGGCACACTGGCTATTGTCCAACTACAGTCACTATGTCAGCATGCTATGTAATCCCACATATCCACATGGTAAACTACAAAGCTCTTTCTCAACCAGTTCAGTATCTGCTACCTCTCTGTGTGGTTTTCCACTAGTGCAGCAGTTCAATTCTTCCATGGGTCCAGGTCAGTCCGCCTTAGCCCCACCAAACCAGGATGTCATGCATTTACACTACTGAACCCACAGAAGGGGATAGCCATGCTGAGCCGGGCTACTGTGGTCCTGATTGGAAGCCCCTTAGGTGTGTCCTCAGCGGCTGAACTTAAGTGTGTCTGTGGTGACTATAGAGAAAGTTTGTTGTTTTAAAAGTCGCTATGTTCAACTCTCTGTACTTTGAAGCTTCTACCTGAATCTCTGTGGTTTGGACTTGTGTTCCCATTTGTATTTTCAGAAATCAGCCTTTTTTACTGTTTGAAGAATATTTTTGGGGGGGCAGTTTAGAAATGTGGGAGAGAGAGAAAGATATGCATGACATTCAACAAAGGTCTCATGGCTGGAATCGACCTAGGTCGGAGTGGTTATATGTCATGCGCTGTAACCACCCGGTTAACGAGGAGCTCCTATTTTACACTCACCTTATGTTAAAAGCTTTCAATCGGTCAACTGAACTAGAATGCTTTCATTGTGAAGAAGTTATAGGGAATTCAATGTGTTTGTCACAAAGTTGGCAAAGCTTCTTTAGCAGTGCTCCAGGCCCTTTTCACAGCAGCCAGTTCGACATGTCATTGCGAGGTAAACACAGGTGTAATTAGTAATATTAATTATGTTATTAATTACTGTTCCAATTAGGTTGGCCAGACCTCTGGTATTGTGCATGCTGGTTTACTGGAATGGCTGTGACTCACTAAATAGAATGGGACCATAATTAATTGTAACAATTACAGCTGTTTACCCTACTATGACCTGTCAAAATTTCTGCAGTGAATAGAGCGTATTCTTAAATAAAAACAGGTCTAATCACCTATTCTACACTATTTAGTCAGCAAGTCCGTTTTAAATATTCCAGGGAGGAATAGTACAAACAGAAACAGCCACAATGAGCTGAAAGGGCTGCAGGTGACACACTCTTACTGTAGTTTGTGGCTAGCAAACTAGGCAAACATTTTTTTCTTGCTGTGCTATGCTGTACTGTGCAGTGGAACAACACTCGTATCGCACCTTGCAAGCTTGACTCTCAGATCGGTGTTACTACCTCACCCTACCATGGAAAAACCCTACGAGTTGACTGGTTGGCTAAGTAATCCCATCCGACCATAAGGGAGACACATGTGAGTGGTGCTTATTGGGTTTCCACACAAAAGAGCCCCAGCAGGCCTCAATCAATGGAGGCAGACTGCTGAGCTGTGCAGTGGTGTTCCCTCTCTCTGTCCATTAGACGGGTGAGTAAACGAGGACCAAACACTGGTGCTCGGCCCACCTGCAGTGCATCTCACATCTGAGCTTACTCAAATCACAAAAAACACTTTCCCCACTTACTCATCATGTTATCAAGGCATGCAGGTAGTTTGGCTGATTTGCTGAGCTTGGATATCTGCCTTTGAAACTTCTGCCACTATCACAATACATTTGGATTCAATGGAATTTCAATTGAGGTGCTCAGAGTATTAAAAAATTATCTAATTCTAAAATTCTAAAACATTAAATATAATTGTGACTTTCCAACAACAATATCCTGATTACTCAGGATAATCAACAGCAGTAATTTGTAATGATAATAAATTTAAAAAGGAAATATCACAATCATTTGACAATTAAATTTTTTTTTACTATCAGTAGTATTCTGGACACAACTTATGTATGCCCCAGATACTCATTTAACAACAGTACATGTAACCCCTGTGCATGTAAAGTGCAGAGGTTCAATGGCAGAACACTCTGTATCCCATCCAATGCACCAAAACAACTTTTGCTATGATCGCCAAAGTAGTGATGCTACAGAATTCAGATCAGACGGTGGCCTAAATCCTCCCCGGTCACTCAGGGGACGGGACATAGGAAATGAGTGTAGCCCAGAGTCCAAAGCTTTAGGAGGATGTGAGATGAAAATAGACCAGTATACGAGAATAATGACTGCAGTAAGAGGTCGGGGATCCTGAGCGTGTGTGGTGGAGCCGTAACCTCTCGTGTTAAAAGAGGATTGCAGGCAGGTCGTGGTACAGACAGACACACACCAGGGGCTGAACATGAAGATTAACCTATTACAGAGAGGTCGCTGTCAAGGGTGAAAAACACTGCAAAAAGTGAAAGGGTAGGAGAACACTATGCTCTATTTGTGTCTGACTTGAACACAATGTTTTCAAACTTAGTATATATTTCCATTATTAAACTTCATTATTTCTCTACTACACTGCATGCAAGGAATGGACAGATACTAGGTGGGGGAGGGAAACTTCCATTTTTCAAGCCCCAAGGGTGAGATCAATTTCAAAGAGCTGCCAATGGACTCTTTAAACAACATACACATTCATTCCAAGGCAGGATTGCACTTAAGAGCTACACAATGCACTGTCAAGCCCACACAAACTCAGCTCACGGATACATACTACAGATTGGGCAAATGAGTCAAGCTGAGATCAATGGACACTGATGTGCATTAGCAGCAGCCTGTGCAGAGCTAAAGCTGCACTGAGGAGTGGTCTGCCTGTCTGCATTCATGGCACTGGGTCAAACATGTCAGAACGGTTATGTCAATGATGCAAATGATCCAAGGGAAGCGCTGCATTGCATCCATTATACTGTTATGCCCTCAAGAGATAATTTGATTTAAGTACAGTAGATGATCCACAAAGGAGCGCTGAACTCAAACATTTTGTCTGGCAGAAAATAACTTTAACTTTAAAAGTAAACAGCATCCATCACTGACATAGCCATTAGGCGCCAGCCCTTAAAATGTGAATATGTTCTGAGTGGCCTATAAAACTTCTGGCATAACTTGCCTGAGGTAATTAGTGTGTATTTGTCTGGACCATTTAGCCAGCACCAAAGGCAAAATCTAGCTTTTATAAAAAAAAAAATCAATTGCACACTGAATCAATGCATTTTAAGTTTCATCAATATAATCAAGTATTGGACCTCGTTAATGATTCGTGGTCACACGAGGTGATTGTTGCATCCATTACCTTCTACTAAGTCATCCAGACTGGTGATCCTCCCGCCTCCATCCAGCGCGTACAACGTCCGGACTCCCTGAGGAAGGTTGACGTTGTCCGACAGGGACCTCGTGAGCTCCATGAGCAGAGCATCCAGAGACCTGAACCGGTCATTAGACACGGCATACACCAATCCTTTAAAATATCTGTCCCCGTTGCGATAAAACCGCACTTTTTTGGCTTTTTTCTCGGACGTGAGCGACTGCAGAGTGCGTGTGCGGTAGAAACTACAGTACGCACTGTGCGCCGGGCTGGGGACCAGACCGTTTCCTCTGGAGCCCGACTGGGACCCGGAGCCAGAGTTGGTTCTCGGTGTCCGGTGCGGCTTCTCTCGTTCCTCAAAGTGTTCAAATTCAATACTTCTGCTTAGCGACATGTTGTTTTGCTCCTTTTCTTCCTATTTCAAACGAAACCCCCAAAAGAAAAAAACAACTTTTATCCAGAGTGCTGCCGGGTCAATGCGTCCGGAGTCGGAGGAAGACGGATACACATGTGCGTCTCCAGTCTCAACTTCAAGTCAACACTTGCCGCGCCGGTTGCTCGTGACAAGTCCGAACGCACAGGTCATAAAAGAAGAAACAAGTCGAGAAAGAATCTCAGAAAATAATCTCGGGGTGCACAGAAAATCAATCCCGCCCTGACTGATCCGATGAATTGATTTAGTCTACCTACAATAATGCAGCAGGAGCAATAATTCAAACGCCAGCTCTGGATTAGACGGTTGAAGAGCAGCTGCGTTTTGACAGACGTTGCATTGGACCAACCGGGTGGATTTCAAACAACGAAGCAAATTTGTACAAAACTTCGGCGCACAGCACCAAACACCGCAAGCCTCCTCCTTCTCCAGCTCACATCCTTCCTCTGACTGGTCGGTCCCTCAAACTGTCAGATCAGTGGATGGAGAGAGGGGGAAGTCCTTCCCGCCTCAGGGTCCTAATGCTCTCTTTTGTTCTGCTAATATATTCAGGACGGAAACAATGAAGTTCATCCTCGATGACCTGGATGTGTTCAAACTGTAAGAATACAACATAAAGTTTTTTTTCTTTGATATCATACATACCCCTATATAGTCCATAGGTTAAATACAGAGGTTATAATTAACACAGGTGGATTAAGTTACAGTAAAACATATTGAAGGAATATCAATATTAGCCTATTGTGACTGAACATTTACATTTATTCATTTGGCAGACACTTCAGTCCAAAGCGATACACTTGAAATGTGTTATTGTCTTATTTATATTTTGTATTTATATAATATATTATTTCAATATAATGATGGCAAAGAGGCGCACACCTTTACAGCGTGCTGAATACGCTCACACATTCATATAAATGTCGAAATCCACAAGTTGGCCTTTAAGAGTTTAACTATAAACAAGAAACCACGGGCTATTAGACGATTTCATCTATTACAAATCAGAAAAACATGAGATAAGCTAAATAACCATACATTGTAGAGATTGTATTGGTTCCATCAGTTGCAAAGATCTTTTGTGTAATTTATAAATTACAAGGATTCTGTAAGAGATGAACAAATATTTATCAGTGAATTGTTATTAATTATCTATTTATTCCTTTGTATGTTTTTTGTAATTGCACTCAAAGATTGATATTTGGCTAGATTTAGTGATTTATTGATAGGCTGCAGGCAAAAACAGGTGGTATATGAATACAACAGAAACAGTACAGAAAGAACAACATAAACGTACATAGACATGTATGTTTGTGTCTTAGGAAATGAATACAGTATGGCTGTGTAGCAGAGTGCAGCAAACACTAAGCCTGACTCTCTGTGACTGCCAAATAGTGAGCTTGGATTATACAAGGCAATGCCAGTTTCACTCACCACCTGGTGGGCTCCTGGTTGAAACTCACCACCTTTCCCTGCCAGGCTCAGAGAGCTACCTTCGTCACCACCTGGTGCAGCACAGCACAGACCTGAGCCACACTGTCACTGCAGCTTGTCAAAAAGCAGGGCAAAGAGTAGTAACGGGCAGACGGGGATGAGTTAACCCACTTTTCAACTACAGTAGCCTAGTTCCTGAAGCCAGTGCAACAGAAAGTAATAAGTCTATCTTTGTCACATTTTATAAGCACTCATTGGGGACAAGAAGACAGTTTTAATCAGTAACTTTCTGACCATAAAATCAATATGTAAAGTCACATTGAAGAGTTCCCTCATAGATGAACAAACCAGCGTTTTGTAAAACTGAACTGAGCAAAAACTTAAAACAGAAGCCACTTTTACCCTGTTTTTTTCCAAACATGACTAACGTAACCCACCTTTAATAACAACATCTAATTTGCTTCCACAAAGTGTCTGCTTTTCTTTCTGGTGTCCATACAAACTAACAAAAACAAAAATAAACAATGTAAAATTGCACAGCTCAAGTCTTGCATAAAGATTTGTAAATATGAGAAATTGGTTTAAAAAACAATGTAGAATACTGGATTCTGTACCAGAATTCATTTTTGTATTTTGGTGGTGGGATGACCCTCATTTATAGATTATCACATAATGTGTATTTGAGGAAGGAAATCAGGTTTCACACTGAACAGAAAGTTTATAATGTAAGTGACCTCATCTGTCCATTGTCCACGGTTTTATTCATGTATTCATTATTATTTTTATTCGCTGATTACATTCAAATCTATATAAATATCACTGATGGGTCTCCAGCAACGTTTTAGGTATTCTTCAAACTGAAAGCCAGCTGTGTTGGATGTATTGTTCGAGCAGCCTTTGAGGGAGGAAGTCACTGAGCACAAAGCAAATAGGAAATACTCTTCCCCCGGCAGAGGGAAATCCTGTACAGAATGACAAAGCAGAAAATCCCTCAATGCTAAGAACCGCTCTCTCTAAATTAAGAATAACAATCAGGTTAGCGATAAAGCTTAAGCCTCCTCTGACTGTTTCTACTGGTAATTCGGTAAGCTACTAATATAATGCAGTTTATGAGGGATTTGGGGAATAAGTCTCCTCAGGCATTTGTGTGAAAATCACTTAGCAAAACAATCCACTCTTGAGGAAACAATGCAAAGTGTTTGATCAGTTTCAAAGCCCTGCTGGTTTCAATGCAAAAATCACATGCCTTATGACTATACTACAGGCTACTTATTTTGAGAAGTACAATGTTTAACTCTGGTCCTTTACATCTGTGTACCTTAAATATGAATTGATCCTTATGTCTTAAAATATGAACATATTGCTGTAATCTCTGCCTTTTACAATGTATATTCACTATATATTTGCAAAGGAAACAAAACAATTGCATATACACAATAAAACAAGTCTACTACATTAAACTGTAGTCTTTCTGAATTTAGTAAGGAGGCATTTCTGAAGTGCCACATGGATCCTCATAACTCAGAAGCAAAGACCATCTTTGACAGAAAGTAGATTAAAGGCATCTGGAGATCTGAAGAGAACAATTTGTCTCTACACCCACCGACAGGCAGCATGCGCGGGCGAGTGCATTATTTTCATGGCAGGCACCAGGTGTCACAACATGCACATCATTTCCGATTAATGTGTCAGTAAAGATGAGGATATGGCTTTGGGGTTAAAGGTCAAGAGAGAGAAAAAACAGCAGTTGAAGAGAGGTCCGTGTGTTGCTAACACATCCCACAGCCATAGCTGTAGCCACAGCATAGCTAAAGATAAAATCTGACAAGAGAGCTATGGTCAATATGAAACCACAACATGAAATTAGTGTCATTCAACTAATTCACAAGTATGTAAGTTCCATAAATAGCAGCTAAATCCAAAAACGGTTGTTTTGTTTTCATGAGGTCCATGTCAAAGAAATGTCTGGACCCCTCTTTCCAGCCACGCCCTGAGGAAGACCCAGTGTGTGTCAAAACCAGTCTGCATTCTCCTGTTGTACTTTCTACTTTTGTTATGCCCCTAAACAAATAAAGGCATTTTAACTTCATCCGTGGCTTGGTACGAGTGTGCCTGAAGAAAGCCCAGAGGCTTCCCTCTGTCTACAGTTGACTATTTTGTCTTCAAGAGCACTTTGTACTCACTTGGGATTAACCTGCTTCACAACCGAGAGCACCCACTATTTTCCAGATAGTGAAGTTATAAGAGGGAAAAAAAATACTCCAACGCCCTCTGGTGTTCACCAACGATCACTAAATGATAGTGACTCTCTATTTTGCTGTATATTAACTGATGGTGAGAACATTTTCAACGAAAAAATGAAGATTCAAAGTTCACTTGAACAAAACTTCAACAAATCAGACAGTGTTTAAGAAAGACCAGCTGTGATTTGTGAGGAATGATGTACCAGTGATGTACCAGTGCAGCGATTCAGAGGCAATGAAAGGCCCCACCCTCATTACTTTACATTAGCTGCATTTTGGTGACAGAGCAATACTGATATGGTCAATATATATTGCTTCCTCTTCATTAGGTGTCAACCTCCACCACTTGGGGCATGAGCTCACACCCAACACACAGGCCACAGCAGAGTATCATGAACTCAGACCTGAAGGGAGCTGACCCTATTCTCAGCTACTTAAACTACTTCAGTATATAAAGGCTATATAACTACATCATTGGCAGAAAGCAAACATGCAATCCTGAGGTCGCCCAACCAGTCATTCTCCACTCTCGGGCTGCATCTTGAAATTCTGCCCATGAAAATCACAAACAGAATCTGTGACAAAGCCCAACATAAGGCTCTATTGAGTCCAATGCCAATGACACAGCTATTACTCCAGTTATACAAGGAAGGCTTGTATTAACAACCAAGGCATCCCATGTTCCAGCAGCACCCTGCATTAAAGACCTAGGAGGATGCAGCAAAAAGCATCCGAGGTATGACAGCAGCCTCTTTTTCAGAACCCTGGTATAAAGCTCACTTCAACAACCTCTTTCAACACTGGTGTCAACTGGTGGGATTTTGGATAACTGCTACAACAAGCACCAATGACTTCCAGGCCACAGCTCAGACTAGCTAGCTACCGCTGCAATGGCGGCACAGAAGTCCTATAATAAAGCACGACCCGTGTTCAGATCAGGCTATTCTTCCCAATCATCCTATACCAAATTTCTTCATCAACTCGTCACCCACATGAGCGCTAAAGTCCACAAGCGGTACCCTCCCACCTTTGCCTGCCTGGGCCTGGCTTTGTGAGTATGCTTAGTCGAAGCAAGGTTACTTTGTTTCAAAGACACTGTTCTTGTAGTCTGGCCCTCACCTGGGACCAATTTGTCTTCAGAGACGCTACCAAGAGCTGTTGCCTCTGACAACACAGCTTCCAGGATCACAGGGGCATGGGAAGCCATCATTATAATAACGGTAGGATTCTAAGAGAGGCACAGAAAAACCCACAGGACAAAAGCCAATTAGCAGCATTTACAAGTATTTTTACATAACTTCTACTTCTGTTTTATATCTATGTATAAGCGGAAAACTAAAAATCTCCAAAAAATCAAATCATGAAATGCAATTAAAACTACCCTTTAGGTTTGACTTCAAAGTTGTCAGTCTCCCGTACTACTAAAGGTCAAATTCTATCAGACTACAGGTCTCATGTTTGTCATAATTTTGAAAATGTGGATACTTTCTACACAAATCCGACCATCTCTGTTAATGTTGGTCCAAAATGTCTGAGAATATCAATGATTTATCAGAGGTTAAGTTGTAAAAATATGTACAATATATATGGAATACTATACCATTACATGTCAAAACAACAACAAAAAAAAATTACCCTCAGCCATGAGGCATGCCAACTTTTTATGAGGATAATAAAAATGAGTCATACACTGCCACTATAATTTCATCAAGTAAATCTCTCACCATAGGAAAGAAAAGTGTTCTCCAGAACAGAAATGAGTTCTACCTTTTATAATTTACCAGGTAGTTTGCCCATAGCAAAAAAAAACACAGCAGGGATTCATAAGCCTGACATGATCAAAGACAAGGGTATTACAGGTGCCATACAATGTGGGCCAGCCACAGTTAGAAACCTCATGAAACGAACCTAGCACTCCTTTGCAGACAAATTGAATTACAGCAGGTCACTTCAGGTTTTACACCATTTGGCAGCAGTGGCTCTGAGGGGCCATGTTTTTCCACAATGACCCAGTTCTCTCACATTTTGTTAAAGGTAGAGTAGCCGTTATTGCTGCCAGGTCAGCTAGCATGATGCTGCAAGTGAGCTTTTTTCTTATTGGCTTTGTCTCAAATTGCTTTATTATTGCTTTATATATTACTTTTCCTGTGTTATATTTATTACTTTTCCTATTCTTATACTGTTGAAAATGTTTTTCTAGAAACACAAGGGTTTCTGTTGGATAAATCTCATCTCATCTTATGATATATCTTTATATTTTTAGAGATTCTTCTGATGAAGGGCCATCCACCAGTACCAGCAATGGTACAGCGTGGGAACAGAGTCGGATCCGAGGCCGAGGCCGAAGCAGTAGAGGTGCTGATGCTGCTGGTGATGCCCCTTGTAGCCGGTCACCAATTCGTCAAGAGGCCTGGAAAACGGTGGCAGACCCTGACATTGCCAACCCTCACCCACCCAGATTCATCCCCAAGCGTAGCCCTGGTGCCCAACCTCCTCTCACCTATGGTACCCAAACACCAGATGATATTTTTGCTCTTTTTTTTAACTCCGAGGTACTCAAGCCCTTGTGTGCAAACACAAACAAAAATGCAAAGAAAAAATAGGGGATGGGGAAAAAGTTAGTTTGGACTGACATCACCCCACAGGAGCTTACAAAATACCTGGGCATGTTGCTGTTTTTGTCTGTGTGCAAACTCCCAAAAATGTACGACTTTTGGAGGAAGAAAATCATTTTTCAGGTGCCCTTTCTGGCTTCAGTCATGTCAAAAGACAGGTTTAGGGCAATTGCCTCCAACTTGCACATGAGTGATCCAGAGGAGGATGTGGTCAATGACCAGAAAAAGGGGACAGAGGACTATGACCCCCTGCAAAAAGTCAGATCTCTCCTGGATATAATCAGAAACTGCTGCAAGAGCATTTACCATCCAAAGCAGCACATCTCGGTGGATGAGAGGATGGTTGCCACAAAGGCTGGGCTCAAAATTAAACAGTATATGAAAGCCAAGCCGACAAAGTGGGGGCTAATGTTTTTTGTGTTGGCTGATGTGAATGGGTACACAGTTGACTACAGGCAGTACACAGGGAAGAACAAGGGTGCTTCAGGGAAGGGGCTTTCATTTGACGTGGTGGCAGAGCTGGTTAACAAGGACTATCTGGGGAGTGGCTACATTGTCTACTGTGACAATTTTTACACCAGCCCTCTCCTGTTCCGTCATCTGAGCCAGCAGGGGTTTGGGGCTTGGGGAACTTACAGGCAGGGCAGAGTTGGTGTCCCAACAATTCAGGACAATGGCCTGGACAGAAAATCAAAGAGAGGCTCCATCAGGTGGATCAGGGATGGTGACCTGATCTTTGTAAAATGGATGGACACCAGGGAGGTCTCCATCTGCACAACTGTCCATCCTGTATACACAGAGGAGACTGTCCTGCGGTGGCAGAAGACCGATGATGGGCACAGACAGAGGGTCCCTGTCCCCAGACCCACAGCTGTGGGTGAGTATAACGAGTACATGGGGGGAGTGGACACCTCTGACCAGATGCTGGGAACACACTCAGTGCACAGAAAAACAAAGAGATGGCCCATGACAGATTTTCGGCACCGTTTGGACATTGCTGTCATTAACAGCTTTCTTGTGGACAAGGAGCTCAGCATAAGGCAGTAGCAGAAGCCAACGACACGCCAGGCTTTCCAGGAGGAGCTGTGTGCAAAGCTGCTCGGCGTGCCACTGGCTGGCCCACCTAAGCCCCCCACTCAAGGCCACTTTCCTTCCCACCAACAAAAGAGGGTACACTGAGAAAAGACAGAAGGCAAGCCTGGGGAGGAAACAGTGCACTCTCTGCCATAAAAGCACACCCTGGATGTGTGAGGAGTGCAAGGTTGGGCTCTGTCTTCAGCTGGAAAGGAACTGCTTCAGGGACTACCACTGCAGCTAAAAAAACGCCTAGACATGGACACACATAACAACCTGCAACATGGACATTGAAAGCTCTAGGAAAACAAAACTGTTTGAGAAGATGTAAAATAGGTTGAGTTTCATTTTTGTTATCTCAAAAGTTCTCTTCATGTACATTTAAAATTGTTTATAAAGAGAAGCCTGATGAAAATTTAAATCCGTTTTTTTTTTTTTGTTATTACACACTGTTTTAAGCATTTATAACATATAATAATGACAAATACTTGCCAGATCTTGAAAGTTTTTTTCTTCTGAAAAAAAGGAGCAAAATAATTTACACAAAGGACATTTTCTGACACATTTATTGAAGAAAAAAGACAAAAAGGACCAGGCGGCCTGTCATAATTATACTACATAAAGGGTTTTAAAATCTTAAGATTGACAGTGTTTGGTATACTGATGTTGAAAATAAATGAATGAATGAATAGAAAAGACATGGTATAATATCATATTACAATATTATATTAGTACAGTAGTGCTTTTAAACTCCATGTTTGACAGCTAGATGGGGCTCTTACACCTACTGTTCTCTGCAGCTGTACTGCTCTCTTAAAATTGTCTAATTTTTTGTCTTTAATATCCATATTATTTAAACATTATTTATACACTTCAGGTAAAGAGACATGTGCTCATCTTGTGGTTCTTTAACCAACTTGTTGAGATTGATTTTAAAGCGGTGCATGACTTTTATGAGCTCCAAAGCCTAAACCACCTTCATTACCATCAACATGGAGCGCTCTATTCAGAGCCATACTTCCCTAACGATGACCTCATAATAATATACATGTGGGAGAGAAGCAATGGGAATAGAAATAAAAATAACAATGGAGAAGAGGAAGCGATTTTGTTTTGAGGAAAAAAACTGGAGTGGACAGTAGGAGGAGTGTGGAGAAATGATTCAGTGAGGCAAGGATGACGTGAGGTATTTCATGAAGAGATGAGTTTTCAGACTCCAAAGGAAAGTGGGGAATAACTGGAGGGGAAAAATAATCTCTCTACCATCAGGGGAAAGACCAGAATGGAGCACGGTCGAGCCTGAATGCAGCGATGAGCCCACTGCAGGGAAGAGCGAGCTGAATGTTCAAAAAAGAAAAACAATTAAAAAAAAAGATTACTTTATTTAAGTCAGTGAGTTTGTAATTACAATAATATAACATCAAGGCATGTATTGCATATGTTTCTATCAAACCATCACAGTGGTTGTATGTGTCAGTGCAACTTTTGGCCTTGAAACACACCTCTCTCATTGAGATGCCCCCAAAACATCCAGACATTAATAGCACTGTTAATCTGTCAGAGCTGGTATTGGTAGATTACAGTTGAAGAGGTCATCGCATTGAAAAGTCAAAACTAATGGAGGCTGACACGTGTCAGAGCGAGGCATTGCTCGGGCCTGATCTCATTCAAGACATCCTGCTCCTCCCCAGAGAAATCAGTGGCCCCGTGGCCTCATCATTCATAGAAGCTGCATGTACCAAACCATCAAAGGCACAAGTACTGTACATGCTGTCATAAGGTACCGGCTTATCAGATAGCACTATTATGGAGCATCCATGATGGTGTTAAAGGGGGGGATGAGGGGTGAAAATATTTGATGCTAAACAGGTGATATTTTGTCCTTTAGTGCAAAACATGGAAGAGAAAAGATAAGAAGAAAATGTTGGTACCAGTTCATACTGGGTTTTATGAGTAGTATAGAAGGAGCTTATTGCTTTACATAGACGTTATAAACCATTAATAAAAGCAAGTTTTGGGTTGCCAGGTTGGGAAAAATCCCTGTGCGTGGTGTTTGTCCTTTCTATTTAGTAATAATGTGGTTATATGTTACATTGCTTTGCTCCTGTGTAGGTACTCCTGTCTGTTTCTCTAAACAAGGGGCGTGCCGACCACCATCTACTGCGGGTCAGGGGTTCTCAAGCTTTTGTATCTTCTGATTATTAAAAGAATTCTGAGGACCATTCTCCCAAATAAATGAGAAAATAAGATTGCATGACAAACAAAAGCAGAAAACATAAACTGGGCTGTGTTATCCCACTGTCAGCTGTAATAAGCAGAATCAATATTTTGCTTGCCCTCACTCATCACTGCACGTTATTATGAATCCAAATTGAATGTATTCCGGGTCATATTTCCTCACCGCACACATTTTGGAGCTTTTATTGTCACAGGGTTGTTTCCCACATCACGTTTTTGTGTCAAAAACCGATTGATTTTGTGTCACTGCATCAGAGGAAACAGCTGAAAGTAGCAAAACATGTTTGTCTACCTGATGATGTTTCATGATTGGCGTAGTATTATTCAAACTGATTATTTAAAATGATGCCTTGTTTGAATAACTATGGTTTTTATTTAGATACATTTAGATAAAATGTAGCTAAAATATAACTTTGTAAATTAGCAAAAATATTTTAATAATTTAATCTAACCATTTGGAAGTCTGTCCAAATGGTTAGCTGCTGTAGGTATAATACACTGAATATAGATAGGTACCTCATTCAACCCCACTTCAAATATTCCAAACTATCCTGTGTTCCTCGATGTAGTTGACAAGCTTATCATACTTCTTAAACTAAATAAACCTTTTAAAAAACCCATTGGATTAGGCTATCTGAAAATGCATTGCCATAAAGCTAAAAACAGGGTCTCGAAGCTTATGAAAATATGTTAAGATACATGGTTTTCACAAGATGGCAACAATGTTTCACAAGTTAAGGGGAACACAAACCTGCAATATGAACCCGTAGGCTATATTTGACTGTGTGGAGAGGACTGCGTTTTTACATGAGGATGACTCAAGCATTAACTGCACTATTACCACCTTCTATACAACGATTACCCAAATGTGAACTATGATGCACAGCTACACTGGTCACTGCATGTCACCACAGATCTGGCATAAAATTCACAGAGATGTGTCAGAAATTAGCATTGTGAGCAGTTGGGCATTGACGGTTGTCTTTCACTGTGAATATCAACCACGGCGCTGGTGAATACGACCACTCTCATCTAATCTTGACACAAACTCCTACAGACCACTGTGATGTCAGAGCCACTCTGTAAGTTTATTCTCCCGTATGAGCGTGTCTGCTGTTGCATTTACAGCCGTCGGACTGAAAAGCTGCCTGTAAACCTTGTGATGCAGATAGTAGCTGTTGATGAATGAATCGTCAAGATGATAATTCTCTAGGTCCAGTCACTGTGGGGTGTGAGTGCGCTATGATGACACATTTTCTGTGGTTCAAGGTTTTTAAAGGTGTGTTTTAATGTATTCGTCAGCGTTGATAACTCCTCCTGTGGGCACAACTAAGTGGAGGCTGGTGTAAAATGAGGATGAAGACAAAATAGTAAAACCTAGTTGTAATAATACAAGAATATGTCTTCATAGGGGAAGGTTTGATGAATACTGTGCACAGTAAACACTTTAAAATGTCTTTATACTATAAAATAAACATAATGAAGAAATTAAAAAAACCCTGCTAAACAGTTACCCTTTTACCAGATGCACACGATCACCCTGATCCCTAAAAAGATTTTGAAATTGTTAAAATGTTGCCACATATGATTTTAGGATGGATACAGTAGACCCACATTGCCTGTATTGAAGAGAAAACAAGTAAAATGTACACAAGGTTGAACAATTGTATGCAGTTTACCAAGGCATGACATAGACACAAAACACCAAAATGTGAAAAATTAGCTGAACAAATGGAATAAAAAAACACCTTCATAAAATAGCAATAATCTAAAATAAACATTGAATATGATAACCTTGAGTTGTTCATCAATATGCACCAGTGTTCAGCAAACCTGCATTACAGTATTTGCAGTATGTTTCTGAATATTGAGCAAAGGTTGTGTCTGGGAGGAATAACATGCAGGGGAAAGTACATACATGATGGCTGGAGAAAGAAATGTTGAACCTTTGCTGACTGTATGTGTGTTAAACCCCACAAAGCATGATCGCTGCAACATTACAGCACGCAAGAAGCAGAATCAATAGATGGCACTGTTTCCCAGGCCTTGGCCCTCAACTTCAGTTAATACCCCTTCAAATCACCCTCTCTCTCTCTCTCTTTCCTATCTCTCCTGGGAGCCGAGAGTTGTTCTGTCTAGAAACCCACTTCACTAAAATGTTGAACTAACTCTTGGTCAAGTGTACCTGGAGCCATTGGAAGCAGAATCCTCCAGAATCCTCCAGGGAATCAAACATCGTTGCATTTATTGTATTAAAATATAGCTGAAGATTACTGTTGGGATGGGACAGATGGTGGTGGTCAAAATACAAGAACTCAATACAAGGTTAGAGGTAGATTCATATGCAGTAAAATGTGTGATTTTGTATTTTGGGAATAAGAAAGATGATTTTTTTCTGCATGTGTAAATGTAAATGTGAATGTAAATCTAGATGTAAATACATCTATATATTTAGACATAGATATCCATGTATATATTTACACTATTGTTGACACAATTTTTTGCCCCTCTTTATTGCCATTTTATTTGTAAGTATTATAGCTTAAATTAGCCTATATGTTACTTTCACATTTATTAATTTGTGTTTCGATATCTGTTCCTGTCTTTTAGCCTGTATATGTATATGTAAGTCTTTTTCAGTACATGTTTGCATTCATTATTCTTACTTTCATGTTTTATAAATGTTAAGTGGGCAGTCCTCTCATGCTACGTAACACAAGTCACATGACCCATTTAAGGATTCAAGGATCATTTATTGTCATAATGCGACACAGGGATGCACAACGACATACAGTTGCCCATTTTCAACACAAGACAAACATGACAAACAAAACAAAACAAAAGCAGTAGTGCATTCTTGTAGCACATTATTCCAATTTGCATCAGGAGGAACGTAAACCCAGCAACACAAACAATTCTCTGGGCATATACTATGGCTGACATCTTTACATAGAAAATACAACATCAGGACCCTGATGAAGACTTGTAAAGTTGAAAGGCGTTGGTTGTCCAGGAGGATGTCAAGGATTTTTAAATTACAACGCCTAAAATGTTTCTCAGACTGCCAACTTGAACTACTTTAGAGGCCTTTGTTTGCAAAATGTGGTACTTACCACAAATCTCTTACTATTCATAAACTAACAAAGGTGAATTTACGAGAAAACATATAATTTATAAGTATGACTTTGAATGTGAAAAGAGGGAGATAAGCAAATTCTTTCTTTCCATTGTTCCTGTCTAAATGAGCAATTTGCATTTTCTCGATGTTTGTTGTTGTTAAAGTTAGTAAAGGTGTTTTGACGTGTTTATGCAATTCCACTTAAGACTAGGCAGTGTACTGAGATAAAATATGTTATGCTGGTAGGATTGTTTCCCCTGCCTTTCTACAAAGTTGATCTACCTGCATGTGATTGACTGCTGCTTTGTTGCAAAGATGCCTGGCTTGAAACGTACTGTAAGCAATAAGATTGATTAGGGAGCTGTGTGGTGCTGTTTGATTAATCATAACATTGATCACAGAATGTGAAAGTGTGCAGAGAGAAACTTGATTGATGAGTCAATGTGATACCTGAGAAAATGGTTTGAGCTCATGCTATTCTCTCTGAAACCTTAAAGCTCACCAGCTGCTTCTTTTTTTTTTTGCTGTAAGTGCACAAACACAGTGTGTGCTCAGCATCCTTTTGTTCCTCACTGTTTTCTTGAAATACAAGAATAACAGGGTTTCAAACAGTGCAGAGCCTGCTTGGTTCACATGTGGCTACCTTCTTTGCAGAAGTTACACCTGGAGCATGAGACAATCACAGTGGTTGCTAGGTAACGGGTCTCCTCATGGTCTCTGCTGTGAGCTTCCAGAGAACCAAGCTTTGCTCAGTGAATCATTCCACTCAATACAGGAGTGAGTATGACAATGAGTGAAACATATAGTAGGAGTCCAGAGTGTGTGTGTGTGTGTATATATATGTGTGTGTGTGTGTGTGTGTATATGTGTGTGTGTGTGTGTGTGTGTGTGTGTGTGTGTGTGTTGGATTTTACTATGGGTAATAAAATGAAGGGCTGAATTCAATTTAGCTGTTTTTCTTTCAGGGTCCTGGTATTGTGCATGCTGGCTCACTGTCACAGCTCACTATTAGAAACTTGTAAAAATTGTAATTTTCCTCCTTTTACAAGTAAAATGATCTGCTGTGAAAAAAGCCCCACTGCAAAAAATATGAGAACATTTAATCAGTTCTCTCTTCAACAATACAGTTGAATAGTAAAACAGTTGCCTATTTACATATCCAGCAGACATAGAGCAATAGCAATCATTTGAAGTCGTATGTCAGGCAACCTGGTGAATTGAAGTCCAAAAGTCACGTCATTTAATCCCCATTTTGGTCTCCACCAACTCCTAATAGAAATACCTGGGCCGGTTGAACAAAACGGTATAAATTAAGATTTTCCTTAAAGTTCGAGTTAAGGTTTTAATGGCTGCACAAAACACCCTTAATAGAATTTCCTTAAAATGTTCACTTATGGATTTAAGGTTTTCTTCTTATCTTGGTCTTATTCTTAAGGAATCCCTTAAAGTTAGTTAAACCAAAAGGACTTAGCAACTAAAGTAAGAAAAAAACTACAGATATCTCTGAATGCATCTATCCCACATGTGGTGGTTGATTTTCTTTGACAAGACTGGTCACAGATGAGGTTGGAGTCGAAGATCAATTTTTGCAGAATTCTTTATTGGACTTGAATCATGGGAAGGAAAGCTTAGTTTGCTGGACTGCTGAATTCCTTCAGCTTTTCTGAAGGAACCGTAAAACCGTTATACCCTCTTGTTACACAGAAGTGTGTGTGTGTGTGTGTGTGTGTGTGTGTGGGCGGGGGGGGGGGGGGGACATACAGGAGTGTCAAGTGTATGCCCATACGTGTATGTTAGCCAGATTATATTTAGGTCCGAGTCTAGCGTCAGTTTTAAGAAATACCGAGAACAGGGATGTCAGACATAAGTCTGTATATGGAGATGGTCAAAACACAGGCATGTAACACAGACATGTAAGACATTCAAGAAAGAGCTGACTTCACTGGTTCAGTCATTTACACCTGCTCAAGTCTGTCCAGTTACAGAGTTAATTAGTGAATACAAGAGTGTGTGTAAATTTTACAATAAAGAGGAAATAGATACTAATAACTAGCTGAACTATTACATACAATGTTATCAATCCTAACATGCATATACAGGAAATATAAAATATCTCCACGCACAACATGGCTGAGTTTATGGCATTAAATACAATTTCCAGAGAAGAGAACCGACCGAGAGAACCCTATGGATACGCTGAGCGATAAGCAAATGATTTGACACTATTGACCAGCAGTTCATTCATCTAGGGTTGGATCCCCCCTACTTTACGCAGCTGTGCTCTTCCAGCACTTTGGATTTAATGATTGCTCTACAGATTTATGCTACGAGATCTTTCAAGTCAGTGATAGGCGAGGTATTTCATGTCCACAGGTCAACGGTGTGCCGCGTCATTCACCAAGTTTCAAACGGCATTACCCGTCGTGCTAATCGAGATGAAGTTTCTGTCAAAACAAGAGGAGGATGAGATGGGAGATGGAAGCTGGAAGCGACACCTTTCACATTAGACATAGTCATCTTACCCACTGTTCAAAATATTGATTGGTGCAGCTTTCAAATTTGGTTTATATGAAAGATACAATAAAGAACAGTTAAAGCATGGTACTGGTAAAGATAATAATGTATTTAATCTTTAAGGGAATTGATCCAGTCAATAGAAGTTCTAATGTCTGTGAAGTGTACATGTCAGTATGCTTCTGTGAAAGGAAGTATAATCTGCAGTAAATCGCTCTGCGATTAGAAGATATTGGCTCTTGTTTATAAGGAGTGCTCTCCTCTGACTAGTGAAATGAATGGTTTATTATGATGGAGACACGAGGACTGAAATCAGCCCAAACGCCTCTTCGGCTCTACTCAATAGTGTCGTTTTCCTCTCCTCATCAATTCCAGCCATCTGTTGCTCATTTCATATCTGTCCATCTGAGTTTGGCCCTGGAACCTTGTTGGAAGCTTCGGGTTAGTGTTAGAAATATTAATTTATCCATTTCAAATGTGGCTTTCCATAATCACAAGCAATGCCACCATTTTAGGGAGTAATGCCACTGAATCCAACATTGCACAAATGACACAAGCATTTGTAACACTACAATTTGAAAGACTAAGGGTCATTTTATCACTTTCCTCCAGTGGTATAGACATGATATTTTTGGTTATTACTTCCCCAAGTTTTGAGATATCCGTCTAAGAAACTGGCACCACCTGCATTTGTGGTGGACACAGCATTAAAACATTACATGCAGCAATAAATTAAATAAACAGTAACATCTCTTTCTAGACAGTTTTAGACTGAATTATTCACAGTGAGATCTGTGGATTATCCACAGTAATCACAACATTGTTTCTGGAAAGCCTTGTATCTGTTGAAGCTTTTGGTTGCAAATTTTCAAAGAAAGATGCTTCTCTGACCTCTTTCTCTCTTTCTCTCTCTTGGCCTCAACCCTTGTCTCTCTCTCTCCCTTTGCATGTATGGCTTCCTTGTCTCATCTCCTTCTGTGTAAATAGTGTCTTTGAGTTTTGCCTCTTGTGTGCATGTGTTGTCTCTGTTCCTTCCAGGTCTTCATGGTGGAGAGGACGTCGTGTGTTTGGCTGCACATTGTCCTGGATCTATATTCTTCATATACATGGGAAGTCTTTCCTGATCCAAATTGAGAGTCTAAGAATAGCGGTTGTCTCTTGCTCAACAGATTGTAAGTTTGTGATTGGGGCTATAAATAAAATTTACTTGACTTGAGTGAATGAGGAAATCGTATTTTGTAATTCGGGGGAAGCTAACCTTTAAGTATTTACCCATAGGGTCCTGTGCTGTAACTGCTTCTTCACTTGTGATAAAACATCTCTTGCCAGTTGCATAGTAGTTGGGCTTTAAATGAGGCACATAAGGTGATCTGGAGGACTACTGCTGATTTATCTTGGACTGGGACACTGTTGTGGTGCTACAGTTTGGCACAGCTGCTCTCATAAAATTTTTTGATACCCCCAATAAGAGTTCAGTGTTTTACTGTGATTAAATCCCCCAGGCCTGTTTGCAGTAAAAAAAGCTCTCTCTGTGTCTGTGTCTCTCTCTCTCTCTCTCTCTCTCTCTCTCTCTCTCTCTCTCTCTCTCTTTCTCTCTTTCTCTCTCTCCCTCCCACACCATCACTGTTTGCCTCTCTGCCTCCATAGTAATTCTCATTCTCTCCCACTCTCCACCTCTAGTGACCTACACACAGGGAAACATGGGTCACTGAGTTCGAGTCTGTGTAGTCAGTACAACAGTCTGGTTAAAACCCTCGTAACTGTCTTGAACTGAAGTCACACCAAATAATTGTAAACTGTTCATTTTTTTCTATATGTCAAATGGCATGTCCGCATTATTGGATTTATTCATCACTTCTGCCAGGGAGCAGCGGATATGCAATCGCCTCCATCCGTCTGTGTTTTATTTGACTGTGACGAGGAGATTTCCACAACTCACGGCTTGATTGGTCCAAAATTTGCCATGTACATTCAAACTCCCAACAAAAGAAACATGTTGATTTTTGGTGACCTTTTCACCAGTCCAACATTTCAATTTTCAAATTAGTGTATCTCCTGACCTCTCAGTCATAAGCACACACTTTTTGTTGTAGACCTCTGTGTTCCCTGCAGGAAGAAACTGGATGATTATGGTGACCGTATGACCCTTCCTCTAACACAACCTCTATCTTGGAATATTGGAGATCTGCTCTCTGAGTGCTTTCTAACTTATTTCAAACAACTTGAAAATGTGGTTTAAGAATGTCAATATAGCAGCCCACCAGACAAATATACAAATCTGAGCAGAAATCTGCCGTCCCTCATTACCTAATTCAGTTTGCTAGTGGTTGGAACATTGTGCAAATAGTTTAAGATTGACTCCAGACATGACAATGCTTGTATACTGATGTTTGTTCTCTGCAGAAACAACTGTCACATAGAGCTGTCAACGAATATTGTCAATAATACATAAATATATATTCGAAAAGTAGAAAAAAAACCAGATATGAATATGAATATTCAGATTCGTGACGCAGAGAGAGTGACACAGTCTCCTAACAGCAAGCGTTACATTATGTCATGTACACAAATCATCATCCATCAGCCATGCGCTCAAGATCAGACTGGAGACGAAGCATTTTTTGGCCAATTTTGACAGCCCTACTGTCACATAGTCAGATTGTTTAAATAAACACACACACATTTGACCTCTTTTCTCCTGGACTCGTATTATCTGAACCCATTTTCTTTCCTTCTCTGCAGCACCATATGACTGACTCCGTTTAGCCCACATTTGTCCTTTGACGGTGACTGATTGTTAACCAAATGCCCTAATTGTTTAATTAGGTTGGGGCCAGGGAGCTGTGACAGCTGCGGCGTGATTCATGTATACTGCATTTCCAGCAGCCGTAATGGGTCGCTGGCGGAAAGGGGGGGGGGTGCAAGTAGTGATGCGGCCTTTGGCAGGAGAGCTGGCATCTGTCACCCATGTCAGCATAATGGGAGTGAGAAAGGCAGTCCAAAAATGCTGCCAGGTAACCCATAGCCTCCGTTTTCATAGTGGTTGAGTTACTACAGCTAAAAGCTGAATTCTTATGATGTTTAAGCCAATACTGTATTTGTAACTTTCCCAAAGTCAGTCTCTGGCTTCCAGCATGTCTATTCTTAATGCGACAACATGCTGTTCATCAATGCAGATTAAAGTGGAATATCCCTTTAATCTTTCAAGTTCTACTTCTCTTGCACAATTATTAATCGCATATCATGAGATGCAACTCCACAAAGACTATAGTGAACATCTACTGTATCTCATTATACAATATGGGCTACAAATATTGTACCGGTTTTTTTTGTGACCATGTTGAGTCTGAATGAGCCAACAACAGTAAAAGTCACATGCATCCCCAGAGCACCATGAGCAGACTGTGTGTTGCGTTTGTTGAAGTAAATACTAATAGACAGGCAAGAGCGCTGGCTTGAATATTTCAAATCAACGTGACTGTACAGTATGATTGAGTCCAAGCCTGTGTGCTGCGATCCATTAGTGCTCTGTACTCCACTACAACCATCCCCAGGGCTGCGGCACCAAGCGGAGTACAGTTCTGTCTTGGCAATCTCTGCCAACAGTGTTTCCTAGCTGACAGCTGACTTTCCAAGGGTCATATTACTGTGGGCAGAATTAAACCAAATTTTGAAAGGCTTGGTATCAATAGTTTCTGTGTTATTCTCTATCTGATGTACACCTCCCCTCTCTGCTCTATCGTAGGCAGGAAAACAGACACACATTGTCTTTAAGGAATGTCCACATCGGGATAGGTGGTTGTTAAACGAAAGGAAACACTGTGGCGTGAGTTCTCCAGGAAAAAGTTGGCTTCTAGATCAGAGTCACTATAATTTCAGAAAGTGGAAAAGGTTTCTTTGGCTCATATCTTGTTATCTAATGAAGTCAGCATTAGCTGGTGGAATAATCAAAGTGAAACATCCATTTGGTGAAAGCAATACATCCATTTAAAACAAGGTCACTTATGAGATTCAGACGAAATGACAGCATTGGTTGTTTGCCGAAACATCTTAAAATGAACCATGTTTACGATTGTTTACACTCTGGCTTTAACCAGGCTGTTTAAAGTCCAACTGAAATTATATTTGTTTTTGTCAGCTATAGCAAACATCTCTGCTCTGTAATTTCTTGTCCTGTGTTGTCCTTTGAGAAAAAACTCCAAAACCAAATGGGAGAAATTTACATTCTATATTTTTTCAACGTCAGCATCCTGTGATTAGCAGAGCAGGCGGTCACACTGAGCCAGACAGCAGCCTGCTACACAACGCTAGAGCCAAAGACTTTGAACAACAACCACTGGCTTCCCTGCTAAATTCTCCTTCTTATCTAACTCACAACAGGAACACATCTTGTCGTACACCTTACTGTAGCTAGTTGAATGAGCAACATTATAAACATTTACCGGGGAAAAGCGCACAGCTAACGTCAGTTGGCAGGCGTGCTCGCTAATTAGCTGCTCAGTTTCAGCCTTTAAAACAGCATGTAAACGCACCAGCAAATGTCACTTTGGTCCGATTACATGTGGACTTAACTCTTCAGTACCACTAACAACACACTGTCTTCCAGTCTACTACAGTATTATATTTCATGTCATATTTCATTATTCTGTTCTATTCTATTCTAATTATTTTAACTTTTGCACTATTTTGTGTTTTATGTCTTGGATTCTTGTTTTTACTTTTCCTTGCATGTTTTTCTTTTAAACATTTTGTAGTGCCGTTGTTGGAAGAAGACCTTTGAACAAGAATTTGTAATGGTCCACTGTAATGGTTGTGCATATGACAAATAAAGACTTGAAACGTGAAACTCCCAGCTCCTCTTTGTTCTGTTTTGGTCTTCACCATCTCTTTACAATTGACTTTGTCTTTCCTTTCTAATTGCTTCCCTTTGTTCACCAGCCGGTCACTGACTTTGTCTGTCTGTTGATTTTCTCATATTCACTGCTTTTCACCAAAACAATCCTAATATGCTGTATATACTGAATACATCTCCTACACCGTAATACATCTGCAAAGCCTTTTGTAAAATGTTAAAAACCTGAATTGTTTACATCAACTGGAGTTATTTTTTATCTATAATTAGTAATGCTACCTTTTACGGCACATTCACTGTTGATTTCACTGCAGTGGGCAGAAAATATGTAGGATGGTCATCCCTATACTCATAGCATTTATATGCATCTTTATGTGTGCAGTTAGCCTACAACATAAGTTACAACCAATACAGAGATCACTCAGCATTGCCAGCCCAAACGCCACTACAACTTCATGTTAATACCTAGCTAGGATATGTTATATTCTAAGTGTTCAAGCAATATTTTAATGTATTTGTAAATTACATTTTGTATGTTTTGTAATTTTGTGTCAGATTGTTCTGCTAGAGAGTTATTGTCTTTGTGTCTGATGTAAGCATTGTTTTTGAGATGCAGATTGAGTTATTGAGAGTTTTTATCGGGCGATGTGGTGTTGCTGAATAAAGCTTTATATTTGACAGACTTATGGTCGGCTTTAAAAAGGGGCTGCCAGAGTTTATGGCTCCTATTTTGGAGTGTAAGGGAAAGATTTCCATGTCTTGCTTGGAGCATTTACACCAGGGACTAATTTGCAAGAAACCTTGCAAAGCCAGCCTACAACTCATCACTGAAGCTGAGCTCTCAAGATTTAGGTTTGCCTCAGTGAGGCTGGATTTGTAGACCTTCATCTTAAACTAAA
This sequence comes from Cebidichthys violaceus, assembly GCF_023349555.1. Taxonomy (NCBI): domain Eukaryota; kingdom Metazoa; phylum Chordata; class Actinopteri; order Perciformes; family Stichaeidae; genus Cebidichthys; species Cebidichthys violaceus. The sequence continues at coordinate 4,349,252 of NW_027176594.1, forward strand.
TGTTTGGCCCATTTATCAATGTTTGCATGATTGAAAGCCACCCATACTTCACCCTCATACAGCTGTATGAACAGCAGGATGATTCTAGTTAGCTAGTAGTAGTAGAAACACTGTTCTAGTCAATACATGCTTAAAATATCTCTACGTTCTTTTACATAAAATGTATTTTAGTAGTTATTTTAAGACAAAAAGTAGCTCATGGTAAAGTACAGCCAAAAGTTGAGTCAAATGCAGAACATCAATCTTTGAATATTGGACTGCACTGACTAGTGCAAGTGAGTATGTACACAATATTGCTGAATTTCAACAATTAACTTGAATCCTCAAAGTACTTGCTCTTCAATAAAGTTGGGAGACTTAATTAAAATTGTAAAATTTAATTTCAATTGATGCAGCAGAAGCTGTGACATCCTGACTAGTAGTCGGTAATATGGGTAATGCGCCTCAAACTGGATCCTACACTTCCAATAATGCAAACTTTCGTTGGACCCTCCTTGGCTCTAACTGCGAACATTTTGACTACACACTGACCAACATCAACCAGAACTTTCACTGTCACTGCGTCTGAATGTCTAGCCGCGCAGTGGGCCGAAGAGGTGACAGATTGAGTCAACACTAAGCTGAGGATTGATTGTATAGTCAAGAGTGCTCTATGATTTATAGGGCCAACTGCATATTACCACTGTGACTCCCTCGAGGCAGTAAAGCTCTTATTCTGGTACCTGGATATACATGTACTGAAAATTTACAGCCATGCTCTCTATTGTTTGTGTGTGTTTTAGTTTTGATAGGAAGAACAAATTAATATATATATATAATAATGTATTAGTGAAATTGCGAGTTTCTGCAAGAGCGATAGGAGGCTGCTATGAAACATATTTATGAAACCTTTTTTTGGTTTCAGAAACGTCAACATTCAACGTATCCCGTGGTTTGCAGAAAAGTACAATGCCAACATTGTTTCTGGTGACTGGGCTGCTCACTTAGAAAGTGTCAGGCAAAGTATAAATCACTGCTGGAAAAAAAAGAGAAGAAATGAGAATAATTATTTGCTGGGAAAGTACAGGTAAGCATCTTCTCCCTTCTCTCTTTGATATGGTTCATTAACTATGATGTGGTTTCTATATCAGAGTAGCAGACAGTGGCATAATCAAAATACACAGGGCAGAGATTCCTAATGGTAACAGCATCATTAGTAGGAATCTTAAATCTTGTTATTTTTTATTTGTAAAGAAGCACAGTGTGTTTAATGGTATTTCTAACATTACATGACAGGAGCGTACATCACAAATAGTGCTATTCCACGCCCACATGTTGTGGTGAAGCCCATTTGTTTTTCTTTTTTACTTTTCCACCATTTTCCATAGAGCATAGCTGTATAGGAAGTTATATAGCGCCTTAGAATACAACATAATGTATGTTAAACGCACATTGACATCCAGCTGTCTGATTACTTCTGCTTAAACTGTGCTGTGCTTATAATAGACCATCTTTTCCCCTCTGAGCCAATGCTTCCAAACACAGGAGATGAGGTAGTATAGACAGCCACGACCACGTCTCTCCAGAAATGAAAAGTTTTGCGCTAACAGACGGGTCGTTGAATGTGGGAGATAGAAAAGGCTCCTCTGGTATCCAAAGTATGACTTGGGTTCACAGGAAGCTCATTAACACTGCAAATCCCCTTGATCTTTTCCAATTAACTGTCCCAGCCAGGACGATGTGAGACATGCAATTAACAAAGGCCAGTGGCTGACTCACCCCTCATCCCCCTGTTTCATTACCGGCGAGCCTTGGATTTGGGTCAAATTCAACAGCTGACATACAGTATGAGCTTTAACAATCTGAGGCTTGTGAGTTTGATGCATGGCACATCGTCTCCCTCTGTATTGTAATTATGGAGATGGCCTCCTGTTATTGGAAGAGAAGGTTCAAGGTCTCACTCAGACAGCAAGGGGTAACATGCGTGGGTCAGTAATGAACCGAGGTGGGTGATCAGAGATGTGTGTGACACTTATAATCAGGACTTTTGATCATGTTAATCTACACTGTTGTAGCTTGTTCGTCTTTGATCTAAATGAGTAATGGTATTAATCATTATTTCTTTCAAGACTCATCTCTCTTAGATGATAGGCTATGTGTGTCCATCAAGTAGACTTATTGTAAGTCGCTTTGGATAAAAGCGTCTGCTAAATGACTGTAATGTAATGTAAAGTAGACAGTGGGGTTTCTCAGTGATTTAATATATTTTTATTTTGTAAAGCAACTTGTCACACCCTTTACACCCTTTAATGTTAGCTCCATGAGAACATAATTTCAATCTGATCTTTCAATGTTTCCAGCTGATTTGTTTAAGATAATATTGTAAAATATACACTAGATGGCCACATGCATATAAGCCTATAATAATACAAATAAAAAAAATTGATTATTAGAAATTTTACGAGAGCCTCATGCTCACATGCGATGATTGAACAATTGCTGATCAGGGGAGGAAACCTAACCATTCAATCATTAACCACTTAACCATAGACTGTATAAAATATGGACGTAGTTTCCATGATGTCACACAAAGGTTTCTGAAGAGCTATTGAGAAGCTCAAAGAGGGTGGTTCTTGCCATTGTTATTTTTGCAGCGATGACACAGTCTTATTATAAAACGTGAAAAGGTGGATCATGGGTGGAGCTGAGAAAGCCCCGGTGACGCAGCAAAGACGACAGCTAGCAGTTAGCAACCTGAGATGACATAAACCTGTCACTCAAGGCAGTCAAGCCCTCAATTATGCCTAAATGTAAGCGTTAATATAATTTAAACGGGTGAGTGGTATAAAAATTCACCCCCGTACAGATGTTATAAAGGGAAAATGTGCTTTCAAATTGTTTTTAGGACCAGGCTGTAAACTGCTGCTGTGAAGTTTGGGCATTTTAACATGGAGACTATGGGGATCGATTTTGCTTTTGAAGCCAGCCTCAGGTGGCCATTTAAAGGGACTGCAAGCATTGACTTAATTTCTCAGCATCGGAGGCTGTTGCTTGCATTGAACCTATCCTAAGAATTTAGGAGCAATGGGCTGCTCTGAAGCGCCGAGGGCACAACTTGGGGTTCAGTGTCTTGCACAAGGACACTTCGACATGCGGATTGAACTGCCATCCTTGTGATTAAAGGACGACCCTCTCTATCCCCCGAGCCACAGCCGCCCCACGGATATTAGGGAAAGGTCAGTTGGAAAAGATGTAATTTCGTCCTCAAGAGGAGCTGTTACTGATCCCACTGTTTCCATGAATTCAGCTAAGCTAGGCTAAACTCACTGACACACCTACAAGCAGAGAGCATAAGATATCATACTTAAGTATGATAATCCTTCCTTTTTCTAAGAAAGGAAAAAATTAAGGAAAATATGAAGGAACGACAACAAATTCGGAGGGAATAATAGTTGTCTAAGTGTAATTACCATTTTTCTAATATAAATATAAATCCACACAGTCTATTTGTTGAAAAGTTTGTGGTGTCGCAAAACCCTTTTTCTCAGTCCAATCTTTTAGGAGTCAGATTAAACATGTGACCTCAACATTTTGGCGCTGATGACATAATTAGTGGAGAAAAACGCGACTTCATGGAGATTCAGAGGATCTTAAAACCTCTTTGAAGATAAAATTTGCATGTCCTGTCAAGTGATCATGTTAGTGGGTGCACAGACTCTCTGGCTTCAAATGCGGAATTTGCCGCCCACCAGCATGGACGCACGCGTACAGTACACACACCAGCCAGCATATAAAGCACAGTATGCACATACACACACACACACACACACACACACACACACACACACACACACACACACACACACAAAACCTGTACTTTCGTATACTTCTGAGGACATCTTATTACACCCCATCTGCTGGAGGATGATTTTATTTGACCCTAGTTGTAAACTCTAGCCTTAACCTTAAGAAGAGTCTTCACCCCAACAAATGTTTAAACCTTTGGGGATGTGATTTTTGCCTCCACATTAGAAAACAATATCTCTGAAGGAAAAAAATACAACTTCTTCTAAATCTTATCTTTGTTGTAAATTTTGTTTCAAAATAAGATTTGCACCATGTCTGCTTTTTTCACATAATGCCCATGTTTATCTGTCTGTGTGTACATCTATTGTCTCAGGTAGCAAATTAGTTCTATGTACCCGGGTATGGTTGTGTGAGTGTGTGTTTGTGTGTCTTGTGCATTTCTATGCACGTTTCTATGCTGCTGGGCTCAGATTTCTGATATCACTAACATCTCTGCTTTTTCGTTGGGTTCAAGACAATTAATACAATGTTCACCATCGCATTACATTTGCAGTAATGTTAATTATCTTAAGGGCATAGCAGCATCACAATGTGTGTCTCTTGAAAATAAAATCAGACTATTTTGGTGATCCGGATAATGTCAAAAAGTACAATAATTATGCATAATTCTTGCAGAATATGGACTCCCTTGTCACTCTTCCCCCAATTACAGTGACATACTAATGAGGAATTTGTGAAGCCCGTTCTTAACCATTACAGAAATAAGCTGTATCTGTGAAAATATCATGTGTAAAATATAATCGATAAAATTGCTTTTTGAATTGAAAGCAAGACCACGTTTGGAGCAAAACTGAAACTGAGTTAGAGCATGAGGCATTTTACATTAAAGTTTATAATATTCCTACTTTTTTCATTAAAACAAAATATATGAACAGTGATGCATTAAAATATTCACCTGCTGATTACACAGAAGTTCTCAACCTTGTTTGCTCACAAGATGTGGATTGCGGGGAGTAAATTAGTGACATTCATTTTAATAGCTTCTGTAAGGTGTAACTGTTCATACTGGTTACAGAAAAAGCCGAGAACATATGCAGCTTCAAGCAGTGCCGCAGGATTCGGCAAAGTGCAGAATATTAAACAGAAATTATCTAAGACCTTTCTGCCTCTTCAGTCAATCTAAATAACACCATGACATAGATGAGACTACCAGTCTCCTTTAAGTGAATGTGAAAAACTTCTTTGGCATAAATTATATCGTATTTATTCACTCTGCATCTTAATTTCAGGGCTTGTCATGAAATATTATTGATGGATCAATTTAATGCAGTGGACAAAATATTAAAAGCAGCAAATGTAAAAGGACGCAATTAAATTCCCATCATTAAGTCAACTACAGCAGTGTGTCATTGTACCATGAAAGTCAATTAACACTATCAGTATAAGAGGCCTGACAATTTTAACTTTCTAATATTGGAGTTCTGAGGTGGTTAAAGAGAGAACTGCAAAGGTAGAGTTTCTAAAATAGCAGAGGTCTCAAAGAACACATGACAAACTGCAACGTCAAAGTGATTACACATAACGGTTCATAGCCAAGGAGAGATAGAAACCACAACATGCCATTATCATAGAGTTCAGTCATTGTATTTGAATTGTGCAGAGCACAATTTGTAGTTAGGTAATTTCTTAACTGCTTGTATATATGTTAAAACACATTTCCCAGAACTTTGTTCAAGCAGCAAGATGTAGAGTCTACAGCCACACTAGCAGCTCCATGTGCTTTTGCTTTGTGCTTTCAGCAAAATGTTATAAACTAAAGTATGAGACCAGTTAAAATCTTGACTTGAATATATTATTTCACTCAAAAACCACAAATGTCAACCTCATGGTGGAGGAAAAGGGAGAATTCATCCTCTGGGAACCATAAAAGTCTTTACAAAATGTTGTGCCATTCAATGTAATAAATGTAGAGATACTTTACTGGATAGGTGAAAACTTGACCAGCTGGTGGTGACAAATGAAAAGTTAGGGAATCACTAGGTCAGTAGGACTCATCCTCTGGGTACCATGATTGTCTGTACACATTTCAAAGACAACCCATCCAATTGTTCTTGAGTTGTTTCAGTCTGAACCAAAGTGGTGGATCAACGGACAGACCAGCGATCCCTAGTCACTAGCATGGCTAAGAAAAGAGTACTAACTAAGATGATGGTGTTTGGAATTATATCAAATTAGAAATGTGCTTAACCCAATGATCTCATATTGGTTTGTTGCTTGATATATTGGCCATAACATTGTGCCAGCACCACTGCTAATTAAATTAATTCACTGTATGACTCTATCCATCATAAATCTCCATAAATATTGCGACAATGTTCATGTTGCGACAAGACAAACTTTCTATAGTTACAAAAGTCAGTTAGATGAATGTAATGAATAATAACTGCTAGTCTCAGTCGCCTTTAAGTTTTACAGTACTGTGGGCTTGGCAGCCTGAAAAGTCTTATTAACCTAGGTGCCATTCATTAACATCACATTATGAATATGCATTTCCATATTGGACTCCCTGCATTTCCAATCCTGCAACAATTACACAGCTATCAAGGATTAAGGGATCCTATATTTAGGAGCAGCAAAAGAGATAAGGATTGAACAAATTCAAATTAGAGTGACTCAAGTTTCTCTCCTAATGACCATTTAATTCTATTGCATCAGACAGGCAGCACTTGCATCAGCGTACCTTGTGATAAATAAAAATGATCTTGAACCAGAGGTTGATAAAGTTGATTGCTGCTAATAGAAAAATGTATATGAAATTACAATATATCATGTTTTTAAAATATTTTATATATTAACTATGATTAATGCATGTTTTAGGTTTCTTTGTCAATACAGTAGAGCCTTGAGCTAGTTGAAGACGACAGTGCAAATACAATATCATAAACTGACATTAAACACAAAATATCTCATTTCAAAATGTTTTTTGTAGGAATGCTTTTGATTCTGGGTCACCATATTATGTTTAAAGGGCAACTTCTGTATTTTTCAACTTGGACCTCTAAGTGACTAATGGGCACAACCAGTTTTTTAATTCGGTCCAGTATTGAGTGAGAAAGCTGCAGACAGCAGCAGGCTGCAATGTAATTGCTATGGGCCATTCCTCACCGTCAATGTATACGTCCACTAAAAGTGCTTGTTTCTGCCACTGACTGTCAGATTGTTATCATAAGTGTCTGACAACATTACGAAAAGGAGCCTACGGAGAAAGACAAGGCGTTTCTTTACCTTTCGCTTGATACCGTCTGTTATTGTGTCACACAACACCAGCACTCCTCTCTCCAACGACCACTCACATTTACTCTAATAAACTCTTATAATAATAATCAGAGCCTGTCAGTGGCAAAAACAAGCACTGTGGATGTACATTGACGGTGTGCAATTGCCCGATATGATTACATTGCAGCCCGTTTAGCGGCTGATGCGTTCTCGCTCAATACTGGACCGATGTTGTCCCCATTAGTCACTTAGACACACAAACATGGGGAAGTAGGGTCCAGGTTGAAAAATACCGAAGTTACCCTTCAAGATGAACTGGACTGTTGCCATAACAGTGCTGAGAGGCATGGCAAGCGAGTTCCCTCCTCTTGAAATAGCCTGTAAAATTGTTTAAAAAAGATAACTGTGAATCTGGCTGCTGGCCAGGAGCGTGCCCCAGTGCCTCATGGGATATTAATGGCAGCCCAAACTGAGGCAGGTCTGCAGTGAGGGAATAGATCCTAGAACGAGCACGGCACATCTCCCTTAATCAGTGCTTTAAAATCAGCTGTGCTTTCGCTAATCTGCTTCATTTCAATCTCAGGATGTCTCCATTTGCTATTGAATTAGAGCAGCGAGGGACTGCTGGGAGGCATGCTGTACGAATACATGTTTCTGAACTGAAATCGCACTTAAGATTAGGTCTCCTATCCACGTTGCATTTGCAGTATCCTAAAAATTTGTACATGCATGTAGGAGTTGTTCAATAATAGCTTTTAATACATACGTGACCACTCTTCTGTGCCTTTCCTCGCTAAACTCTCCATCTTTGCTTTGCTCTTCCTACATGGCTAGAGGGGCGGCTGGTAGATAAATATCAGCTCCTTTGGCAGCGGTCTCCATGTACATTTCCCCAGTGAGCCCATGGGCCCCTTGATGAAAGCCATCCGTCACCACTGTGGGATGACCTGTCTGCACTGACCACCACACACCTCCACCCTGACCACTAGACTGTGAAGGGGATGTCTCCATGAGCGCCCTCACACACCACCAAATCCAGATTTAATGCCTTTAATTTACACTGTCTCGAGGGCTTATCAAAAGGTTAGCTCAGGAGCATTGAGACAAGTTTATAAAGGCCTAGCTGGGACACTGCAATATTGAGTTTGGTGTATACTGTAAAGCTCCTAATTTTGGAACACTGATACCATTTGAAAGCGATTCCAAATTTTGATTGCTGCTATAAGTCCCCATTTTGCGTTTAGCGCCACAGCCAAAGCGCATTTTGGCAAGCAGAGCAAGTTTTTGTGTCGTTGTTTCCCAAAGGACAAGTGAAGAGAGAATGATGTGAAGCTGAGTGAGATTAATGCATGGTAAATGGAACATGTGCTGTGATGACAGCGTAGATGAGGACTGATGCCTCTACAGGAGATGGAGAGTGACAGGCCGAAAACAACATAGTAGAGTGGGGGATACTCCCATGAATATTCCTCCCAAAAGAGAACATTCAACGTGAAGAAGCTAACAGTGGATGAAGGCATTTGACGCAATTTGCTGTAATATTTTATCACAGAAGTCACATTGCAATGGTCTAATTGAAAGTGATGAAATGGTTTATCAAGCAAGCCTTGGTGGGCCAGCAGAGTGCAAAACAAATCCCATGCAGGTTCTATCTGTTGTGGGCCATCAGGACCAATTTATGACTGTCATCATCATCACTTCAAGTAATGTCATTGGAGGGCATAAGGAACAGTAAATCCTGTTCCCAGGTTCCTCGTTACTGTAAATGTCCCTCCTACACAGGCAATCAAAGAGATAATTCATGTAGCAATATGCTCCTGTAGGTCAGAATGGGACTGAGGATGCAAAGAATATGGCAGAAGAGGAGGTTTTAATGAAGAAGATGAAGAAGGTATTAGATATTACAATGCAGATCTTATACTGCACCTTCACAATCTCTGTACGTCATGGAGTACAAGAAGGCACAAGTTTAGCATCCCAATGTATTTCTTTTTGGTGCTAAATTATAAAAAGTCAATAGCTTCCTTTGTTTCAAGGATAGGAACTATTTCTGTGGTAGAAAATAGTTACAATGAAAACTGTTGACATTGAGGTTTGTGGATTATCAAGAATAATTGGGACACTTCTACAACTACTAATACTTCTGACAGGCAAATTCACAATGAAAGGATTGCGGCTGCTGATAGCAGCATGACTTGTGCATCACTTGCAACCAATATCTGCCTCGTCTCAAGGCCTGATTCACAAAATATATTAAGATAGTGATATTAAAGCGCAAACAGGCCCATGATGTTTTGTAGCTGAGTGCAACTTAACCTTTTTTGTGTCTGATTGCAATGATCCATGCGGCAAAGTATAACTGTTGGCTTTGCACCAAGAACACAATAGAGACTGTGACAGAGAGAAACCGTGTTTGTAATTTAATATCCCAGTCTGTCAGTGCTGTTAGTGTTGTTTAACACACACCTTCCAACTGTAAAAGAAGATGGTGTGAATTGAAGCTGAGACAAAAGAAAAAATATCATTCAATGCTGCCATGATCACGGGAAAGTCTGGGTGTGACACACCTTATAAATGCACTTCAGTTGACAACAACTGTCTAAAGACAATTATAATTTCACCTAACTGTGTGTGGCTATTTGCACTGAGGCTCTATTAATCCATTCTATATACTGTATTTGCATGTTGAAAAATGAGGAAAAGCACAGAAAATGTGATTGACAGCTAATGTAGATCTTGGAGCTGCCTGGATATAATACTGTCACTGCCAGTTATGGCTGAACAAACTATTAAAGGTTAAATAATGCATTTACTCCCCTCGCTTATGCTCTTCTGCGGCATATTTGAAAACCTAATTTGCAGTAGGTCTTTAAAGTCCTTTAAACAATGCATAAGCCAAAAAAAGTCCTCATTCATCCAGTGGAAAAATTATAAAATTCCTAAACAGAGCTTACGTCTCTTAACAATAATGAATAAACAATAAGACGCAACTGTGTTTAGACTATACTCTCACTTTTAGTTGGGATGTAATTGTATAATTCCCAATGTCATCAGTAACTTCCTTTTTTCTTGGCATACTGGATCAGATGACTGATGTTATTGTATATAGCGGATTGGGTGACTCACAGAGACCTATTCTGTTTTGAAAGTACCGCACACAGCACGGGACCACCTGATGTTCACAGGCTATTTTTGCGCACAAACTAGGAATAACAAAAAAAAAAATGTTTTCTATTTTTGTATTTCGGGGTTAACTGAAACACCTTTAACAAGCCAATTACAATACAACTCATACTGCTGAATTACACAGAGCCCAGTATTTCTGGTCGAGTGGCTAACTGATGAGCCTGTTATTCTCACTCCACCTGACTCACTCCACAAATCACAACAAGTGTTCCCTGCTGGGAGGACTCTGGGCCCGGCCCTGTGAATTATGTTTGTTAACAGACACCAAAGGTGCAGTTTTCCTCTTTCCTCTCAGAGTTCCCTCCTTCTTTAATCCACAGTGCCTTCCAGCATGATAACTGAGCTACGGCTTCTACCAAAGGGGGAAGTCTAGTCTACTTTTAAAACTTTTTTCACATAAGTATTCCTCAGTGTATGAAAAACTTGTTCACTGAACACACCAGCATCGACACCCATACCAATTCCTCGGCGGATTTCACCCACCAAACAAAAAAAGTATTCATCCTCTCCCGTCTGCAAACTCTGCCAGTGCAGAGTTTTGTACAGTAGAGACAATGAAAGGGTAAATGCTTTTCAAAGGGACCTTCTTGCTTTGTTCTTTATGGCAAACAAACCCAGCAGATTGTTCTAGGGCTTTAAGAAAATACTTAATAATAAAAGTAAAGATGCCAGGGTTTTCTAATCCTCAGATAACAACATTTAAAGCATGTTGCTCTGTCAATATGCACAGTAACCACTTGGATAAAAGAAGATCTATGTTTAAAGGAAGAAAGAGGATTTGTTTGTTAACATCAAGTGTCATATGGTAATGAAAATTAAATTCAATGAAGAAAACAGAAATATTAGTAGCTGCTGTCTATAGTTAGCTAAACTCACAACAGTACAACAGGCAGCAGTTCTAATTTTGGAAAATATGCTTAAATGCTTAATGTAAAACAATAGCTATCTGCCGGTTAGCTTAGTATAAATACTGAAAACAGGGAGAAACGATTATCCTCTGGCTCTGTTCAAAGGTAACAATATCAAAGGACTTTTAGAAGTCAATGCTCCCAGCCAAGACATAGTCCTGCACATACCCCCAGGAGCCAGGCTAGCCGCTTCCCCCTGCTTAGAGTCTTTATGCTAAGCTAAGCTAACATCTGAAGGTTGTTGCTTCATATTTACTGTACAGACATGAGAGTGGTTGATCTTCTCATCTAACCCTCGGCAAGAAAAATTCCCCAAAACGCGTCATAGAGATAACATTGGAGCGCAACTCAAGGGTCCACTTTCTAGCTCTGTTCAGCGCTTTCAATCATATAAGCCAGTCTTCACCAGCAGACCATTGAAGCAGTAGGAGTAACTGATTTATAGAAGTGATGGGTAAAAGTTAATTCTAGACCTTGCATGTCAACAGATCCATCTTTATGGTAAATGAAGACTACGTGAAATAGATGAAAGCACTGCAAAGAGCGAGTAAGTGGACCTTCAGTTGGTAATATTTAGTCAACCTTCAATAGCATTTATCGTATTCACAGACTTTCAATGTGCAGGAAACCCTGTAAAGTTGTTCTTTAAGATACAGCGCAAACAGGGCCACTCAAGCGATGTGGTCAGCTAATGAAAAGTTTCATAGCCTAACGACCACTTCTCCTCACTTTACATGAAACACAAAAACAACCGGCTACAGCTTTGGTAAGTATAGTGTTGTTCTGTATTCGGGGGAAGTGTGTTTACTCATTACCGATAACCCAATTCAATCGTGTTTGATATTCACACTGTCAGAACACACATATGTTCCTAATTTATCCTCTACATCACAGTTCCATTTACCTCAAAAACAAACAGATGTACTGTCTAAGAGCTTACTTTTGTTACTTTGTACTGGAGAACTTTCCTTTTACTTTGTCTTAATTTTAATCTTAAAAATAAGCAAAATTCCTCCGAGATGCCGTAAGCACATCTGCAGCACTCAACACACAGAGATAATTAGGTTGCTAAAGAATAGAAAAATAAAAATAAAAGTTAGTTTGTAAGAGGAGATTCCTCTCAGGCAGCAGAGGCTGGTGTGTATATTTAGCAGAGCAGCCTTGCTTGTGTAAGGGGGTGTGCATGCTGATGGCCATCGATCGAAACAGAAGGTGTTGTCTGGCACTTCAGGGCATTCACACAGACTCCTGGCTTTGAGTGCAGAGTTATATTAACAACTTTGCCAGTTTGTAATTAATGTGAATCTGCTGTTGAGCTTGATCTGATCTGTTCTTTGGTTATTGAGCCATTTTGACATGTTGTAGAAATATTCTCTGCGGAAGACAAAAGGACCTTATGAAGAACAGGATTTTAATGTACTGTAGGATTAAGATTTTTACCTTTTAAAAGGCTTTAAATGTAGTCTCTCCTTAGATGTATCACCATAATACTATAGGAGCAGACTCCATATACTGTAACTGTAATTCATTGTGCTCACTACTTGTTTTGCGCGTCTTTTGTGTGTTTACTTCATGCCAGCATTATCTAATTTCATCCTTAAGCCACCTATAAAAGAGCATAAAAAAGCAGCTTTTCTCTGCTTCATAGCAGTGTTAACTAAATATATTTTGATTTGGAACTGTTTGCTGGAAAAAACAAGCAACTTGAAGACATCATTAGGGGCTCTACGGTATAGTGAGCTGCATTTTCTTCTGACAGCACAATAGATAAATGAAGAAATGAATCAGCATTATTATTAATAACGAGAATAATTGTGATTCCTGTCCTCTCCTGTTCAACACAATCTATAATAGTTTGACTCTCTGCTGTTAAACCTCCAGGAAAGATTGAAATCCACTCATGGCTGCTTTTGGTGAAATCATTTTATCTGATATCAGGGGATGTGTGATGGTCAAACAGTCAAAATCATTACATTTGTACAGTGCAGTCTGCAGTTTGCAGGACAAGTATTATATTTATTATCCTCATCTTACCTTACATTCTGTTTTCACTCTTTACAATCACTTGCTGAAGACTCGTGTTCACAACCTGAAAAGTTTCTAAGTCTTGTGACAACTTTAACCCTTCCCCCGTTGGCAAAAGCAAGACTGTGAAGAAAATGATCATCAAAGCCAGACAAATTTACACCTTAGCAAAAGTATCAGGAGTCCTGCAATTTCACACAGACCCAGTTTTCCTTCACAGCAACACCAGGAAAACAGCCAAGTTTGCCACTTTCCAGATGGAGGCTAAGCTTTTGAATAATGACTAGCTCTAAAAGTTGCATTTGAATATCTGCGCTACAGTGTTGATGAAAGTGCTGATCTCTACACCGTTGCTGGAGTTGCTGTGCATTGATGCATACTGTACTTACAGTATACTGTCTCACACATCAATCTCATGCACATTTACATTTCACGGAGTATAGAGTTTTGTCTATATATCAGGATTCTGTCAACTATTTTCGCGTCATTTGGTGTTACACCTACCAGAAGTATTTCTATTATCTATCACCCTGACTTGAATATTGTTGACTTCTCCATGCATCACTCTGCCAGAATCTACAATGATGTGTGCACATACTGTAGGTGGACAGGAGAAAAATGCAGAATGGAATTTATTTTTTCCTCAAGCTTGTTTACACAGCTCTAAGATGAGTCCCCTTCCCCTTTATTTCTATCAAGGCATTCCTCCTCTTCCAGTCACTGCACACACACACACACACACACACACACACACACACACACACACACACACACACACACACACACACACACACACACACACACACACACACACACTGCACATCTCTCTATGTAGCGGCTTCTTCCTCAAATAGAAAATGTGCACTAAAACATGACAGCACTGGCGGCTAGTCTCCGAGAGAGCAGCCCCACTCTCTCTGGCCTAGATTCTTTCAAATCCGCTCTGGAAGTGCCTTCGTCCTCAGCTGCACTGCCAGCCCGCCAGAGAGTGAGTGAGCAAGCCATCTGGCTGCACAGCACATCAAATCCCAATCTGTGTTAATTTGAGTGTTAAGGGCCATTGTTTATTTTTGAAAAAAAGAGGAAGGGGGAAAAAAAAGCCTCACTCACAGGATTAATAAACCCTTTTGTAGTTAATTCTGAGCAAAGTTTACACCAAAGTTTTTGCAGACATGCAGCATGCCAGGCACACTGCAGGTCACTGCTGAAAATTACATGTGTGTAACCTGGAAAAATAAAGATTTAATATAGCTACGAGACACGAATGCTCCATGGATTCAGCCTAAATGAAGTAGATGCATATTAAAACATTTTAATGAATAAAACAGAATAGTATGTAGGTCAGTGATCATGCTGTGCAGATAAAAGTAGCTGTGCAGCATTTGATTTTCCCACCTGTTGAAAACATTTGGACCACCAGGCTTCCAATGATGTCTGTTTTTTTTTTATTCAGACTCCCATTAACTGTCATCACAGCTTGCACAGGTTTAATAAGAATAACATAAAAAATATAAATATCAGGCCAGAGAGCTACTTACCTACATAGATAGACAAACATATACATACATACATATAGGTACTACATTTTATATAAAGTATATATATTATCTACAATTATTATATTGTAATATAACAACAGCACAAGTATCAGCTATATTCAAAACTTCCTATTGGTTTATTGGAGCTACGGAAGTTGAAGCCATATTTCTCTTTCTCCCTCTCGCTTTCTCTCTAACTCACACACACTTACACATAGACACACACATACGACCATGAACACACACACACACACACACACACACACACATGCCACCCACCCTGACACATGGTGTGTTATGCAATGGGTGATGCCTAATTACCACTGACATCGCGGAGACTGTTCACTGTGAAATTAATCATGACACAGGCGTCAGCTTTTGAGATTTTTCACCAAGTGCTCCGAGTTCGTACCAGCTGATGTAATTAATAAACCGAATGCACACAAATACTGATTAGAAAATGACACTGATGTCTTAATAATAACCAGGCACCCTAAAGCCAACAGCAGCTGCCACGCAGTAGAGATAAGAGGTGGAAAGTAAGAGGCAAAAGTAGAAATAGTATAAAAACAGTTGGGAAACGGAACAGACTATTTTTTAACTGTTAGGATGAGGTTGTTCATGGCTCTGACTTGGAGGAGCCGTTTGCTAGAATAGATAGAAAATAATGAAAGAGTTCATGTGTAACAAGGATGTATGGCTGCATAATTCTAAACAGCTGTGGGTCTACAGTAGCTCCCAGAAGGCTACAGTGCTATTTATAAATCATAGCATTGTACTGGAAAGCGCTTACAGTATATCCAGTCATGCATAACATAAACATTTGCTTTTCAGTTAGCAGAAAACCTCGCTGTTACTTCCGTATTACAAATAGATGAACTGAGACTCCAGAAACACAGCCCACCCGTATCTGGCATAATTAATGTGACATGCAGCTCATCAGTGCACAAACCTCAATGAGAGCTGGTTGCTCATTTCTTGAGGTTTTTACTGCCTCAGTTGCAAATGATCACAAGCCAAGCAGTTCGCGACAAGATGCAGGGAAACTGATTTGACATCTCCTTTTTTGTGGGGGGGAGGGGGGGGGGGGGTTGTTGAAATCAGGTTGAGATATTGTTTACCTCTCATAAAGCCATTTTTTCCACCACACAGTCGTGATTAGCTTTGATCTTCCACAGGCTTCAAAGAAATGCATCAGAATTGTTCATTTGGAAAACACAAGGAAAACTTGTTTCCCATTTGAGACGAACTATGAATAGTGTGCAGGGTTCCTGTATTTTTAATTGGTACAGACGTGTTATGCTTATGCTTTCCCTGCAAAGTGTACTATCAAGCTATTTTAGGGCCATATGGTCTCACTGAACAGTATGTATATCCTTTCAGACCATTTCAACTTTTGCACCTTGGCTTCAGCTGTTCTCCAAAGCAAATCCTCCCAACTACTGTCAGGCTGAGGTGGGTCACTGAGTGCACCTGGAGAGGGAGACTGCAGAGGGCTCACACAAACCTGAGAATAATGAGTAGAGGTTGTTTTCTTCTACTATTTTAACATTTCCACTTATTCAATGTATTTTTTCAGGCATGCTGCCTTTATTTTGATATCAGAGAGCAGCAAGATAACAGGAGTCTAGAGAGGACTGACACGCAGCAAAGGGCTACGGGGAGAAGTTGTAATTACATGGTCAGCACCTTAACCTCCTCTTTTCTTTCTTTTGATTGATTGATTTGTATTTCCTTTTTTTTTATACGTCATATTATCTCACATGCTTCTGACCTCAAGTCAAGATAATAATTTGTATTACAATTATTAGTGATTATTGTAGTTTTCTTGATTGATCTGTATTGTTTGTGAATTAATTACTGTATCTACACTGACAATATTGTACCTGTATCCTAAAGGAAGAGAATCAGAGACACAGGAAGAGTCTTTTGAAAGATCCAGATAATCATGTATGTACTTAAACACTTTTACCAGTCTGTCACATGGTCACATGGAAAAAAGTAGCACAGACCCATATGTTCAAACACTGTTCACACACACAACGCTATAAGTCACCAGAGACACATTGTTTTACGCCACAGTTGTTTTCATATGTAGACCCCAGACTAGATCAAACTGTCTGTATTTGTGTAAAAAAATAAATAAATCTATTTCATCTACGTAGACGTGGATGTGTGAACCGTATGTGACAGACAGAGGAGCAGAAGGTAACCTTTATAAATGACACACAAACAGTCAGACAGACAGTATCTGCATAAAGGTGTTTTTTCTAATCCTCTCCCCTCCTGTTGTCTGGCCTCTCTTTTCTACTGTATTGCTAGATTACATCCCAGGCAGAGTAACACATTGAGCTTAGCTTAGTTGTGACATTCTGTTTCTCTCTGGGCTTCACCTGCCTCCCTCCCTCAGCTCAAGGCACAAGAATTGAATGATACTTCAAGAAAAAAAGGCCACTAATGTAATTTTGGTGTATCAGTATTGAAAAAGTGTTTTAAACACTTAGCTGCTCTAATCAATATTTTTATATAAATAATGTATCAAACCACTATGTGTAGTGTCAAAGCGGTCACTTGTAGTGACAAATCCACAAAGAAATTATCACTCGGCTCTGCAGTTTCTCTCAACTCTATGAAGTGTTTTAGTGTCTTTCAATTCAACTTTTGGGTTTTTCAGCCAGCAACTTTACTGTTTTAGTTCAGTCTTATTGCTCTCATGAACATTGTTTCCAGCAGTAGCTATTATCTGCTCAGCACCAAACTGCACACATACAAAGTTAGCAATGAGCTAGTGAACAGAGTGGAGCATTAAGCAGATAAATACCCAGATATTACTGTCACTTTAGAGTTGGTGGAGACCAGAGCTAAAGGGAGAGGGCATATTTTCTTTAACACTACTGATGATGATGTGATGTTCGTAAACGACCCTTTTTGTTCTTTGGTACGAATGAAGGGAACCGCGTCGTACTTGATAGCAGTTATTTTTATCTTAGCTCCCAAATTTCAGTGCCTTCCCTATATTCACAGCGCTGGGAGACAGGTGGAAGTGCTGCAAAGCACCCCAAAGTGCTGCCAGACACATACAGACAAAGACAGACAGAGCGAGAGACAGAGAGAGAGAGAGAGAGAGAGAGAGAGAGAGAGAGAGAGAGAGAGAGAGAGAGAGAGAGGTGGGGGTGGAGCACAGGAGCAGAACTGGTTGTTGTTGACCGGCATGGAGAAATGAGCTTGAGCTAGAGTTCACAGCCCGGCCAAATTAACATCCGGCTCCCTTCAAAGGGCCAGAATTCCCATCACTACTTTAGACTTGTCAAGTGGCCATAAACACGACTCTCATGAATACTAATGATCCTCTGTGTCACCTGGATCTGTAAATAGTGAACTGTTTGCACACATGTGTTGCACATTGGTGTTAACAGCTTGTTGCACTGCCCCAAAGTGGAAATCAATTAATGCAGGTTTGAGTAATATCACTATCGGTTCATTTCTAATGACACATTGGATGATGTAGTTTTATCTATAAGAATGCATCACATTTTCTAAGCAGCTCAATTGTTCTGAAAAACTATTGTGACCTGAAAAGTGAAACCGTAGCTGTTAAATAAATGCAGTGTAGAAAATGCTACATTTTTCCCAGCCGATGCAAACAGGTAAAAATACGGAAGCCGCTCAAACAAGTTGTGAGCATTCAAATCAATTCCTTAGTGCAATACACATCTGTGATCAAACGTCTGCAATGATTTTACAGTTTTAATCCATCTAGCTAAGCTTAGCCAACCCAACTCAAGCCCAGGGAAGACTAACACACTTTTGTTGATATTTTTTTCATTCTGTCTTTGATTTTAAACATAGGCAGCAGGCTGCCAATAACACCACCGTCTCAGCAGGTTAGATTGACAGTTGTTTTATACATTTAAATTTAAATGAATAACCTGCAACACATTCATAAAAAAATTAAATGCAGTCATATTCCAACACCACAACATAGTTAAATATACAATAATGCATTCCGAGTGCTTTTAATTAAGCTCACACTACCTTTAGGTGCTGCAGGTTGGGGAAAATATTTGCAAGTAGACACCAGGAATATCAATTCATAATGTACTTGACACAGTTTTGTTGAACAACACATTATTTAGAGATAATTCTCTGCATGTTAATAATCTGATCCAAAGCCAGGCTGTAGCCTATACGCAGTGTTCCCACTGAATATGTATGTCTGACTACACGGAGGATAAACATGTTATTTAATCATCAATGTGTTTTCAATCGTCATTGCTGAACAAACCCCAGGTGGTGTACACATAGTACGAGAGGTTTTCTGCAGAGAGGCAGGCTGAATGCATATCATTCAGCGTTTAAACATTACGTGCTATCCGTGTAGTAGGGCAACTTAAGGTGAACAGCAATCTGTGTCAAAAGTGGGACTGGAAGATGGCCTTATTTATATCGTCGGTGTCTCACGAGAGAACATGAAGACTATGCTGTTTATTTTCTATTACACCTCTTCACGTTTAAATTATATGTGAATATCTAAAACATAAGTAATATATTTATTTATCAATGATGATAAGAGTTCTTCCCTAAAATATTTTCTCCGTGATCTGGAATCAGTCAAATATGCCTTTATTTGAAATGTGTAATGTCAGGTGTGCATTTTTACACTGACACAGTCGCACAGAATTATTATGTTGGAAATGATACCCAAGAGTGAATTAATTAAAATTTTACAAATTGGTTGTGTAACTCTGCAATTTTGCATATATTTGACTGATTTTATACCAGTAATATTATATCTATAGTATTCGACGTTGCACTAACTGCTCAACTTGGATGAATAGGTTGAATGTGATGTGTTATCTGGGTGAATATTTAATCAAGCATGGAAATCAGAGGCTTTAATATTAGTGTTTAAAAATTATATCAAAAGAGATTTTGATTCCTTTTGCAGTTGCTGCATACAATCTCTGCAAATGACTTATAAATGTAGGGGAGTTGACTAAAAAATAATCACTTATAAAGGTTTTAATTAACATTTGCCATAGCCAATTCAGATGTCAAAACATGCTAGTTCCCATAGCAACCCTATTTAAAATTCAATACATTTCCATGTCTGACCTTCATAAGCAAGAGTACTATCATCCAACTGTGGGATTATTTAGTCTGTGTGCCAGAGACATTAGCATATACCTGCCATACTAATGTCCCTCAGACAAACAGAATGAGACCAGGTTTCTCATCATACAATACTTGTTAACTAGAAAATTGTTTACAGTAGCAAAAAGACACATTTAATGAAAACAGGCCAGTGATGATCACACAGATGGGCTCAAAGTTGCCACATATAGGCATGAAATGTACCACATGCAGAATGAGTGATCAACAGCAAAAAGTATTGGCCAGACTGGTGGGGGGGTCGGTGATGACGTGCGTGTCTTGATCTCACTCCAGCAATCTATGTCATACATGTTACTAGACAGTTGAACAAACAGTTATTTCATTTTTTTGTTAAAGCTGCTATAATCAATATTTTCATAGTGGTAATTCATCAAACGAATATGTGAAGATTTCACTTGTAGGGATGAACACAAAACTCTGCAGTTCCGAACAACTGGTCAAATACAGACGCTTGGTCAGTGGCCCTCCACGTGTGATGCCGTCGCACCGAGTTAGCCTTTAGCATCTGTATGAGATGCTTTTAACTAACCCCATCGTAAACCAAACTGTGTCATCATTAGATGCTCTGAGCCTATGACATGGTATAAAGAGCGAGAAAGTCTGCGTAGGGATGAGGTCTGGGTGGGCGGTTGGATCAAACAGACTGAAAACATAGGAGGCCGCTGTTCTTGTCCCGTGTGAAACCAAGTCAACGATTTTGCATTACTTTTGTTACGTAACTGACGTACTCAACTAACCACGTACGTCAGTTACATAGCATTGGGAGTTTATTTGGAAAAGACAAGGTATGCATGTAACAAGCGGAAACAGTAAGTTTCCTTTGAGCACAAAAGTTTATTTTGAAAAATACTGTATGCATGTAATAAGCGGAAACTGACAAGCCGTCCCCGACACATTCAACACTGACGCTATACCTACAGCGGCATAGTTTGAAGCGTAGCGCCACTGACCAAGTGTTGGTATTTGATGAGTTAGGTCTTTCGGCTTGTTTTGGTTTTACAGCCTGAAACTTGACCGTTTTGGTTTATACTCAACTCTCTCATCAGCAGGCAGGTGTTTTCAGTGGGAAAGTGCTGTTAAACGCACTGTACACTACTTGAACAGCGCAAATGACAAAGTTAGCACATGGTTAGCAGAAAAATATGTTCTCAGGAGTTGGAGAGAGAGTAGAAAAAAAAGCTACAATACAGCGATCATTAGGTGGCCAGAATGCCGCCTTCCCATGACTGCTAACGATGCTCTGTGAGGTTTGCTAAAAAGTTCCCAATATCAACTTAGAAGTTCACAAATGTTGTGTTTTCAGCTTCTTCATGCTCCTTTAGTGACTAAAAAAAATCGGATATTGCAGGTTTAATGTTTTAGCAGCCTATGTTGCAAAAAAGTACTTTTGGACGTTAAGTCAATGCTAAACCATTTAAGTCAATTCAAAGCTGTGAGAAAGAAGAGGGAAGTGTAACCAAGTGGCTCACGTCTGGGACATCTACATGATCACTTCAGATGTGAATGAACCTCATGAATAACTGCTAAACTGGAACAATAAGCAGCTGAGGGAGGATGATGGTGACGGACTTCTTCCCTGATTAAAACTACCACAGTAATTACCACATACGATGGGGACAGGGTCTTCTGCTGAGTTGACGAGTGTTTTGTTTCAGAGTTAACATGCTCCAATTCACCTGTCCCCACGAGGCGCAGCATGCACCTCTCTGTTTTGCCTTTGGCCTTCCCAGCTACTGGAGTTGTCTGCTGTGTCTCTAAACTGGAGTGGAAGCCTGCTCCTAATCATTGCAATCACTCATCCAAAAGGACCCCCCCCATCTCTAAAAACAAAACTATTTTTAACTCCCATGTATATACAGTGTTTTCAGGCTACTGTGATTATCATTGATTTGACTAAAACGATGGTGCTTGAAAGCTCAGTGGGACTCAATGGAGCTGCCTCAAATTTTTACCAATGAGGGAGGCAATTATTACTGATTTCATGTCAGCCGTGTTCTGCTGTCAGTCTGCAATTTCTTGTGACTCTGTCACTGTGGAAAAATCTGTGATGCAAGGCTAAATTAGATTTGCTCATGATGTGTTTGACTGGCACCCATTATGTGCAATGGACAAATGGGAGCTGCGTGAATGGGGGTGGGAAACATTGGTTATATCTCAATTCTCCTGCTTTTTCTGAAAGCAGGTCCCCATTCATGGGTGATTAACAGGCAGATCAGGGAGGTGGGCAGTGTTGCTTGGATGGCTTTGACTAATCTAACTACTGCTGCTGCCTCGCTTGGTTAATGGCTGCTACAGGCTGGCTTGGAAAACCCAGACATGCAATAAAGACAAACATTAATACTATATAGAGCTCCACTGTCAAAGCCTAAATCCTACTAACACACCTTTATGCAGCCACAAGAAACACTACAGAAAGTGACTCGACTGACTGACAACTCCAGAGATTTAAACTGATTATTGGGTGTTACTGGAGTGAAACCAGAGTCTACCTTCAAATCATCAATGCCATGACACATTGGTAAAGGAAAATGTAAATAACAGCTCAGTGCACCAAAGCCATACTGATCTCATCCAATCTAAGTTACAGTATTCCAGTTTGACTGTAGGTCTGGTAGGTTTAATTAACTGTGGGTATTTATCTACTTTATCATTATCATTTCAGTGGTTACTGATTCCATTGGGTGCATGCTTGAACATTTAAATAACACACTATATTATGTCTTTTGCTATAGTTTTAAAAACAGAATAAAAAAGGTCTACCTAACCGATATTGTAACCACGTCATCCTTATGTTGTAGTTTCTTTTACACATTTATCTACATGTCAATTTGTTTTTATGATAGGGTTGATCGTTCATAAGCCAAGACAACTACAGATTTAGGTTGGCAGACCAAAAAAACATTTTAACTAAATGTCAAATCCATTTTAAGCACATGCAATCTTTTTCATTAGAGGTTAGAATTGCACCATCGTGAATTAAGTGACATCTTGACCACTCAATAGACTTGCTCTTCCAACAGCAATAGAAATATTGCTCCACCTAGTGGAGGCAGCCGTTGTGATGCTACAGGGAAACATCCTGACCATTCGGACTTGATTTATCTCCTACAGTAAGAATGACTCCTCGCTCAATGTTAACAGGGTTTCTTTTTAATAAAAATCCTCGTGAACTGTAAAAGTGAGGCTGTCTCCACTCTACATTTTCAGTGTGCGTGCATGTGCATGATTGCGCACGAGCTCTATATGGTAAACCATTTCAGAGGTGGCACTAGAACAGATGAAACAAGAAAAATAAAAAAAACAGCATAAAGCGCGGTGAGGGGAAAAGGAGGGATTATTTAACGTTATCGACAGAAATATGGAACAAACTTGCAGAGGAAAACAAATGTAACTAAATGAAAGAAGACTGCTTCTCGCTGTTACACTGAGACTTTATTTCAGACAACGCTGCGCTGAGCACGGTGCCCTATTTCCAGGCGGCTCTGTCTACCTGCGCTGGGCCCCTCCCCTCTCTCCTCCGCCTCCCCTGCTCGGAGTTTGTGTTGCACTCGTTGCAGTAGGAGGGTCCATGTGCACAGAATGACGTCTCTCTGACTTCCAAGTCAAACCGACTCCTCCGTTTGTTTTTATACCTATTTTTTATTTATTTTTTTTATCTCGGGCCCAGCATCGCTAATCTGCAAATTTGCGGCCATAATGTGAGATCATCTGCTGCTGTCGTCCGACCCGTCGCTGCCGTTCGTCCTGTCAGGGAGCAGCGGCTCGCTGTTGAGGATTACTAGTGATAATACGCAGTAGACTTCTCCAGTGTGTCTAGCTGTCAAACTGAAAACTATGTATTGGAAAGAGTAGACAGAGCACATTTGTTGATATTTATTGACTTTGCCTTTGCGTGTCTTTTTTTTTTTTTTTTGGTCCTCTGGATTATCGCTGCCCAGCAACACGGCCACCTGACAACTCTGAATGTCGTAATTAAGGTAAGAAAGGACGGAGCTCAGTGTTTGACTGTACATTTTTATTTGGCGCTGGGTCTGAGGTGATAATGAAAGCAAACTCGTCACTGCTCAGTCGGATAACTGAATACTTGCATCCCGGGTCCATTTGCTGCGGGGGGAGAGAAATCTAATAACTTTACACCGGGACCGTTAGCTCTGTGTCTGGTCCATCAAAGTCGCCAAGAAGTTTATGCACTTTGTGTACGATAAAAAAAATAACCGCAATCATATAGTAGATGTTATCTGTTTTATCTGTGTCTGTAAGCGTCTTTCAAAGGTGCTGAGAAATATCTAGTTCTGTCAAATTACTACCAAAAATCAGACTTTAATATTTCATATTTCATTCTTTCTGCACTTAGTCCTTCTTGTCATTCAAAAAGCTGTCAACGAGACGACTTTAATAATAACTTTAACAGCTACAGTTCAGCAAAAATCGTCTTTTAGTATTTACTCTGCGCATACGCAAAATGGAGAGACATGCAGAGAGTTGCATGTCCTACAGAGGCAGGGCAATCACGGCAAGTGGGAGGAATTATCACACTGACATCTATTTTCTATTTTGTTTGTATTCATGGATCTGCACACAATGCATGGGGCATTTTGCAGGCAATGTGAATAACTTTAATTCAGATGTCTTGTCTGCTCCGCCGCTGTGAGCCCGTCAAAGAGTGCGCCGTAGCGCAGAAAGATACATATTCAAACATCACCTAAAGCAACGCCTCATTATTGCAACCTGCTATAATGTGTCTGATTGTGCGTCTGATTGTTGCCAGTGTTGTTGTTGCTTTTGCACATGACCGCTAAAGCAACATTTTAAGTTATGTCGCAGCAATGTTGTGGCTGCAAGAGCAGTAACTATTGAGTGACAGCTTTCCGACCAACCCATGGATGGGCCTGATAAAGCTGGTGGATTTCTGGCTGAGCTGTCCAATAGAGGCGCAGCAGAGGTGGGGATTTAAAACGAAAAGCCCAGACGACGTCACGTAGATACATTAACCCTTGCAATGCAGTTTTCGTCAAGTTATCAGACTGTACATCCCCTGTAGTGCAGTGATGAGGAGCTTTATCTGAGAGAGAGGAAATATTGTACTGACTTGCTTTGGAATTTTTCAGATTTAACATATTGTTTACACAGCATCGTTCATGTTTTTGTCTCAGTGTTATATTTATAAATAAAGTCAAATTACTTAAATCAAGTGCGTGTTATTTGTAGATATAATATTTCTACATCTTCACACAGACATTTTTGCTTCGCTCTTCCCTTCTGAAGCAGAATTTACTGCTATCCAAAACCAAAGAAGACTATATTTACACTCTAGATTTAAGATTCATTAGCATATTCCTTAATAAAAATATTTGTCTCACATGAGACCAGTAATCTCTGCCTGGAGGTACTTACCCTTAATACAACCTGTTACTCAACTATTATTATTAAATCAATGACTTGTGTGCAGCTTTTCTCATTCATTTCTTTTCTTTTCTTCATTTACCAGGTGAATCGATGAGCCAGCTATGGAGACCAAAAGATACCAAAGTTTCTTTGATGGAAGTGATACAGAGAACAGATGGTCGCAGGTCCCCATCACCATGGAGCACTGCAGCAGCACAGAGGATTCAAGTCTGACTAGCAGCGATATCCTGATGGACATAGTCAATGTCAGCTGCCCTGCTGGAAGCCCAGCCACCGACTGTAAAGACAACAATACAAAGAAGCAGGAGCAGCCAATGCTTCGGCTTGTCCAGAACCAGCCATTTGTTCTCCCACACTTTAACAACTCCCTCCATGGTCATAAGCAGGACATGGACTCTAAAGAGCTTTCCAAGACCGTGGCTGAGTCTATGGGCCTGTATATGAATGCTGCCAGGGAGGCAGACTTTGCCTTTAGCCAGCACGGGGGCAGTAGCAGCCCTGGGAAGATGTATACAGTGTGTGGACGGGCTCTAGAGGAGACCCAGTGTGGATCCACAAAGAGCCCCAAGTTAAAGCCATTTGGGTTCCAGCAGTCCAGCACCACTCCCAGAGAATGCACCACTGGGACTCCAGTGAGCTCGGCCTCAATGCTGGCCTCATCTCTGTCCTGCAGCCCCCAGACCTCCAGCTCCATCTCCAGCCCAGGGGGCAGCAACAATATGGTGTCATCAACCACCAGTCCTCTTACGTGTTTTGGACCAGTGTGCTCATCCGTCAATAGTCCTGTCAGCCAGACGTCTTGTGCTGCAACTCTGGCCAACATCAAGCGCAGGAATTCAGCCACATGTAGCCCCGTGGAGTCCAGCACAGTGGGCTCACCACCTCTCACCAGCCCGCACAACGTCATGAGGTCCCCCATGTCCAGCCCCCAGAGTATGAGTAGTGTGAGATCGCCTCCGTCCTGCAGCACCACCTGTAACATTAGGTCATCTGTCTCGAGCCCCACAGGTGGCTGCTGCACCAGCACTGCCAACAACGGCAACACAGCAAGGCCCTCCATCTCCAGTCCGGGCAAAGTGGGCACCATGGCTGTCAGCAGCCCACAGAACCCCTCCTCAGGTGGGTTTCCTGTTTGCAGTCCTGCTGGCGGACTGGGTTTGGTGCAGAATGACACCAACAGCCCAGAAGCAACAGGTCTGACCAGAGACACAGACTTCAAGAACTTTGAATTTCCTAAAGTAGAGATGGTAGATGGGGAGGTGTTCAACGTCGGCTTAGACCAGATGGGCATGGTTAAGTACATTAAGAACGAGCCTGGAACTGACTTCAGGAGCATGTGTTTAGGCGGCTCCAAATGTAATGTGAGTAGCACACCTTTTATCACACAGATTAAGAGTGAGCCAAACAAAGATGAGGGGTGTATGAACCAACAGCCCTATGGTGAGCAGTCACCATCCCATAGTCTCTATCCTGCGTCTGAGACCACCTACCTGTCCTTGAGGAATAACATTGATGAATACAGTCTTTCTGGTATCTTAGGACCCCCTGTCCCCTCTATGAATGGGACCTATGAGCCGGATGTGTTCTCCAACAATGTCCTGTCTAAAGGGGTTAAGCAGGAGACCACTGATGGCAGCTATTACCAAGAGAATAACAGCATGCCCACATCGGCCATTGTTGGAGTTAATTCCGGTGGACATTCATTCCATTACCAGATTGGAGCGCAAGGAACAATGTCTTTCACGCGGCATGATGTGAGGGACCAGTCCAACCCTTTATTGAATCTAATTTCGCCCGTAACGGCGTTAATGGAGTCGTGGAAATCTCGGCCGGGCATGTCACAGGCCAGAGGTGAGGGATACCTGGGTCAGAACTGCATCACGGACAGCATGACGAGGTAAGGAGAATAAAGACCTCTCTATGTCGTCCGAGTGAGTGCCTTTCCAGTGTATCGCCGTCACATCTCTGGCTTGAAAGCTGTGACATTTTCAGAGTTGTGATAAGTATTAAAAAGTTCAGCTTCATAGAGAGAAGCAATTTTTCCTTGTTTTGGTGTGAGTATACCAGTTTGTTACAGTCAGACTCATATTACACAAGGGAGTTAGGGCGTTTGCTTTGAACAGAGCAAAAATAATAACAGCAGGGCTTGGGAAAGGCAGCGGGATGCTGGCTGGGGGAACAGGAATTAAAGGACGGGGTCCAGGTCATTGTTATAGTAGCATGTGATCACAACATCATCCCTGCTAGCACTGCCCTGTGGTCTACTGTAAAACAGAGGCAAAGTTTACCTCTTATCAGATCAGGGGCCTGTGTGTATGTACAACAACAATATTTATTGGTCTGTTATCCGGAGTTCCAGCTAAGAACTTGTGTAATGCAAATATCTGTTTTTATGGGCCCTAAGCCATTGACTGCATCATAAATTATAAATGATTGATCACATGCTTTTGTTGCCAAACTGATGAAATAAACAGTTTGTTTTGTGAGGGTGGGGGCTGAAACAAAACAAACAGGCCAAAGAGAAGAAAATCTATAATCGGTGCCAATCTGGCAAAGTGCAACTTTGACACAGTTGTTGTGCTTCCAGAGTATTGTGGTGTCCTAGTTGCATGTGAAGCCGAAGGAAGTAAATTATCATCAACACGATTAATAACAGTGAATATCAAAGCCGTTATCTTGACCATGAGACACATGGTAACATTGTTGAAAATACAGAAGTATAATCACAGTGAGAGGTGCTGGTGTTTATTTGCAGTAAATCAGAAGAAAGGTTTGTAGTCCAGGGAATCTGGGTGGGATGATTTTTGCGTATTTTAACAGCAGTAACTGTCTATTGGTGTTATCATAAACTACATGGCTATCATGTATTTATGCATGTGATGTTATAAATGCTCACTTTTGGCTGGTGCAAAGAAGCACTAAATAAAGTTGTAAATGACCTGCTTAGTTGCACAGCTTTGATGTGTCAGACACTTGCTGTAAGAGAAGTACAGTTTGTGAGCTGCTGCTTGTGTGGTGATGTACGTTGCTCCGCTATGTTCGGCGGTGCCTTGACCATGACAATTCCAGACCGACTTTGGGCAACTGATGTTGCACAGAATCTCAAAATTGAGATTTATTAGATCAAAAGCTTTCCTGATTGAATTTGTGGAAACCAACTTTGCAGATCTCACTGATTGCTCTGCTACGTTCAGTTGTCTATTTTTCATTTTCTTCAGCTTCTGCCGTTCAGATTGCAGTTTCAGTTTGGAGGAAGGGACTTGGAAAAAGTCGGTTTATTGGTGTTTCATCACTGACTGCTCTTGTTGAACTGCACACTGATTTACTGTAGCAAAATGCAAAACATTTTACATGATGGTTGTTTTTCAGTTTGTATGTTTTATGCATCTATCATAACTGTGGTCTGATTTGGTCACACTGAACTATTTATCTAACAAGCAAAATTGATTAACACTAACTGATTAATTCATATCTAATGCATTGCTAAAAACTACATTAGATTGATTGTACTCATTATATTTTGTACTCAAACATGTATAGTAAGCATGTTGTGTGTCTGTATTTATTCAGACTGCATCCAACCCATAGATCTGACCTGATTATCTCATGAGGGTTATTTATGTCTTCTCTGTTTGACATGTTTATTCAGCTTTATATGTACAGTACACGCTCGTCTAGAGAGTAGATACTCCGTCTGTCTGTGTGTGTGTGTGTGTGTGTGTGTGTGTGTGTGTGTGTGTGTGTGTGTGTGTGTGTGTGTGTGTGTGTGTGTGTGCTATGACAAGGCTCGCAGCTCTGAGGAGACTGATACAGCCCTGTTACCTTGGAGGCGACCCATATGGCAGGAGCCAAAGCGATGTTGACGGGATCACTGCCACCTTGGTCATAATGAGATCCAGCTTAGCCCTAATGTCAGACAGGATGACAGTAAGAGTTGGGCCACATGGCAGCCAGCCAGGCAGGCTAGGAAGCAGATAGACACAAATACACATATACGTATACATACAATTATGTACACACACACACACACACACACACACACACACACACACACACACACACACACAGACATTATTTAGATATAGAAATGTCTGTAGAATGCAAGAATATAACTTCTTTTCCAGACGTTTCTGCCTACGTTCAGTGTCCTGTTACACCCGTAGTATTGTATTGATTGACAGCTATACTTAGACATAAACATGGGCTTATTGTACCCTGCCTGAAATCTGAAAATGCACTGCAGGAAATCTGTGGCACTGCCGAGCGTTGGGCTGACTACATGGTGCCCAGGCCCAATATTTCATAGGCAAAAATGTTACGTAACCATTAAAAAGCACAACTAAAAGTCTTTGATCCGCTGAAGCCTTGGATGACAGAGTATAAAATCCCTTGGCTCGTTTTTTTTCCTCACTTTGGTTTCCTGTGTAAATGGTTTTAATTAAAAATGGCTGCTCATCTGAGCAGTCTGGATTACTTTGTGCAAAAACCTTTTGACTCAGATTCACAAGAGAGGAGGAAGGGGGAACGAAATAAGTCACCCAAACCAGAATTGTTGTATTTATGTAATGTTTGATTTAAACTTAATGCTAAATCAAACTAGTTGTATTGTATTGTACGGTGTATTGTACGCGATTAGAGGTTTGGATGCTGACATTTTTCTAATACAAAAAAGTTTAATTCCTTTATTTATTCTCTTTAAGATTATTTAAAAAGCTGTGGACTGTAGTTTTAAGTCCATTATGAAGTAAGTCAGATTTGTATGAAATATGAAAATATGGAAATTATCATTAGATGACCTACATTTGTGTGCTGGATTATGTTTGTTCGTTGTCTAAATCTCCAAATCTCTTTTCACCCTATTTAGGGTATTTTTGTCCTGGTTTTCACAGTAATGTTTCACCAAATAGAATTACTCTAAAACTTGTCAGCCCCCTGACCTAATAATTTCATAATCTGACAAATGGTAAAGACTCATAATAGAAGCCAACAATGTATTTTTTTTTCATTTAGATGAGCTCTTATTATTGCCATTGGAAAAGTAGCACTTTACTATTGGCCGACATTTCCCTCGCTTTAAGCTTGCAGCCAGATCAACAGTGTCCATCATGAGGAAGCACCAGGGAGAATGCTTTGCACTGGACTCTGGCCAACCCTCAATGTTCTGCAGAGGGATGAAAAGGCATACTCCTGAGAGCACACTAATAAGGCTTTAATTGTATGTTCCTCCACTAAATTAATGGATGGAAATGATTTGATTAATTCAGACACTGCTGGGTACTAATATCCAATTAAATCCCAACACCAGGCATGCACAGGGGCTCCCAGTGCATTATGGGTTCCTGACTATAAAACGGGCAGCTGCTAGTTTGGGTTGTGAAAAGGATGTTACAGGTGTTTGTGTTGGAGAATGGCTGTGTGGGTCTTGTCTGTCTCTACTACTGTGGCAAAGATGATGTCTTATAGTGCAAGTGTATTTATTTTATGTGTGTACTGTCAAAACTTTTTGTTCTTAATTTAAATATTACTGTAAATCATTCATCATATTATCATTTAATTCTAAATCATATATACTGACAAACTTCAAGTAACATGTTCATGTTTTTTCTCTATTAGACTCTCCTTAATTTTCAACTCCCTTAATTCAATGAGATTTAATGAATGCCAGATAGCTTTAGAAAAACACACAAGGAGCTTCTTTAGCTCTTTTGTATGTGTAGAAACTCTTGATGATATCTCAATGCAGGCCTGACAGTCATCAAGTGTGAGTAATTTCAAGAGTGCACTCTTAAATCAATTTCTTTTGATACTGATGTATGCGACTACCAGCCCGTATATTGATAAAAAATAATGCAGCGTGGACGGCAGGAACTATTCACATTTAATAAATAACTTGGGGTCAACCAGCTGAGGATTAAAGTCATCTTGCACTACATTTTATAGTGAGATTCCTGAGATTCTCAATGAAGAACCGTAACTTCATATAAAAGAAGACATACAGGTTTTTTTTTCATTTAATAAGAGTTGTCTCAAAAGGAATTTTCTGATTAATCCAGACTGTGTGGTGGTTTGAGAGGACACTGGGTGAAAAGGTCATGTTTTTAATTGTGAAGATAATTGATTGCCCACCAAAGGATATTGGGACTAGTTGATCTCAGCCTATAGTTATTTTCAATGAAATGCAACACAGCACTCAAAACCAATGTAAAAGTACCCTGCGCATGAAGAAAATGTAATCGACCCTTTGCTAAGCCTTGCCCCCTGCCACTATTCTGTCAAGCTGTCAGAGCTACCATTGAGCCCACACTGTCACTAACTGCACTCCATGAATAAGTGTCAAACACTTTTGAAAAACAAAAAGAGATTTCAAAGAGAGGCAGAAAAAAGGGTCACAATATTACTATATTTGTTTGAATTATATATCCAGGATGTTAAACTGATTCAGTGATTCAGGCGAAAACGGGTTGAAAAGACAAAAAAAGGACCTAAATCCTACAGATCACACTGTAAAAGTTAACCCCAACATCACCTGGAGACTGAGACAGAAGACAATGAACTTAAGGAACAACTCTGTTCCTGTAAAGCCAGGTTGGTCTTAATTTGCTGGTACAATCAATAAAAAGCAATGTGTTATACATTCAGTTTCCCTTCAGCAGTGTGAGTAGCATAGAAGTAGTAATGCTAGTTAATGTACCCTGCAAATGATGGCTCCATAGGTTTTTGAGAAACATATTTCTCCTTCCAACCTCTCAGTGATGGTTCAGTTAAGACCGTTGATCAAAATTGGTCAATAAAGCTACAGGTAAAGACTCGTATATGCATTTAAACAATGTTAAAATGATCAAAGTGTAACATTTGTCACGTTAAACGTGTTTCACATGGACTGAAATGCATCAAAAGTGTCTTCTGAACTGTTGGCATAGCACTTTGGGACAAGCACATGAATAAATCTGTATACGGCGTCTTAAGTTCATACTTTCAGTGCAACAGTCCAACAGTGAGTGAAGAAAATCAACTCGTACTCCCAAGCACATAAATAGCCATGTTTTCCCATCAAGTATGAAAATAAAGACAGTCAGTGCAAGACTTTCTTAAGATTTTCAACCTGTGAATCACTTTAAAATGAGGAGCGTGACACTGTCTAGCTTATGGAAGCAAGAAAACTAATTCTATACTGATTGACCATTGAAAATATATATTTTTTTATATAATATGATTTCTCATGTCCAAGAACAGCCTTGAAACATCTGAACCAGCTGAACCACCCTACTGCCTGGAACCATTTCTCTTTACTTTAGATAGACAATTAGCTGAACGAAATTATAGAATTTTTTGTTTACTCTCTTTTATGAATCGGCATGAGTATCTTTGCATGGCAAAAAAAAAAAGATGGATGTCTACTGGAAAAAATCTAAATCAATGAAACACTTGAACGGAAAATTATAATGATACATAGAACCCACAAGATCCAGTTCTTTGCCATTTTCTGGGCAGCCTATCACTCATTGGTGTGGGTGGATTGGAGGCTGTGTAGAGCAGAATATTGAGGCTGTATTCAAGGTATGAGTAGTAGAGCTGGGAAAATTCTTAGAGTATAAGAATTTTTCTTTAAAAATGAATGCCTGGCTAAAATAAAAGCTCCATAAGAGGTATTTTAGACCCTGGCTGCAAGGTGATTGTAGTAGTGAGAAGGATTTTTTTTTAGGTAAAGGGTTAAATGGCTGCAGGGAGTTAGTAAACCACTCTAGACTGTGCAGAGATGATATTTGTGCTTAATCTTGAGAGAGATATTTTTACATTTCTCTCACAGCGGAGAAGCTTAGCGCCATCATGCTGTTAATGCTGTTTCATAGCCTCATATTAGGATGCAGTTTAGTTCATTTTTTTTAGTTCATTTTTAGTATCAATATTACACACTTAACCATAACTAGTTTGAAATCCATAAAACCTGAAATGATTGCAACATGTTTTTTTAATATTATACTAAATTTATTCTCCCTAGGATAAAGTGGAGACCAAAACAGAGCTCTGTGTGCTGGATATATAAATAAGCTATTTCTGCTAATAGTTCACCACAACAACTTTATAAGGTGATAATATTTCAATGTTGTGTTTTACAACTTATTCCACTGACCAAAATATCTATTTATGCTGTTTTAAGGAAAAGGTAAAAGTCACTATTAGCATTTTGGCTTTTTGTTTTGCGAGCAGCTCTGTTAAATACTTTTGCTTTCTCAGTCAAAATAAAAAAAAATGTTTACGACAGTATTAGCTGATTCTGATGACATGGTTGAAAAAAATAAGCTTATATACAAAATGTAAACAAGTTTCAGAACAGATCTAAAAATCCAACAGTGTTATTTCAACAGGTATAGCCATGAGGGCGCAATGAAAGCCAGCTCTCTGTTCCATCTTCATGAATGGAATTTTTTTTTTTTTTAAATTTGTGCTATTAAAGCGTAGGAGTAAATGCCTACAGTGGATGTAATCTTTTTAAAAGAACATTGTGTGGCACAATGATCGGATCCTTTTGTTGCACAGAAAAGAAACCATGTTAAAAGTCTCCACTCTGCCTCTCCCACGCAGAGCCATGCGCACACACACACAAGCAAACAACAGGGCCGCCGCCGCCAACAACAACAACAACAGCAGCCGCACACATTTTAGGCCGGACTTGACACCCTAATAAAAGTGTGGTTACTGCTGGCCAAGGCTCCTGGGATGTGAATGCTTGTCTTGTCCTCATTTGAACTTCATCCTGAAACACAGTCTGGTGACAGAGGGCCAGATTTCCACTTGGCCAATCCTGCAGTTGGAGATCTACTCTCCATTACCTACCGCTGACATTCCCTTCTGTTGTTGAGGTCATTAAGTAACTGCATAAAGGAGGCGGAAACTAAATACTGCAAGAAAGCATAGTGCATGCCTCTGTTTTGTGACGAATGCCTTGCTTTTTATAGTGTGCTGCTGTGTAAAATAATGTTGCTGAATGGCAGTACTTTGTTTTACTTAGCACGCATGTAGTCTTCAAGATATCTCACAAGTAATCTTTAAGATCTCCTGAGTCATTAGCTTTGTGTGGAGGAGAAGCTGAATGTAATGCACAATCACCTGAGATGATAGAGCAACATGCTGGTATCAGTAATATAGGGTGACTACAGGGAAATACAGTATGTACACATTAAATCACAAATTACAATGATTAACTGGTCATAAGAGCCCATCACTATTGTCATAAATAAAAAAGGAATTGTTTGTAGAGCTAAATGCATGCAGATGTAATTGACATAATTCATTCAGAGCTATAAAAAGCAATGAGATCTATATTTCACTTTTGGTGGAGAGGAAGTGGAGAACCCATCTCGACTCACTCTTCAAGCGTATTATTGTCTTTCTCTTGTTTCCTGATATACTTGACTGAGCAAACAAGGCATGCCTTTATCATTCATGTTTAATTAGAGTTTGCCCAAGTATTCATGCCAAAGTGCTTACTTTTAAACCCAGTGTTTGTCTTGTCAGTTCCTCCATGGAAAGGATGCCATAAAGGAAGACGCTTCAAAAAATGTTAATTGTTCAGCTTGGAAAGGTTCCCAAAGTAGGTCATGCATAGTTGGCTCAAATAGAGAGAGTGTGTGTGTGCGTGTGTTGGTGGTGGGGGTTATTCTGGGTCTTTTTACATAACATTATTTTCTCACAAATACACACACAACATGCATCCACAAAAACTTTAACATCAGCAGAACCCATGATTCAGAAAAGTGGTGCTGTGACATAAAACACAAATAAATTTGTTCATAACTTAATTCATAACACAAATGCTGTATAGGCAGATTAAACAGTAAGGAATTATCTAAATGAAATTTAAAAAAGGAAGTCAACCTTTTTTTAGGTTTCTCAAATGGTTTGGAGCCTTTTAATGCAGTGACCTTCGTAGATATTATTTTCGTAGACCGCAATTTACATTTTTTCGCAGGTATACTTTTTTTAGTCAGTGCATCTATTTGCTGTGCTGCCAAGATGTTAATTTGGTGATGACAATTTTTAATTATTAACTAAAATAAATTATTAGATAGCTTTATCTAAATTGGGTTTGCTTTTAAATTACCTCTTGATTTAATAGCACATTTAGCACTAAAACCAATCCTCTATTAAATATGTTTCACAGATATTACAGCCAACACACTAGAAGTACTAAAGTGCATACTAACATGTGCACTGTACTGTACATCTTACACTCAAAGCCTATTTATAGCTGACATTCTTTACATCTGTCCAAATAAGTTAAAATCCCAGAAACACCCAGAAATGTTCACACATGCCATTGTGGTGACCTCCTAGAAAACACCGGGTGTCTTTGCTGTGGGGAAAAAACTAAATCATTTGTGTCCTTTGTCTAGCATTTATTTAAGTCCATAAAAGACCATCCCATGGAGTTCCTGTTATTCAGGGTTCAGCTCCTCTACATGCACAAATCATGTACGTAGCGCCCCACTGCCGCCCCTATGGCACACTAACTCAGCAGGTGAAAGGGAGCTTCCAAGAATCAAGTGACATCTCAAAGAAAAAGATATACCAAACTGAACCTGTTTGGAGACATAATTTGCTTGTCTGACGCTGCAAAAGGGTAAACGTGTTTGGCAGTAAGTGTAATCTGATTTCTGTTTTCAGTAGAAGAGAGAAGAAAAGTCATTATCGAAGGGATATTAAAGGGTCAGCTTTCTCAAATTACACACACACACACACACACACACACACACACACACACACAAAACCTGTTTCTTTCTCCCTTACCTCAGGTTGTGTAGTTTTGTTTTCACTTGTCTAGGTTTTGAGATGGGGATAAATTACATTTTGTTTGTTGAACTGATCTCCAAGTTGGTTTAGTTTATACGGAAGTTAGCCCGCTACAACGGTCGCAATAGAAATGGTACATATATATATATAACTATATATACAGTAACTATAGCAGCAGCTCTGACTATCCAGCTAATAGGATTTTAATGGGAATGTTTGTTCTACTTCTATTTTATTTCTATGATCAATACATTTCAAATGATACTCCACTGTAGAAAGATCTGAAAATTGCAATTTTACTAGTGTTGTCTTCATAGCTAGGTAGAGATTAGTGAGATTGTCACAGAAATAGGATTTCAGGGTGTTAGCAGGACATTTAGGGAATTGGCCTGTCTATAAAGAAAATAGACAGTTTCACCAGGAAGACACAGTCAGGCTGTTGATTGAACACTATGATGGTATCAACTCAATACTGTCCAGGGCTCTGGGAAACACTCAGATCTGGCCTTCTCCCTGTAGAGTTTACTGTACTGTACCTGCCACAAGCAAACATTCCCCTGTTCAATGTCTTCTTTTCGTTTCACCTGCCTTCCTCTGACTGGGCTACAGCTGCCTGTTTCACTCTGCTCTGAAAGGGAGACAGTTTGGAGCTTTTTGAAGGTTTTGACTGTTAAGCAGGATCTTTTGCTTTTATTCACAATCTCGTTCAGCCGCTGGGTTCTTGGATAACGGGAAAGAAGCACGTTCACGCCTTCACGATTGATTTGTTGTTTGTGTAACAACACAGGCATGCTCACAGGTGCAGGTTTTCTTGTTTGTGGTTTAGTATCATGTGAGTGGCTGTAAGGTAATACAAGAGGAACAATGAGAAAATGTAGGTCAAGATTCAGGTATTTAGTCTGGTGCCCTTAACACTTAAGTTATTTTTATTTTATAACTTATATTTATGTTACACAGTCATGTAGGGTAATTATGTTTCAAAACTTTAATCATTCGATACTAGTAGTTTTTCATTTTTAACTTGGCAAATGTATTTCAAATAGACAAGTTACTTTAAGAAATGAGGGACAAAATCTACCGTCCTTTTGACCTGTGAAAATGTATTCTAAACTGCAGTCCAAACTTATGAGGCTTCAGCAACTCAAACCGCTAAATCCTTACATTAGTTTTGAATGAACTTTGCAATTTTATTTTTGTACAAAATGAGGGCATTTTGTATTTTGTCCCCTATCTTGTAACATGCTTCACAACCGCTATGGGGAGGAGAAATCCACATTAGAAAGAAGCTCACGTTGAAGGGATAGCTGTTGTAGAATAAATGCAAATGAGATTTGAATATACATTTATGGTATGTGGAATCCTTACAGTTTCTTGGTGATCTTTGCTATTTGTAACAGCAATGGTTAACATTTGGAACGGACACACGTTGTTGCATTCAAGTAGCATGTTGCTTTAACTGTGCAATTTTTCTGACTGTTGTAACGGTTGCTCTTATTGACCTTGTTTCAGACAATTACATCCATTTGGTTGACCTTAATGGACGCATGCAAAAGAAGGTGAAACGGGACCACTGGAGGTTGAGCCGCCTTGTAAAAGGCACCATTGTTCTTATTGAAGCATCTCAGCCATCTAACCATCGGTCCTGATGTATTGTACCCCTGACTCTGGTGGGCTGGTTGGCGTTGTTGCAGCTCCAGACGCCACAGAAATCAGTGGTCTTCCACAATTCCATTTTCTCATTAGTGGGTTATTGATTTGGGGCCCTGAACTAGAAAGTCTTAACATGAGTATGATTTTTTTTTAACCACGATTCAAACCAATGACCTGTGGAAATATCCAGAATTAAATGTTCTGTTGGGCCTGTAGTTGTTTTGCATGTGGATGCATCCAGAATTATTAGCCATTCCAAAAACAATAATCAGCTCACATCTGCTAAGAGGAGGCATAAAATAACACAAACATTTCTATGATGTGTATTTGTCCGGTAAAAGTTTGCTTCCTTTTGTTGCTATTGTTAAACGTGGTTTTGAAAGTTCCTTCTCTGCAACCTAAGAAGCAGCCTTCTGTACCAGGTTTCTTTTGGGTTGCTGGTGGAGGAGGATATCCTGCTTGTTGTGAATGCAGCTGACATGCCTTAGGTTCTTCCTTCATTCCAGCATGATTACACCCACTCACTCCAGTGCCAGTGACACATGCGCCTTGTGGCATTTCTGGCTCACCAGGAGGGAGCTTCTTATTCAGGTGTGATACTGCTCCAGCTGCTTCTGCCTGTTTGACAGATTAAGTGGATGGGTTGATTGTCTCATTGGAATGTGTTTGTTTGATGGCGCCACAGTGACAAAACTGCAGGAGTAGAAAGACAAGAAAATTGAGGGATGGTTGCCTTACTTGTACATGTGACCTTAATTATACAGATATGTATTAGATAAACTAGGTCAATTAGTTTATTTTGCACATGTAGATCTCATTGTAAAATTTAGTTTTTGGCGAGAAACTTAGATACAGTTGTTTGAAGGAGATGTTTTCACAGCAATATAAAATACATATTAGAGGGGGAATTAGGACCTGATTAACTTTCTTTTAGCCAGATAACTCGCTCTATAATACATTATTAAAACTAATCCTGCCAAGATGTTTTTTAATCTAAGCAAATAATCAAATATAAATATAATAATTTATTTCCTAATCATTTGAATAGTGTTGTAATGCATGTACATATATATGTCTTTTGTTTTGTTTTTAACGCACTTTGGATCCGTACTCGGTATGGGGATGAAAAAAATGGTACTGGAACACCTCTAACTTTAAAGCTGAACTAATCAATAAATGACAATGTGTAACGTGAAGGGATGCACTCACAGAGAAGTATCACCAGACTGCAGTTCCTCACAGTTCTAGTGTTTATCTAAACCCACTGCACGCTACTCGCTCAGCACCAAACAGCAGACAGACAAAGTTAGCGAGAAGCTGGTG
Organism: Cebidichthys violaceus; assembly: GCF_023349555.1. Classification (NCBI taxonomy): domain Eukaryota; kingdom Metazoa; phylum Chordata; class Actinopteri; order Perciformes; family Stichaeidae; genus Cebidichthys; species Cebidichthys violaceus. The sequence goes on from NW_027176594.1 coordinate 4,388,316, forward strand.
AAGAAAGTGGAGCTTTTAGATGATAGAAGAAGAGGCAGATATTTTCTTAGGAGCTGGTGGACATGGAAAATACTAAAACAAGAGTAAATGTTGGGCTTTGTTCCTCAACTCAAAATGAATGTCAGTGTTGAGAATAAAATAGGTGAGGATTATCAGCTGGTGGTGCAGGAAGGCCGTGCTGTTACTGCGCCATATAATATTACATGTCAGTAGATCACTTGGTGTCTTAATATGAAAACAACTATCAGATCAGGTACATTTTATTGCTGTTGTATTCTCTTGGCTCTGGAATTAGTTATTAGAGCTCCCATCTGTGTGTTGTATTAGACAAGCTCAACGGAAGGCATGGCGTTTATTTCCTCTGTGAACAGAGCTGCATGCTCATTTCATGCAATACGAATTAAGGGCCAAACACAAAAGTGTTTCAAGGGGTGATTTCCCCTTAGTGATTACCACTGGAGAAGTGCCAGAAACTGAACAGGAGAAAATTACCATTCTGTAGACAAAAGTATGGCGCTCTGTGTGCGTCCGGGTGTGTGCTCATGTATGTGTATGTGTGTGAGAGAGACAGAAAGAGAGAGAAGGAAAGTACAGCAGATAGTTGCATATTTCACTGTACTGTCTATTAAAGAGTCTTCAGTTAAGTGATGAAAATGTCACATTCTAGAAAACACCTGTGAGATTATTTTGTTTATTTTGTGAATACTTCTGGGGAATGTTGTGAGCACAGTTAACAGCACTGTTTTCCTTTGGTAGGGTTATACATGTCTGGAAGGTTTTTTTTTTGTTTTGTTTTTTACAGTTTACTAGAAATAAACTAGACCTACATTTTAAATAGGACGAGCAATATTTAAAATGAGCTAACAGTGATAGATTAATATGTTTTAGAGGGCTCCAGGATGCCCTTTTAGTCACATTTTCAAACATTTTCAGAGAGCCGTTACCACAACTTCTTTGTGCCTCGTAAGGCGCATAAGGCCTTATTTTTAGAGACTGGAAGAAAGAAAGACTTTGTCTTTGTGTGATCTAGATTGCCAGGAAATAATCCATGTTTTATTTCTGGCCAATCAGGAACCAGTAACAATTAAAAACTGTTCCTTGGTTCCTAACCCTTACTCTGTTTTTTTTGACAATACAGTTGTTTGGAACAACCAGTGGCTGATGTTAGTGTACTGAAATTACTGAGCTTTTTGAAAGCGACTAGATTATTTAGACTGAAGTTTTAGTTTTCACAAATACATTTCAGAGGTTTTTTCCAACAGGAAATAAATGTCAATGGATGACACATTTGCTGTTTATTTTGGGCCTTATCCAACAGGTCACCTGATTGTGAGTCATTATAATGGCTGTATAATAACTGTAGGAGATTTCCACTCCAATTATGCTTTGTTCCACTTGTGGCCACAGAGGACATTGTTCATCAAAACTTAAATGGGCCTGTTTGAAGCTAACAGTACTACAATTGTAATATTATTATAAATACTTTGAGTTATCCCTGCCATCTAAAAAAATGTCAGAGAAATAAAAGTGTCTGTGTGTGCTCAGATTCATTGGTGGTTTGATGGTGGGGATGAACTACAACTTCCTGTAACTCTGCCTCCACATTTCTTCACCTGCACATCCAGCGATGACACACACCATTTACACAGCCCCCTAGATGAATGGCAAGACAAAATGCTGAGTCAAATGCTCAGTCTACTGCATCACGTTTCACCCCCTCTCGAGATTAATGGTGTTGAAAATGAGGGCACGTCACATGTGTTGACGCGATGGGAGAGGCACTGGCCTCAGCGGTTTTAGCCTGGAGGCTCAGCCACTGTACAAGCTGCTGTGTATCTACTCTCTTCATGACGCACCTTCCTGCAGATAAAACATTTGAATAATTGCTAATTTACTGGAAGAAACTCACTATGAAAGACTTTTTTTCATGAGGACTGACAGCCTTTAGCAGACTTTATCAACAGCACAAGGATTTCTGCAATTGGACAATTTCTGATACTTTTCTTTTTATTTAAACGTCTCACTTCAGGATTCAGTTCTTCACACATAAAAGCTTCTTAAGTTGAATACAACTTTACAAAAAACTAATTAAGATGTATTTATTTCTGCTTGTAACCCCTTATCTCTAATTAAGCTGCTACTCAATAAACTTTTCTCCACAACTTCGATGAGAACACTAGGATGCCAAGTGTTTCCTTGTGGTGTTTGTGCAGGACTTACGGTCCTCCTGTTGACTAGTTTACATTCCACAGCGCTACAGACATGCTGACATGGATTCAAAGATTTAGATCGACATTTGTCATAGGCATGCTCACCACTGGTCAGACAGAATACCACATCCACGCAACAATCTGACAGTTTTGGGCCCATCTTTTCTGTACCATTGTGATATTAAACAAACATCTGTGGGCTGCATGATTTAGTTATTCCCCCTCAGCGGGCTCCCTTTGGTTTTGGTCCCCTTGTGACTCCCTTTTGGGTGGACACACACAAACACACACACACACACACACAAACACACACAAGCAGACACACATACATGCACACTTGTAAACAACCACAGCTGTTTAGTCGAAAAGTTGATATTTCAGTGTGGCTTCTCATTTCTCAGTGTTTTTGTTTTACCATAATATGATGGGCACATATGTCTGAATGATTGTTACACCGATTTTTGGTTTTTGGAGAACTGATGTTTGATTAAACATTATTGTAAGTTCATTCATCATGTTTGATGAATGAAATAGAGATTATGGCTGAGGTAAGTGTAGGTTTGTACTTAGAACAACCACAGCTCTCTTATGACATGTGTTTAAAAATGCAGTCTGATTATTAAATCAGAATATGATAAAGAATGTGTGGATCTACCAAAAAGTAGTAGTGCCTTCACAAACGTGAGAACAAAACACATAACCTACAGTACTGTTGGACGAGTTCTCGAGGGCTCGAAGCTCCGCCATGCACACAGTGAATGCATGACAACGGATGTCTTTTTTTAGATAGCTTCGATCTATTTTGAGAGATGGGTAATGATACAGGACAGACACTGAAGGACATTCAAACCTGTCAACTCCTCTTTCTTCACACCTCATTGGTCAGAGGGAAGATGGCATTGATGAAAGGTCGTGGTGACTCTGATTAAAAGGGAATAAATTCATCAAATCCACGGGCAGAGCAGGGTAGTTTCTGCTCGCTGCCTATAGATGGATTGGGTAATTGATCCGATCTGTCCTCACTCTGCCACCAGCAGCTGTTAACCCTGCAGTGTATTAAAATCAGATTAGACTCTTCTACACAAAGGAGCCTGCCATGGGGAGGGTTACATGTTCACGTGTGTCTACACACTATACTCCAGTACGACAGGACTAAAGACAGAGAATCAGGAGAAACTCTTCTCTTGCTTCGGTGTCCAAAAAGTATCCCCCTTTGAAAATAATGGTGTGTACAATAACATATACATATTGCTTTGATTACCAAATAACCAAATGTTCTATCATATCACATGGATCAATAATATAGCTTAAAGGATGCTGGAATAAATGTGATTGAAAACGTTATGTTTTTGTCCATATTTGACCGCCACAGTTACTCTCAGTTTCTAGAAAATAAGCAATTAAATAGCTAAATTAGTTTGTAGATGTGTTTGTACCTCTAAACAGTGACTTAACAGTCTGTAATACTGGGAAAAAGGGAGGTGTAAAGGTAGCATAAAGTTTTCAATTACAGTATAACTTGTCTTTGCAAGCCTATGATGCAATTTACAATCCTGAAATCCATTTTTAGGATGACAAAAATGCACAAGCATGGTTTATATTTCCACTTATAATCAATGACGGTTTATATTATGTTTATATTAAGATCTTTTTCTTTGAGGTATTGTAATATTTCAAACAAAGGATTTTCCTGTTTGCCAAACATGCAGACATGATGAAAGACATTCTTCGTAATTGAACTAATTTCCCAATATCCCTCATTTACATAAAATCACATTCTTTAGCAAAACGTCTTAATTTGTATCTGCTGCTGTGCCAGCATGTATTCCTCCTTCTGTCAGAGGACACCATGAGAGTTGGTTTATATACTGTACATATATCAGGACTATACAATTTCTATGTGCTTTAAAAGCCTCAAACGATCCAAATACATATTGCTTGGGAATTTCTCAATTCAACCTGATCTTATTTCATACAGATGATAAGTCAATACAGATTGCGAAAATGTTTTGGTTTGTGTCGGTGTCCCTCTGAGAATCTAAGATTTACAGTAAAACGAAAACCGAGAGGCATAGAAACAGAAACAGAAACAGAAAAAGGGTCTGCATAGGGGGATGGATCGGGAGGGAAAGTCGAAGATCAGAGATAGAGAATGAAGAACAAAAGGGCAGAGAGGGAAAGGGCATGTCTAAGTCCCCTTTCAATTTATTCTATATTGTTCATTGCAGATGACAGATTTGGGAGCGGAAAGTCTCAATAAAGTACCACATCACCATAATTAATCCCTACACATCAACCCACACCTCATTGAATTCATCCTTTTCTTTTTAATTATGGAAAAATGGGGTTTATCCAGCAAATGAATAATGTCCTATAACAATCAAAGCATTGTGTTTGAAAAGCTGGAACAAGGAAATTTCTCTGTGCCAACAATTTCAGTTTCTTTAATAAAATAAGGGTCAATTCAATTTGTTTGACTGAATTGTTGGTTTGTTCTTTGGGTGCTTGTGTAGCACCAAATTAAAAAGCATTCAGCAATTTGCAGTGTACTCTTTATTTTAAACAGCAAGGGGAAATAACCTTTACAGTGAACGCCTGAAGGAGGGATGCAATGCAAACAAAGTCTCTTGTCCTTCCTGTCATCTTCTCCTATTGACTAGTAACCAGTGACTTTGCCACTAACTGTCCGCATCAGACTAAGATTTTTAAACATGTTTCAGCCACAGCTTGTCTCTCTGCCACTACAACTGAAGCACTGCAGGCCAAGATTCAGGTTGACTTTGTTGAATGTCAAGAGCACATCGAAACAAACCAAATACAATCAATTGTTAAAATGCTAGATATTTTATCACCGGAGCTGAGCTCTCCCAACGTCATCGCAGAGAGAGACGAGAAAGAAAGCGGATACACAGAGCGATCGCTGCTCCGTCTGCACATTGAACACAGCTAATAGAGGCGACTCTGCAGCTTGGAAAGGAAGAGTGAGTAGACAGACCAGACAAACTTGGCAGGAGGACTGAGCTAACACAAGAACGTAGAGGTTTATCCAAAATCAATGCAGCCTACTAATATTTGATTCTCCAAAAAAATGTAGGCCTCCATTGGCAGACATGGTGCGCGCACACACACACACACACACACTGCAAACACTACTAAATAGATATAGCTGCAGTCCACTGGTGTATGCATGAAAGTGCCCTCCATGAATGATGATGAAATCAGTTACAGGACAAATACAATATAACTGAAAACCGAAGCAATTTGTTCAAGTACACCTTTGGGAGATTGGATGAATGAATTTGGTGAAATGCATACGTTTGTTATGCTACTACAACAAAAAACAGTCAAACAGTGCAAACCACAAGAACCGTAACAGCTGTTTAGACTGACAATGTGTAATACAAAGAGAGACTGTTTAGACACTGCCACCAGGTCCCAACGAAGCATAAAATCAGCTTTTGCTGGATATTTGGACTAAAACATCATCTAATGGCAGAACGCTGTACAGTATGTGATGATTTGTGACTGATTTGTTACCATTCAATGTGTGAGTACAATAATACATTGTGGTGAGTGAGTAAGGTCGCTGCTTTGTGTATACAGGAAAGACTGAAGCGGTCCGTCCTTATTCACCAGCATTTTGCATTGTCTTGACTTTGAAAATAAACAGAATGGCATATGTTAAAAGGTTTTACAAATATGTGTTTAGTATTGAGAACGGGTTGGGTCTACCTTCCATTGTATTACTGAATGGAGAGACTTCTTCAATGAAACTGCATGGCTACCCCGTTCCCCCTCTGAGTGGTCCTAGTTGCCTCTGCATCGCACTGACCAGATTGTGAGTCATTTATTTGCGTCGTCCCATGGCGTTACAAGTCACTGTTGAAAATTAAATGAAGACGGTTAATGTTTGGTTGGGTCGAGGTGCAAAAACAAATTGGTCAAGTTTAGGGAAAAATCATGATCTGGGTTGAAATAAGTACTCCGTTAAAGTTAGAGGACATTTGTTGTTTTTGCTAAAATGTTCCTCATTTATTTGAGTGACACCAACTGGCTCAACTTTCACTGCAGTATAATGCAACTTTATTTAGCACTGAACTGGCCAATCAAATCCATGCAGGTGCAAGTTCCTGGTAGATTACATGGTAACATGAACAGGGCAATTCCAGTTTACCTTCCTATTGTCAAGACGAATGATACTGTTAGAGATCATCTTTCGATGGGATCATAGCGTCTTCTCTACTGCCTGCTACTTTACTTCAGGCGCTCTTGCTCTGACCACACCCATCTTTCAACTCTGCCTTATTTTTGATCTCAACTACACACCTGTAGAGTTTTGTGACTGCATTGTGCATGGTTTCGACGGCATAGCGTAGGAAAATCTGTCCACAGACAGACCGTAGTATGAACACCTGAGGTTGTCTCCAGGACATCATTGTGCCACGATGACACACCCACCGACTCACCAGGGGAAGACAATACCCAGTCGTTGTCGCAGCTGGTAATGAGATGTTTCTGAGAAAAATGTCTAAAATCCTTCCTCATAACATAATTACCTGTCATGCAGCAGTTTGGCATCTGATAAACCACAACTTGATGCAAAACACATCCGCTATTGAAGCGCTGTTTTCAGTCTGAATTCCTGGTAATGCTCACAGTATAAATTGCAGAGGTGGGTAGCATCGAGCTACATTTACTCTGTTACACGTACATGTAGTAACTTTTTGGAGTAAATTGTACTTGTCAGAGAAGTTTTAATGCAGCATACTTTTTACTCTCACCTTTCATTACTTTTACTCCGTTACATTTGGATTCGTTCATCACGCTACTTTTATTTATTCAGTACTTTATCAGCTGATTCCAGGTCTGCTGGCGCTCTGTTATCCAAAAAGAGTAGCTGTTACCCTGGTATCCCTGGTAGTTGTTACCCTGGTTACGCTTGTAACAACTAATGTGGATCCAAATAAACAATTAACAATAGTATTAGATGGCTTATGCTCTGGTCATATACTATATACTATAAACCAAAAAAGTCTTAAATCTCCATGTGAAGGCAGAATATATTCAGCTGTCTGTCTGTGGAGTGTAATAGTCAATACAGAAAATGATTGGAAGTGATTACTGAGATTCCTTGAGACTGTATTCATTACTGCTAATTGGATTGAATGGTGCCCACTCATTGGCCTACATTTATACATTTACATCGTATTTAAAGTGCTTAATCTGAATGGCACGAATATCATGAGACTGACATTTAAGCTCTTAAATCCGGAGGATGTCATAAGGGTTTTAGAGAGGGGGAGAAAGAGAGTGAGGGGGAGGGAGACGGAGAGAGTGGGGAAGACATAGAGAGGGGGAGAGGGGGAGAAAGCACAAGAAAGAAAACAGTGAGAGGGTTTCGGTGACTGTGTGCTCAGAGAGACAGTAAAGCAGAATGACAGTGCAGGGCTTTTGTTTAAAAGTCTGCCAGCATGTCAATTCCAATGTAACATTTTTATCGACACCCTCCTCGCCACAACCTGACAGGCGGGCAGGAGCTCAACTTTTACGTTCCACACCAGAAGTTCAGGGTTAGTGAAACAGGTTCCCTTAGCAAACTTTGGAGGAAGTCTATCCCTTTTTTCCCCCCAAAGTCTTCTGCTTAAAGGAAGTATGCAAGACTGGCAATGTTTATTCACTTGACCTAGAAAAAGCTCTTGGTAAAACTGCGCACATATTCTGAACTCAAAAGTAATTTTTGATTTTATAGTGGAGCGAGCGGTGTGTGGATGCACAATGTACTGTATAAGCTATTTACTGCATGATTTGCTGTTGCTTTAGAGGATCTCAGGGGGGAAATGGTTTGTTTTTGGGGCTTTCACATCAGGAAATGTACTGAAATGGTTCTAAGCTGTGGATTGATAAAAATGCTCACTTTAAGCTCCCATTATTAGCTTCTTCTGACTAGTGCATAAGCTAAATGGCACCTTGTGAATTACAAAATGCTAACAATTAGCACTAAAACAATTAGTCAGAAAACTACCACCAACATTCTTAATGATAATTGATTCATCGTTTAAGTAACTTTTCAAGCAAAGATGGAAAACATCGTCTGCTTCCATCTTCTCAAATGTTAGGACTTTAATCATTGTAAATTGAATAAATGATAACAGAATATTCAGTGAAGGATTGAAATGAATTGATTTCAACACAAAACTGACTGGGCTTTTCGTCTTCTTGCAGAAAAAAAAAGGGTTAGGGTTTTTCGGACTGTTAGTTGGAAAAAACTAAACATATGAAGAAGTCACCTTGGGCTCTTGGAGACAAAAAAAACAACCCTTAGTTGAAACCCTACGAAAAAATTACAGGAAAATATATCTATAATCGTTATCGTTGAAGCTGCTGTTATATTTAGCCAGTTTACTGCACTACCTGGCTGTAAAAAGGAAGTGCTGCAGATTACAACACAACTGTCCATCTGGACATTAATACACAAACGAAAACCAAAGCTATTTCACTGGCCGCAGACAGACTGTGTTGTTCCCTGCACGGCTCAGTTTAAGCCTTATGACACACATTCACCCAGATTCTCCAGACTGAGCAGGACGGGGGAGTGTCCTCGCGGAGGACAGATTCCTTTGATGTCTAATAAGCAATTATTGATGGCTCACCGAAATTTCTTCTTAAACTCACTCACAAATCCAGAACAGCAAGTTGTTTGACAGCTTTATTCACTGCTAGTACTTTGATTGCTTTTTACCACCTCAAATGATCCAAGCGTTCCACATTGATCCTTTGCATGGTGTCTTATGTTTGTTTACTGATTGGTCAATAATCCAATTATTGCAGCACGGCTCTCTCTCCGAGCCCCTGTGATGTGTAAAGAGACACTTCCTTAGCATGCAGAAAGAGATGAGTAAGAGAAGGGAAGGGAATGGGAATAAAAGTGGGGAAGAGGGAGCTGGAGAGAAGTGTGTGATATAACCTATGTGGGAGAGAGTAAGAGGCAGAGAGGGAGAAGGGGAGAGAGAACGAGTGAAGGAGAAAGAAACCACTAAGGGACTCTGCGGCTGTGTGTGTGTTCATGTGAGAGAAAGAAAAAGACAGAGGGAGGGGGGGGGGGACAGAAGACAAACTCGCAGGCAAAGCCAAAGTTACCTTTTAAAATGCACTGACCTTGTGCACTTCACATTAACCTCCCTCTCCAAAAGAATTAGTCTGTATCATTCACACTCAGCTGTTCCTAACTGCGCCAATTGATTTCAGTGGACCAGAAACGGGGAAATTGAATCTCCCGTTACCCTGGGCAAAGACCAAGGGAATACATGCTAATGCTGCACAGACAGACCTGAAACAGCCTATGCTGACTGGAAGTCCACTGTTGTCTCTCTGGATAGATTTGGTGTGAATAGAATGGCTCCCTAGGGTGTGGAACTGTTGGAACAGCTTCATAAGCTGTGGCTGCAAGGGATGTCTAAACTCTTTCAATGCTTTCTCACTCCTCTTCCCTGTGCGTCAGGTTTCAAATGCAGGTAAGGAAAGAGGACAAAAGAATGCAAGAATGGGCCCTATTAACAAATAGTTTTTAATTGAATGACGTGTGGCACCATAGCATTGTAGGGGAGGGCGGGGAACAACTACTTAAGTACTTAAAACAATATTCAAGTTTAATTAATCCCGTTTTTATACAAGCAACATGCACATCTTTGCTACAAACGAACAGGTTTGTTTGTACAATTGCATCAAAAAGTGGCTGAAGCAAAATTGTACAACTTTTCAGCAATTTTTAAGCTTTGAAGGCGGTTGCTAACAAGTTGCCGAATGAGACTACTAAATGTCATCACGCCAACATTAGTCCAACTTTAGCTTCAAGGTGGTGATGTGAAGTCATGCAACCATGGTGTAGTTTGTTTATAGTCTAATTTTAACTTTGTACCTCTGGCAAATGCATTAAGACTTCAAAAATCATAAAAGCAACGTTTATTTGTGAAGATTTGTTTGCTGAACAAAAGTATGGAATGGAAAATGGAAAAATCCGTTTGGCTTTTTGTCAATCAAAAATACGTTATCCCTTCTGCACTTCATTAAAATGATATACGGTTGGATTCGCTGACTTACACACACATCTCAGTAATCTTGCTGAAAAGACTCTTTGCGACAGATTACCACGAAAACACGTGAACTTTTTAAAAATGAGCGGGAGACAGTCTGCTGGCGATGTGGTAAACTGACCGGAAGCACACCCTGCTCGACCCTGTGCAACTATGTAAAAGGTCTGTGTTATGTTCAGGAGTTCCCTTGCACACCCTATGGCAGCCATTCTAACCCTATTAAATCAGGAGTGAGCATTATACTTCTGATTGATGGCCGAGGGCGAGGAGCTCAGACAGATTCATTTACGCAGCATTTGCTCCTCGTTAATAACAACTGATGCTATCACTACAAAAACAAGTTTTCAAATTGTCCTTTACGTTCACCCAGGCACAAAAGGGCTTTGGGGTGCAATGAGTTTGAAGAGACAGTTCAACTAAATATATATTGATTTTTTTAAATGCCTCCGTTATACAATAGATTATGAAGTCTTCAGCACGAGGCTACTGTTGATGTTTGGCTCCACGACGGCACATTTTGCCTTCTGCAACAAATGGCTTTAATCCACAAAAGTTAGAAGAAGTTTCTCAGCAGGAGGCAAAGATTACAGGGATAACAATGCACGTGAAGGCGCGGAGGAGCTCTGACGAAGCGGCTGACAAAGCAGGCGGGTTGACAGAGACACTGTGTAAGTGCAGCAGCCGGGGTAAGGACGTTTCAGCAGCATGCCAAAGTTAGCCCTCTACAAACAAAAGGTGGCACGAGAGGAAGGCTAAATCAAATCAGCGGAGTAGAAGGAGGAGCTTAAACACTTTGACAAAGTGGTTACTTTAAACAGCTTTGTTTGACTTGCAGTTTGCTTTTGCTGAAGAGGATCCTAAATTAGATACAGTGGACACACAGGTACACAGGCAGGAAAAAAAAAAGAAGGCATACAAATCCCTGTGTTTTTGTTAATCCGACGGGGTTAGCCAGTTATACCGGTATATAATCCTTGATCTACGGCACAGTAGCAGGGCTTTTGTTCTGGGCCTTTTTGGTTTTATAAGGCTTCGTTATTTTCGGCAGTAAAACACAGAAAAATATGCTTCTTCTTGATATATTTTACACATGCAAGGCTTTAAACCATTACATGTATATCTAGTAGCAGTGGGTGTTAAATGGAAATGATGACCTCTGTGTCTCCCAAGGGGATTTGGTGGTGACAGATCTGTTCAGAGTATTCTGGCACTTCCTCTGAATTTACAGTAACAGGAGTTTGTATGCTTTGGCCAGGGATCCCATTGAAATGGGCATGCCTCACACCATAACATGGCTGTTATGACAGGCTTTCTCATATAAAGCGTCTGTGGACAGACAGCCCCTGGGGGCAGAGTACATAAAGAGGAGTCAGTGCCACATTGAGAGGCTGTCAATGTTCTCCACAGTATATGGTGTCAAGAAATCTGGATGTGCCAGTCAGATTTTGGTAGAAGGTATATATGCTTGATATGAGGTGTACAGACATCTTTCCACCATGTGTTTCTATTGCTCAGAAGAACCAATTACGCTCTATTTCTTCTTATAAAGCTACTCATTAGCGCTGATGGGTTTCGCAACATGAAGCAGAACAGTGACTAGATAGAAAATGTAGAGCTACAAGCTGCTTCTCTGCCGCACAAAGCCCGTGTTTCAATAGGGAATCCTTTGTTCACTGTGTAAATCCCCATGGCCTCCCATTTAAGAGCTCAGTATGTCACATGAGACTAAACTCCTGCTCACAAAAAAAGTAATTAAAATATTTTTCTAAAAATCCACTCAGGTTCGACCTCGAGTGCTCTCCTTTAAGAAAGATATCCATCACTAGAAAAGACAGACTAAAATACTTTATTTTCCTCTTCCTGTTCTCCTCGTTCACTTTTCAAATACGATTCTCTTCCTACATGAGATATTTCTCCTCCCCTCTCCACCTGAGAACTGTCTCCCATTCTTAAATATTTATGCCATAAGCTCAAGATGTCATGTATTTACCCTAATCTTCAGAGTTTCATACACCTCAAACAATGAGATGGAGTGTGTACACAAGACAGCGAGGGGAAGAGCAGCAGAGAGAGAGAGAGAGAGAGAGAGAGAGAGAGAGAGGAAGGAGAGAAACCTCTGAATCGACAGTATTTCACCAGGATGGAAAATGTGGGAGATATTCTGAGCCCCAGGAGTATTTGGTTGGGCGAATGTTTTATTTGAACAGGGCGTCTTAGTGGCAAAGCCTGATGTTATGATTTATTAAAAGTGCAGCGTGAAGGGAATTATAACGTGGTGGGAAACAGTACATGTGTGTGTGTATGTATGGTGCCTGAAACTGTATGTTGATGAATATATTTGTGCGCATGTGACTGCTAGCCTAAAGAAAGAGGGCAAGGACAGTTCAGTCAGATGATAAGCTGAACATAACATTTCTGTGATGCATACAACTGTTCCTCTTCTTTGACATACTGTGAATGTGGAAAAGTGAGGCGACGTCTATGAGGACCAATGCAAATAGGACGATGATTCAATTTTAAGGTTGCAGTTGACAATTATTTTCATTATCTATTAATCTGCTGACTGATCTTTTGTCCATAAAATGTTTGAAAATAGAGAAAAATCACAGAACATGACGTTTTCAAATGTCTTGTTTTATTCGACCAACACTCTAAAACCTAGATATTCAGTTTAGTGTCGCATAAGATAAAGACAAGTAGCACATTCTCACACTTGAGGGTCAGTAAAATGTTCTTAAAATGTGTTGAATGATTAATTGATGATCATTGACGATTGATATTTTGTTGATCAACTAACCCATAAACCGGTGAATGGTTTCAGTAGTATTTAATATTTAATAATATATAACATTTATCTGGTTTCTGTAGAATCATATTGTGATCATCAAGGGCTGTAACTGATTGATAGTTTAATCCGTAAAATAACAATAACAAGGACAGATGCCCATTACGAGTTCTTAACGCCCAAGGTGTCATCTTCCAATTCCTTATAACTAAAAACACAAATTGATAAAGATTAAAATAGTATAATATAAAGAAAAGCTGAAAATCTGTACAATGGTTTAAACTGGAGCATTTAAATATTTTGCCATTTTATTTGATATATTACTATTAATCAATGAAAAGACCAATAATTTTAGCACTGATATGAACACATTATGCTACCATGCAGTACATTGTTTACACTTAATTGAGCATCAGTTGATGATTTTATTTCAAATGCATTTGCCATATGGTTATACTGTGCTTGTATCAGAGAATTATTAAAATCATTATATTGATTTCAACCCTATTTAACCTAAGTGCAGATTGACAATTATCCGACTATTTCACACTGACTCACTTCCAGAATACTAGTCAGTTTCGTTGTTGGGCAAAATCTGTGCATATTTTGAATATTTTAGTTTAATATATCTTTTATATATATATATATATATATATATAAAAATATATATATATATATATATTTTGAAGCCTAAGTCAGTATATGTGGATGTCAGAATTAAATTTAAATATTCTCCCTTGCTTCCTCTCTAGTCCTGTCTCACTCTGCCCTTTGTCCCCATCTCACTGTATTCCTCCAGGCTGCCTCACCATTGCTGACATCCCTGGAATTGGCCACCCCAAAAAGGTGACATGGGCGCCGGCTCTGAAAGGGCAGCCACATGCACCACTGCAAATCTTTCACCTTATTAAATATACATCAATAGTCAGCCATACCTATGAAGAAGCTCTCACCTGAGCCAAGGTTACAATGTCTGATGTTATTTTTAACCTCTTGTTTTGAACAGGAAATTACGTTTCGGGCTACAATATGTGATACATAGACGTGCAATGATGGTGAGAGGCTTGGTAAACACAGCCTCTCTCTCTTGGTTTTTATATTCCTGTCTTTATCCCTTTCCTTCTCTCTGCACATATCCAACACGTGACTCTTTGTGCGACACCAAAAACGAAAGTCTGGGCATTGTGTGGTGATGGCCAAGGCCTGGTGCAAGCCTAATGATAGAGATGCAGGAGGCAGATACAGACATGCCATCCGAGCTGTAGCACTTCAGAGCATCTGTAGAAATATTCAGCTCTCTGTGTCCCTTTTCAAGAAAGCAGTACTAACTGACAGCAGTCAATCATTGTGTTTCCTCTTTTTTAAAGCCAAACTGGTCAAATTTCAAGGGGTGCGTGACTTTGTCTAAAATGAGAAATTAATTGAGACATGTTGATCAGGTTTGTCGTGCTGCACCTGTCGCAATGACAGTGCCGATGCATGCTAACTTCGTCACTTCAGTAAATTATATTAGTATTTTTCACTTAAAACATCTTTCTGTGTTGCATAACAGCAACTACCTAAGATTTAGGTTTCTATTCTGAGGACAGACATTGACTGAAGATATATGGTTCTGTGGTTGTGTTCTGAGTGAGTTAGAGTGGTCAGTATGTGTTTCTTTGATATTTTATTGTGTTATTGTGTGTTTGTCTTTTTTGCAGTAGTTTTTTGCACTCCCTCAGCAGGTGTTGTATTGTTCATCCAGTGGCCATCTGGGCCTGTAATCCTTTGGAGGTGAACACACTGAATTTGAAAAAGGTCATTGCACAGACACATTTAGTTTGGCCCGAAATTGTGTGTGTGTGTGTGTGTGTGTGTGTGTGTGTGTGTGTGTGTGTGTGTGTGTGTGTGTGTGTGTGTGTGTGTGTGTGTGTGTGTGTCTTTTGCCTTCTAACCTTCTTTTTCTTTTGCATTTTGTCCCACTTGCATGGGACCTTTTGTAATTTTGAGGTCATAATTAAAGTTGATCTTTTATGAAATTAATGTTGAGCTTTACAATGAGAAGACCTGTTAGCGCTGGACAAACTGTAGACATAAACTAGTTTCTAAAGTTGTAATTGTAAAACAATACAGTATTGGAGCTTTAACCAATCTCCTCCTTTCTCCACCTGCTACTACGACTTAAGTGCAGATACGCCATTTAAACAATAACATTTACAAAAAATATTATGCAGAAAGCTTCTAAAAATCCACGTTTCTGTAGTTGAATAGATTATGTTTCATCGGCACATTTTCGTTGATCACCTGATTGGCCCCTGCTGTCAGAAGCAGTTTGGACTAAGTGGCTGAGCGCAGGCAAGACTTCTAGCTGGGTATATGACTGCTCTTCTGCTGTTGAACCTGTCAAATACTATAGAGAGGCTGACTGGAGAGCAGTTCTCAGCAGTTCTTGAGCTTACATGCAGAATGTGCTGCCGTGGTGCTAACCACCTGGATCTGAGCCAACCAGAGACTTGGCTTTGACTCTCATGCTAGCCCACTTCTTGAGGTTGTGGTTTCATACCCAGTGACATTAGGGAGCCACAAGACTTTAAACTATACATACAATAAACACACCCAGCAGATCCACTTGGCAACCCCATAACTAACTTTATCCCCTCAGTACGTATGCTAATGTTGTATGGTGTGTGTGCAGCGTTTCCTCTTTGCCCACACCGGACTCTCTGCCTGCTCTTCCTCCATGTTTGTCCCAGCAGAATTGTAAATGACTGGTGGGTGTTGAGGATGATCGCATGTGACAGCTAATGCGTAGGGTTGCTGGCAACATGTGTCAGCGCCAGCGTACATTAACCTACATTCAGAGTGAGGCTTTTTTGAATCACAGAGGAAAGGAAAAGGTCACCTTTTGAATAAGATTTTTTTTGACATGTTGGATTTCTCTGGACCCACATGCTTAGTTGATTTTTTAAAAGATTTTTGTAGAATTTAAATGTCAGCTTATAGTATACGGTAATCTTATTGATTTGACCCGTCTTGTGCTTAACCAGATGATAGCAAACAGGACTTGACTGTGTGCTAACTGTTGCTAGAAAGTGGAAAACAGAGGTAAGGAGTGTGTGGTGTGGAGGTGGCTCTGGTCAGCACTGATCCCTTAAAGATAATCTCCCTCTCTAGGGATTTGTTTTTCTCATTTGTCCCAGGGCCTCTAAGCTGAGTTTGGAGGTCACCTGCTGTACAGGCAACCTGACCCAAACCTGGATAGAGACACATTTTTAAGGAGCCTGGTGTTGCATGGAGTCAGTGGAAGAAAGCAAAGTAAGCAGTAAATAGAGTTGAAACATGAACACCTGGGGAGGCCAGGTCTAGAGTTCATCCATGCAACTGAAATCAAAGGATTTGGGTCAATAACAGGACTAGTTTTAGCAGCGTAGCTTTGAAGTGGTCCATTTGTGTTTATGTTCGTGGCAGTGAGATAGATTAGAGTACATTTTGAGCCATGTTTCACAAAGGTGGTGAAAACAGGCTCCTTTTTGTGTATTTAGTTAGATTTAAGCCAACTACCATGCTTATTTTTGCTGTTATCATGTAGGTTTATGTTCAGGAGGGAAATTTGATTTAAGTCACTGAGCTGGTATGCCATGTTTATTCATGTGTCGAACATTTTGTTTATCACTGGCCTCTTGTTTGCATTATTTATCTATTTCCCATGCCTGTAAATCAACCTGAAGCCCAACAATGTATTTCTCAACATGTCAGCTAAATTATGTTCCCAGCTGTTTTGTGGCTGTTTTCTGATTTTAGCAAAGGATCTTGGAAACTTGGTGCTAAAAACAGAAACTGATCAGGGTGAGGAGCCCATGTGATCCTAACTGCTTTAAGGCAGTAAAG
Source organism: Cebidichthys violaceus (assembly GCF_023349555.1). Lineage (NCBI taxonomy): Eukaryota > Metazoa > Chordata > Actinopteri > Perciformes > Stichaeidae > Cebidichthys > Cebidichthys violaceus. Next base: position 4,405,268 of record NW_027176594.1, read on the forward strand.
ACACTTTGTCACAGACGATCAAAACAGTGCAGGCGAACTCGGCGAGGATATCTGTCGAGGCTGCTACAGAGGCTGTACAAATGAAGAGCAGTTCATTTTTCATGGGGATGAATTAACCATAGTAAAAGCTGTAGTTATGTCATTTTGAATTGCATTGTGATCCTGTTACATGTGCAATTGTTTGCAGGGTTTGTCTTTTACAAATACCAAAGATCTTACAGGTGGTTGATGTTTTGTCTATTTCTAGCACTGAAACATGTCTATCTCTATGGAGAAAGTTTTTGAGGTAACCAAGTTAAAGCTACTACAAGGTACTCTAATTTTGTGTTGGTTTTGTCATTCCCTGTGGACAAAAGCGGTAGTGTTTCCCAAGCACCAGAGTCACTTTAGAAACCTCTGATTTTACTGCAGCAAGTTTGGAGAGTCTTCCCCCACGCAGTCCTGGTTGTTGTTCTTTCGTGCCTCTCTTCCCTCTAGCAGGCCCGAAAAATACGGCCTGGGCCTCCAGCAGCGTAGTGTCGGTGTTGGCTCCCAGCACAGGCTGGAGGAGTAACGAAGTGAAGCTCTGCTCCTGGCTGGAGGAGGAGCCACTGGAGGTCTGAGCTGAAGGAGTCTCTGATGAACCTGCATGATTTCGTCTGATTTCGCGAAGAATCTGACACAGTGGCACAGATGACAAGCATTAATAATAACTATGTAGAAATAGCCAATCTTCTCGCTGATAGTCTCGTTTACTTATGTAAGTCATATAGAGGTATCGGCATTAAATTGAGACAGTTTCATAACCAATTAAAAGTTTTTCACATTAACTTCATTGTGTGGGATTTACACCCACCTACACCCCTTCTCAGCGTTGTCCATTTCAAAAGCTCAGATGCAAGATCCGTCTAAATTGAGTGCCTTGCAGTATTGGAGATCTTTGGCCTGGTTCATGATTTGCTTATAAATGAACCCAGTGCATATGGTCAGAAATGAACGAGTGGGTGTGTTGACCCCATACACTGTATAGGAACATGTTGTGGCATTATGCATAAAGCTGCATTTTTAATAAGGCTGCACTTTTAAAAAAGTTTGAAAAAGTATGAAAAACGTGCGTACAGGCATTAATTAACAGCACATTCACGTTCACACAGAGTTTAAGTATGTCACGCTACACAGAAACTATGATCAAATCTTTGGGCATGCATTGGCATTCCATGCTTAATTTTATACTGCGTGAATGTGATCGGCCTCTCGCTGCCCTTGACAGGCATGAATTACGGGAGTTTCCAGCCACTATAATCCTCCCCAACAGATAATAACACCCTGCCACATCTCCCTGAGATTCATGCCTGCATGCTTTGCGACTTAGCCAAAATATCTCAGGTGATTAATTTCATTCACCATGTGTGACAGTAAGTGATTTAAGTGAGGTAAAAATGGTCAGACACCTCTGGTTAGTTAAAAGCAGCCGAGTTACACCACTGCTGCCTTAAAGGTATCCACTGTCTCCGTAAGACCCCGGGGCCATTCAGCTGCGACTGCATACTGGAGGAAAAGTGAAAGTTCACGAAGGAGTGGCTGTGGAGTTGGTTAGTGGAATTCAAAGTCAAAGAAAGATACAGCTTCAGACATGTAGAGTACAAACTGGATACTGTGTATAGATCAGAATGATACTGTAGTCTGTTTCTGCCCATTGACCGAGCGTCTATCAACTCCCTAAAGAGTGTGTGTGTGTGTGTGTGCGTGCGTGTGTGCGTGTGTGTGTGTGTGTGTGTGCGTGCGTGCATGCATTTCTGTGACTTGCTTCATGTCTTTGTTTACACTGAAAACAGTGGATTTATATGTGACAGATGATCATGATTTGCTGTTACAGGGGAAGGTCACTTAGAGTTTATAGGCACAAGCATTGGAGGGGAGACAACACAACAGCTTGGAATTTAAAACAAGGAATGCAATCACAGCCGGGACACCAGATTCCATCAGAAAGCAAATTTGCAATATCTGTTATTTGATGGTGAAATCACCTTATTTGCCCTGTATTTAAAGTTTTTACTCGTTGTGTTTTTCCAGAAAATGTAAGAAAAATTATAAACTGTGAGATGGAAAATGACGGTGTGAAACCTTCATGCATAACATTTCAAGGTTCTGATTTTTTTTCTTAACCATAAGAAGGCAGCCAGTCAGAGTAGATTATACTGTAACCTTAACACAAGTGTAACACAAGCCTGACAAAGAGGAAATCTCATATTTCTGTATGCTCAGGTACTCTGCCCAATGCCAGGGTCACCTTCACCAGGAAAAATAAATCCCTGGTGGCTCTCTAACACTACCCATAAGACCTCTCTCCCTTTGAGAGGCGGTGAGTGGGTGTCAACCTAATGTTTATACTGTCTGCTCACGGTTATGTAAGCCATTTTGTCCTCTTCTTTCGCTCTCTCTCCATCTCCCTCAGCTTATTTAAACCAATCTACCTTTACCTTCCCAACATGCCGAGTTGTGTGTTACATAAAAAGTCTTTGAACTGGTCTAGCTTCAGGTTTTTCCGCATGCGTGTGTATTACATAAATATTGTAGGCCAGACTGTAGAGACGCATTGTACCATGGAAGTTGTGTGTGTGTGTTGTTTTTTTTTTGCAGAGTCAAGGATGCTTCTCTTTCATGAGGGGTAGGTTCAGGGAGGCTGTGGTACTTGTCTGATCCCTGTGATAACAGCCTCTAGAATGAGTCCGTGTGTCTGCTCAAACACACACACACACACACACACACACACACACACACACACACACACACACACACACACACACACACAAATGTATCTTTACAGTGGGCGACTGGCTCTACAGCAGTGTAAATACAGTACAGCACAGAAGTGTGTGTGTGTGTGTGTGTGTGTGTGTGTGTGTGTGTGTGTGTGTGTGTGTGTGTGTGTGTGATAGACTGAAGTCATGTTTTTATTCAATTGTCAAATGAATTTCAGACAAGGTTTTTTAATGTTGCAAAAAGGAAACGCCAACTAGGCGTGTTTTCATCAACTGATTTGAAGCAAATAAACTAATTGGGCCAGAAGTTGCCGGTAAAAGCTACGCTTTACACATGGTTGTAATAAGCCAGTAAACAGAGTAGAAGAAGAAGTTGCAAACTGAAAACAAGTTGCCTTGGCCATCTAAATCATCTACAAGAGAAAAAAGGTGATGAAGCCAGCGTAAAAATACGACTTATCATAGTTACATGCATGAGGACATTGTTTCTCTATACAACACAACTCTCTCTGGGATTCAGCTGCTTGTTTACTGACTGTCGTGCTAATGTACTTATGTGGATCACAGGGTTCATTCTTACCACGTGGGTCGTCCATCATACAGCCATCTGACGGCCCATTATTTACCCATAATGGTGTTATCTTTATAACCTCAGAATAACTAGAGCCCTTTTGACTTCCCTTGTATCTCTAATTTGTTATTTATTTGACTTCATGTTTTGTTTCTATGGCAACTAATTGTTCTAGTTACGCCAAGCTCGGATGACTTCTGACCTTTTCTTGTGACCCATATTGACCCATATGCGGCTAATGCAGATTCTGAATTCTGAAAAATTCCGCTTTGACTGACTGCTGTCATTGAAGTGCAATATTGGCTTTTGATAAATCTTTGGCCATCCTTTCTGGTCTTAGCTCTCGCTGATTTAGCATTCCTTCCGCAGCTGAGAGAGGGTGGAGATTTTTGAACCATTTGGAGAATGCTCCCAGTGTGACATCCAAATGACTTGTAGAAAAGTATGAGGTCAATTTTGAGCCCAAACACCTTCCTGTGGTTTGGTCCTCACACAGTTTAGTGGGCACAGTGGGCTTTGTTTGGTTTCAAACACTCTCAAATTTATTTTCCTTTGTCATTTCATTAACATCTTTCCTGTCGGAGCACCGAAGAGGGCAGCAAGCGTTAGTTAGTAAGAGATACAAATTTCTGCTTGTACATTTTGGTGGGAAGAAACAGGCATTGTGTCCTCGCACTCATCTGTATCCTCATGGGAAATAAACAGCTACTAAATCAGTTGTTAGCTTTGTGTGTTATCTTTTAAGATGAAAGGACACTGAAAACAATGAAACCGCTGCCCTGGGGTTTCTGTAGGAAGAGAAAAAAGCAACAACTGGAGTGAAGAATGAGACCTTTGATCTGTGCAGTCCCATTGAGTCAGTCTGAGATTGTACCCAGAAATAAAGACAGTTGTTGAGGAAAAAAAAGTCCCAGTTCACAGAAGTAGCCTGCACACTGCAGAACTTGTTATCCACATTATTTTAGAGATATTGTGATAAATTAATAAAAGATCTTCTCAAAAAATTAAAAAATGTCTTGTCTTTGAGGATAAGGTTATACATTTTTTGTGTATTTTACTGTACATTGACCTAAAATGAACTTCTCTACCAAGTTAACATTATCAAATTAGCTTTTTCTGCAGTCTGGCTTTGTGTTTTCAGCATGAGATGAATGGTGACATAAGGTCCTACATGCAGGACTTAAGAACAATGTTACTTCCAGTGCTACACCATCATTTGAACCTTAATTGAAACAGACAGAAATTACAACCTCAGAGTACTTTAAGCTATGAAAATGACAAGCCAAACAAAAAGGAAATGTATTATGTGTAATATGTATTTATTATGTCCTTGTGGTCAAAGATGCACACCACTTACCCACAACGTATTTTGGATTCTGACTGGAGACCTTTGTTGCATGTTATTCCCTTATTTTCTCAAGCACATTAAAATCATATTACATTATCATTCGTGCCCGTACGCTGACAAACTGCAGGCTATCATCTCAACTGAAACAGCCTGATTTGGGAATGTCTGGTAGCTTGTGTTTAGTTTTGGGCCACTGGCAGCCGTTGGTGCACAGTCACTGCAGCCTGCCCTGTCTGCTCTGGTTTCATAAGCAGAGAGAGTGAATGACCTATATACTTCTCTGAGGGAGGGGAAGTCACCTTGTTGGTCGACCAGCAGGCAGGCAGGCTGGCACGCAGCGACAAGGTTTTAATGTGTGGCACTATTAAAAGGGTGGACCACTGACTGCATTTTAGAAGCAGATACTTTAGACCTCTCATGTGCTCCTTGTGTTATTCTTGGCTGTACACTTTATTTGCTTTCTTGTTCACACTGCTTTGTAATGGTGTGAAAAATCCAATGTATTGGGGGGGAATATTCAGCAAATTAGCATGCTGAAAAACACACCTTGACATGGATTGGTTTTGTGCATGCACACATACACACACACACTCACATTAGCCGAAACCATGGGGCCCGGTGCCAGAAAGATCTAGTCAGACAAACACCTCACCAGAGACTCCTCTAAGCGTCCTAACAAATTGAATGTGTGTGTAGATGGACGAGAGGGAATTAGATCAGTGGTCCTGATTGTATCTGAGTGTGCTGTTGCTGTACCCCTTTCCAGCTAGTTCCCTGGAGGAAATGTGTGTGCATGAGAGAGCGTGTGAGGTAGAGAGACAGAGAGAGGAGGAGAGAGAGTGCTTGGCAGCTGGTTTGATGAAGGATGTAAGGAGAATGTTAACCAGACAATCACCTTGCATGTTATTGATTGAGATGGGAGCGAGGTAATTAGAACAGAAAAGAAGGGGAAGCTGAGGCCACTTTTAATGTTTTGATACAAGGTGTTCTCTCTTTGTACCCATCTACACGTTGTGTTCTTTGTGTGCGGTGTGCGCGTGGTTATGCACGTTGAGGGAAATGTTTCATCAAATATTTGATATCCTACTTTTACAGTTTGTGTGGACCTATCTTTAAATACAGGAAGCTTTGAATCTACTCAGGATGTAAATGTATGTTAAATTTTTGATACCATGAGAGCCAACTGATTCGATGTCATTCCATTAATAAGTAGCACGAATAAGTAGCATGCCTTAATGTAAGATAATCATTCAGCCTCATCCATAGGGCATGCTTGCTCTGCAAACTGATGAAACCATGTCATATTTCCAACCAGACTGTAATGGATGGCCTCAGAATTTACCTGACTCCCCCTCCCTCTATCTTTTGCCTTACATCGCCATTGAGCAGACCTTATTTTAAGGAATAGATTTAGTCTTAATGTTCTTGGAAATGCATTGGATATAAATGCTGAAAGAGCTTGATATATGGCTTAGCATTGAATCTACATATAGTATACTGAAGGGATACTTAACTTGCTTTGCCCTATTGCAAAATGACAGGAGGCCAGGGGTCAGTTAATAAACAAACAACAAAAACATATATAAGAAAAATGAATAAACAACATTTTTAGACAGATAACTTGTCTTAATTTGTAAATCTTTAGCTTTAAACTTATCATTATTATTAGACTTATTATTCTGGGTTTCTCCCATTGCACTTTTTTATAGATACACAATCTCCATTAATCTATTTTGAAGTGTATTCTATGCACTCTGGTACCTTATTTACATTTAAACTACAAAACAAGTCCCATTGTGAATCAATTTATATTTATTGTAAATTTACAAAATGGTTGGAGGGCCACCAGACACCCTATCCAATTCATACTGGATGTTTGAAGCCGATGCTTATATTTAACATTTTTGATAAGGAACCCTTGAAAATAGATGTCTTATAGTTCAAATATAAACTTCTGGGTGATGTCATACAAACAGTGTACTACTGACAATGATTCTGAATCACTATTTGGCATTTCCGTACGGTTATTTCATGTACTTCATCCGATGATATTGGCCCACTGATTTATTGGGCTGTAACATCGACACTGTACACTGCACAGCTCTCTCAATCTGTATTGACAATAAACATAATTCATCAGTGACATTATGAATGTCTTACCAACTTAAATTTCCTCATATTGCAGTTTTGAATAATTGTCTAACTGACGAAACTACTACAACGAATGACATCGAAGCAGAAGTTTAACCGGCTAATCAGCCAAATGGCCCAGTTCCTTTAACTGGTCATACACTTATTCAACAGGACAAACGTGTCAGAAGTAAGCCTGTATGAGACCGGATATACATGCACTGATTATTAAAAAAGTAATAACGTTGCATTTATAATCATCGAGGTGAATCTGATTTACCTTGATATAGATTGTATAACTTTTCGGTCCTTTTCAGTTCTCTAGACTCTGTATTAAACTACTTTGAGCATGCCTCTTTTGTTAATAGATTAACTAGACAGACACGTCATCCATTTACTTTTGACCTTTGACACAGGAATAGGTAAACAGTAACGAACTATAACTAATTCTCCCATTTAGCGCTGAACGGATAGGAACGCACTGTAAATCCTGCGCTTTAATGGTAACTGTAGAAATCAGTCAGTAGTGAAAGCAGTAAGTGATGCCAAAGTAAACAACGCCTTCTTGCGGTTGTTGCTCAGAGTAAATAACGACAACATGACATGCTACGTACAGTACAGCACACATCGGTACTGATTGTCAGCTCTGATCTTTGACCGTGAACTCGTTGTTTACACTATTACACAGTCAAGTCTTTGCTCAATCATGGTTTGTATTATTTTTGGCCACCACTCAATATGTTTTCCAGTGCCTTTCCCTTTTTCTGCCAGTGAAGGGGACAAGTGTTTTGGATCCTACTTAAATTTGACATCCTGCTCTGTGTCTCTCTGCTTATTGAATTTAAATAATCTCCTCTATAATTCTGTCATTGGCATCTCTTTAAGCCTGGTGAAGCTATAAATCAGTTGAGTGCAAAGCCCTCCTCTCTCGGTTGGCAGACATCTTTATAGTTAGCCACGCGGTGCTGCTACTGTACAGTGGGTCGTAAAAACACAAGAATGTTTCACAATGTGAATCAGGCAACAACACTGTAAGGAAGGGGACAGTCTGCCCTGGCTTTGTTGTTGACTTTTGAAAAACCTTTGTTGATTTATAGTCTAGTCTCACTTCTTGTTTGTGTCTGTTTGTCCTTTCAGCTCGCCACTGAGACAACCGTCCTCAACGGCCAAAGTGTGTCTGGTTTGTGGAGACGAGGCATCCGGATGCCACTACGGCGTCGTGACATGTGGAAGCTGCAAAGTGTTCTTCAAAAGAGCCGTGGAAGGTATGTCATTAACTCACGTTGAAACAAGATACCGCTGCTTAGGTCTTTTCTAGGGTGACTGGGAGAACTTAACAAGTACATTTAAAAAATGTGTCAACACATAGGCAGCACAAAGAAACGCACTGCGAGTACAGAAAACACACAAGCAAATGAAATGCTGCAAGTTGCACACAACAAAATGATGTTACAACACGGTAGAAGTCTCTGCGTTAAAAATGATGAACACGCCCATAATTTGTCGAGACTAAAGCTAGCTGTATAGCCAATATCCCCTATAATATCGAAATCAAGCAAAATCGTAGTTTTAAAAGTAAAATCAAATGGGTTTTCTTCTGTTGCAGTGCATTGAGCGCTCTATTGGCCACCATACTTTTCTCATACTGACCATTTAAAAAGAAGAAAAGCCATCTCTTGTTTCATTGTTTACAGAAGAGTGACATATGTTGTTTAAACTCTAATCCTTAAACTAATACTTGTACAACTGTAAGAGGAAGAAGCTCCTGCTACCGTTATTCAGCAAGTTTCATTCATGTTTGTTTTTTTCAAACTTCAGCTCAGCACTTTTTTCCTGAGCTGACATGAAGCAGCATGTTCATTACTTTTAGGCAGCATACAGTGTCCATCATTTTTGCAAGAGTTATCAACAATAGTGCTGCTGGTTTTATTTGCTCTACACTGTTTTATGCAACAAACAGCTGTTAAATCAAAGAAGACCTATTTATTTCATTTAAATGACCAAAAACATTTGGCACACTATTTTTAGACTGTGACCAAGTTGAGAGGCACATCAGAAAAAAGAGAAATCATTCAGTAGGTATTTCTCCTGCAGCAGTCCTTTATGTTATATTTAGCTGAGGGAAAATCACAAGCAGCCATAATGTGCTTTTCATTTTGTGCCTGAGGCGTTGGCCTCACTCATTAAAATGAGTGTTTGAATGCAAAATGCACTCTAACAGACCCGGTACAGGCGGAAAAACAACAAGCAAACAAGCCTGCCAGCCAGCAATCAGGCCCTCTAGGTGTTTTTCTGACCGTTGAAGGAATTGCACTTATTCCCAATCAAATCATGCCTTAATTTGATGATATTTACAAACTGTCGTTACGGACACCTGAAACCAGATTATGTGTCAGGGGTTATCAAATTATTGTTCTTGCTTCAAGCTTGGCCAGCAGAGAGCCGGCGGCAGATGCTTAGGATGTGACTTTGTGTGCGAGTGTTAGTCAGGTGAGGCTCTGAAGGGCGCAGATCTCTATAGGCTTTGCAATTATACTTCGGCAGCCCTATTTGTTTCGCATATGAAGTATAATTAAACCGAAAACAACTCATTGATTATGTGATGCCGTTTAAATCTAATGCAGTGCTCTTTACTTTATGAGCACCTCCCTGTATTTAAATGGGTGTTTCCTCTTGATTCTGCACTGCCAAACAACCGCAACTGTGCAAACCATCAAAGCGTAATGAGGGCAACCCATACCGTGGTGTGATGTCATCAAGGTTGCGTGCGACTTGCGTGCCCTTCCGATGTGCAAAGCGAGCTGTTACCTTACTTGACCCCTCCACAGCTGCTGCTGCTGAGGTGTAAAGAGAGCTGCAAGGTGGAGGGAGGCAAAGGGTGAAAATAGTGAGAGAAGGATTTTGCAAAGTGAAGAGAGATAGAGGACAGTGAAACAGATACAGTGAGGGAGGGGGGGAGGAAGGACAAAGAAAAAGTCAGACGCAGACAGAGAGATAAAGAGAGGAGGAGCCGGGAGAGGGAGTAAGACACAGGGAGAGGGATGGAAAACGATGTGTCAGCAGTAAGCGCCGGAGAGGTGTAAGTTAGGACGTGAGAAGACGTTTTACTCCTCCCCTCTCCCAGTATTCCTCCTCCTTCTCCTCCTCTTTTCTCTCAAAGTTAAAAACGTAAGACTTGGCATGTGAGATGTAAAAGATGACTGCAGAGAGCGGGCATCTGTAGGAGGGGAATAATCCAGCCCATGCTTAATTTCCTTTGGCACCGCCTGCCTCGGGGGAAAAAAAACTTTTCAGTCGGCTGTAGCTCATTAGACGACTAACTGGCTCACAGCCTTTTACTACCGAGCTAGTTAGCATTCCAGAGTCATCAACAAATCAGATGAAATCCTACTGACTGTGGAGGGTCTGGTTTCCCCTTCATCCAAGTCAGGCAAGTCATAGTTAGGTTTTAGCGTTACATCATCGGAGCTTGGCACAGTTCATTTTTTGAGGGCTATATTTTAGGTTTACATTTAGACCATCTGTTTGGAAGATCTATTGGCCACATGGGACTTCCACTGTCCTCCTCAAGAGAACAAATATTAATTCCACTTGTCATATCTACCAGAAGGCAAAGCCGACTGTGCACTATGACGTTTATAACCATGGCCCTAGGAAACATGTAGAATTGCTAAATTATGTGCAGAGTACTGACTGTGAGCTTTTCAAAAAGCCCTCAATTCATTCTTTAAGCTTTCACATCCACATCCACTTATTTCATAAAAGAAACATTCATCCACCTGCTCTCCTATTCGCTGCGAGTCATCCAGTTTATCTGATACAGCACGGCAGCTACTACACTCACACACTCAGTAAACAGACATAGAAGAAGTGTAATAACTTTTATAAAGCTTACAAGTTTTGCAGTTGTATTGCTACTGTTGACTCAACTGTCATATGCAAACACGCAGCCAATTTATAGGCTCCATTGAAATGAATGGACTCTTCAGTACAAACGTTTATCCTGCGCTGCGGGAAAATGCTTTCTGACACTAAACAACAGTTCGTAAATATGTGTTATCATCGCTAATGAAATGTGGAAATAGCTGAATGCATTCATGTGTGCTTCTCTCCTGCACCCGCTCCACTAAAGACTAGTTTGTTGGTACAAGACAGCTGCACTCAATAAATGGCTCCATGCGGAGCGCATTTGAAGAGTTGAACGCAAGGCTTATTATTCACATGTCATCAGTGGCTTGGCATGTCTGCTCTGTGCAATAATACTATGCCCTGCTTTTAGCTCACTAGCTGCTTTTATTGTTGTTCTCTTATTGAACTGAGAGGTTCACAAAGACATTAGTCAACCTTGTTATGGCCTCAGTGTGTTCTGCAATTTGACTGGGTCGCGGTTTCCAAGGCGCTGGTGTCAATCTAAAAACCTATTCTTCGGCACCGCCTCTGAGGGAGAGGTCATCTGAGGACACGTCTCGCACTGTTTCTGCTCTGAATGGCAGCTCTGCCGTCCAATCGCATCTTTTTCAGCTCAGGCCGGGGGAATAAAGGCCTCCCTCCCGTGCCGGAGTGAATGCTTCAGGTTGTGTGTGAGCGGCTCGTGTAACAACGGCTGGAGTGAAGCCATTTAGCAGCCCTGATTCCAGCTCCACAACACATGTCTCACACCAGAGCTTCTTTGATCCGAAAATGCATACAACATACATACAAACACAGTCGCAGACTAACCATGCACACATGCGTGAGCACACACTTCTTCATTAAGTAGTATAGGATTTCAGTTGTATAGCATTAGGCAGAAATTAAATCTTCAAAGCTTACTGTAAATATGTGTGTGACCCAGATTGCTAATAGGCATTTAGGTTGGAGAATGCAGCCTGAGGAAGGGTCTCTCTAATGCAACCTAGATACATTTACTGTACCTGTGTGTGTGTGTGTGTGTATTTTTTTCTCCATCCTTTCTGCTTTAAAAATAGTGACATATGTGCATACAATATATTAGGGCTGCAAGAATAAATAAATGTGCCAGTTGTTTTTTTAAATTCATTGATAAATTGTTCAGCCTGTGAAATAATAGAATGAAAAATAGAGAACAAATGCCCTCACATTTTTTCTTAAGCTAAGTTGGCATCTCCAAATTGCTTATTTTGTCTGACAAAGAATCCAAAAATAATTGTCAATTTCCAATGAAAAAAACAACAACAGAGAAACGCAGTAAATTCTTACATTGCTTGCAGCAAATGTTTGCTGTTTTTTCTTGTTTTTCTTCTTTTCAAATTAATAATCAATTAGTTGACTAATTATTTACGCTCTAAAATATACAGCATTCACATCATTTTGACTAAATATGAAACCTCAGTAACGTATGATGCTATAACTCCTTTGTGCACACACACTACTTCCTATGTGCCCTGACCTTCAGTGGATATAATCTGACCTCCATCTCTTCCTGCTCCCTGGTGATACCTTTGTTCTCTGACATCAATGCAAAAGTAATGCAGTCAGTGGGTTACACCTTTTGTGTGTCACCAAAGAAGCACTGCCAATCTGATGGGCTTCATCAGCCTCTTCACTGATGATTGGTTAGCTAAAGATACAGTACTACAAGTGTTAGTCTCGTGTACCATATACTATGCTGTAAATGCACGTCAAATGCACTTGCTCTAAGCATAAAAGTAAAGTAGCAGCAGAAATAAAAAGGCATACTTTAGTTACATCGCTAAGTGAAACGAGAAAGGAGAAAGAAATGAGGTACAGAGGAAAGGGAATGTTTCTGTTTCTGTCCCATAGTCTGAAAACACTTAGCAGCGAGCACTTATGATACAGATGAGAGTCAAATGTGTTTTCAACCTGTTGTTGTGAGGGGATAGAAATGTTTTTAATTTGAACAAATGAATATCAGAGTTTTTTGAGAAACAGCTTTTATCATGAACACTGCCACAACTGGCTGTTGTAGATTTAAAAAAAACCCTCCAAATACAATATAGAGGCCTAAATAATGACTCAACGCATTATGTAAAAAGGAGCAGATGGTAAAAATCTTTGTGAAATGGAAATGCACAGGACAACGCTTATGTAATAATTATGGAAGTAAAGAGATTAGTAAACAAAATAACTATTTCTACATTCTATTTTAACTCCTGCACCCTCTTTTTTATAACAATCCAGGCAAGGAAATGTAATTGTGTAGAGCACCATCCAACACAGCTGTTTGTGTGTTGTCCAAAGAACTGCAGTAGCAGTGCTATTGCTGGGCAGTGATTTGCTTACTGCTGGCCCAGTGGTAACGACAATTGCATATCTGAGAGGCCAGTATTTTTTGATTGTTTGGTATTTTTGTTGTCTATGTAACTTAGGTTGCAATAATAATTGATGAATGACGATCACAGAATTGACCAAATGCTTTTTGAATGGATGATCAAACGGCAATCATCTATGAGAGTGACATTTTGAGCATGTCCTTTAGTTATATGCCATCTTGTGACTGCAGGACCGGCTTGCAACTAAGAAATCTGCAGTCACTATAAATACTAAATATTAATGTGGGTCAGCTACTGTATCTGAGAGGCTATTTACACAACCGGGGGCCTGAGCACTTGTGTCTAGTGGCTATTAAAAAATGTCAGGTTAAAGGATATTTTAGCGAAGCCGCAAGTCCGTCTGACTTCTGTTTGTAAAGCAGATGCACTGTAGCTGTGCTGGGGGCAGGAGGACTTTGTTTTTAGGATTACTCTTGTTAAAGTGGGGTCCCCATAGGAAAGAGTATTCCCTTTCAGAAGGATGTCCTCATAATTGAGGATGCTGGAGCTGACAGACAACAGAGACTACTCAGCGGGTTGTTGCCAGATTGTGAGATCATTAGCTAAAAGTAGACGTGAGTGGACTCCATTAAAAAACTCTTAGGGTTGCCATGTAGTGGAGAATGCTGACAGAGTGTGCATTGTACCAGCAGACAGGAGGTTTTAAACTGATGTCAAGTTTAATACAGTATCTGAGGAATCTTTTATCTTTTTCATGGAGTATTATATGAAAATATCTTGATAGGAATTTTACTGTAAAAAAAAAATTAAGTTACAGATTTTGGGCTATGATGCATATTGAAATATGAGTCAAAATGACTTCAGAAATCAACCATTTTAATAGGAGTTAATTTTTTTTTTACATTTCATTTCATAAAACGATTTCCAAGGTAACACTAAAAAGTAGCATTCATCAGTAGCCCGCCACGTGCCAGGTTGATAAGCAAACGCACATATTCAGAGGTAAATATGCTGTGCGAGGGCATGTGAGTGTATGCACACACAGTGCATAAATAAACAACTTTGCTCTTTTTTCAGATACACACACACACACACACACACACACAACATCGGACTACGACTTTGCCTGTCTCATAAAGTGTATTTCACTCTAACAATTATTAACAAGATTCACGGGAATGAGCAAAACAGTTGACAGGAAGGCTCCAGAGTTTTCCGAATTGCCAATTGGTCCGGCCCATCCAAGCGAGTGTGTACGCATGTGTGTGCGTGTGCACGAGGGGGGTGGGGAAGGGGATGGCTGCGTTGTGTTTCCTGTGTCGCAGTTTACTGTTTTTTAGAGCAAGAAAAATGGGCTTATGTAACGGTCATGTGATTTAGCCAGAAATAGTGGTGGGGCTACAGCTGCTGCCTCTCCTCCTGCAGCTCGGTTCCTTGGCTTTTGGCAGCAGCCAGACAGACACACTGTGCACTACTCCTGCTAGCTCAGAAAACAACTTCTGCTCAGTCCTACACACAAATACAAATACTGTACTGTAGATGCAACAAACGCGATGCACAGAATGTACATGTTTGAGCAAACCGCATGTAAACAACGCACAAGCTTTCATGCCAGAAATCTCGGGTACTTGGGAAGAAATATACGATGCAAGACGAACATGCAGGGAAACACAGATATACATTGACCTGCCAGTATGTGCATGCACACAACCGTATACACCATCTGAGATGAGCGCACAATTTCAGCATCAACACTAATAGAGATAAGCCATGTACTGGGGTCATTGGGGTCACTACACCACACTATACCACTCCATCTGGGTTGTGTTGTGAATTCCATGTGTGTGTATTCACAGTTTTTTTTTTTTTTTAAATTGCCAAGTGGAGCAGCTTTGGCAGTGTGTGTGTATGGGTGTGCATGGTGTTGGTGTGTGTGTGTGTGTGTGTGTGTGTGTGTGTGTGTGTGTGTGTGTGTGTATATATGGGAGTGAGCGAGTGAATGACTGTATGTGTGCACGAGCATGAGCCTGCCTGTGTGTGGGCGTATGGCGCTCTGAGGCTGGCGGACGTGTGGAAAAAGGGAAAAAAAAGTGGGATGGAGTCGCAGGCGTATAGAAGGAGAAGAGTGGAGGAGGAGAGGAGCTGTACAGTGAAGAACTAGTGGAGCGGAAGGAAGCGCTCTGAAATGGGAGATCATTGGGTTTAGCTAAGGGCTAGGCAGGAGGCAGGAGGGATTCTCGCCATGTTAGCATCACTGTCAGGAATAGTCTAGCTGTAGCCAGTGTCCTGGGTCCAGCGAATATTAATACCCTCATGCCATATACTGTAAAATACACCATTAGTCATGCGTTCTAGAATGCGAGAGCAGAATAATCACCATTTCAATCATTTTCACAGTAAAAGTCGTGAAATGTAGATCTCTGATATTGCCAGACATTTCACGGGTTTCTGTATTGACCTACATTACAAAACAGTCTCTACAGTAGAATCAAACATTTACTTCTGTTCATTTCATCACATTCGTACAAATATTATTCCATATTACATAAGTTAGCTTTCTTTATCTTCCTCTTTATTGCTCTATTATCTTTTTATTTTAATCTTTGCTGCTTATCACTTTGAAATGATCACGGCTGCTGTTCTGTGTCGTGTTCACCATCGTCCTGATGCTGTGTCCTGTCCATCTGTAGGTCAGCACAACTACCTGTGTGCCGGGAGAAATGACTGCATCATTGACAAGATCCGAAGGAAAAACTGTCCGGCATGTCGCGTACGGAAGTGTCTCCAGGCCGGGATGAACCTAGGAGGTGAGGAGTCACACCCTCATTACAAATTTGCCCTGTCACGTGTCTCACATGTGACATTTGAGTCAGCCTTGCTCTGCTTATGAGAACTGATAGATATGGAAAAGTAGGTCTGGCTGTAGTC
This sequence comes from Cebidichthys violaceus, assembly GCF_023349555.1. Classification (NCBI taxonomy): domain Eukaryota; kingdom Metazoa; phylum Chordata; class Actinopteri; order Perciformes; family Stichaeidae; genus Cebidichthys; species Cebidichthys violaceus. Next base: position 4,421,237 of record NW_027176594.1, read on the forward strand.
ACAGGAGGCCCAAGGATGCTGAGTCATAGGATGTTTGTGTGTATGTGTGTGCATATAGTAGCCTATATCTGAGCACAATATGCATAATGCATATGCATACAGGTGTAGATCTACAGTACTCTATATACGATGCCAGCTGACAAAGTTACAGTATTGTATTATGCGGTCAGATGACACTGTAGTTGAGAGGGATTCGGAATGAAATGAATTAATTTATTGCCACTGGCTTATTCCAATTCAGGGTCGCAGTGGCATACACAAGGCTAAAAGCATACTTGATAGGTTTTCAGTCCATTAGAGTAATTGAAATTACAAATGTTATGCTCCCCCAGGATGCTAAATTCAAACGAGAATGTAAATGTATAGAAACATGTGGTAGGGCTGTCAAATTACTAAAATAAAGGTGGCCAAAGGGGGAACATGCACACTACAGCTGCTGCTGTTACAGAGAGCAGTTGAAGAGTTCACTGCTTCGTGCTTGTTTTCTAAATGAATCCAAAGAGAAATATTTTCAAATTGGAATGACGTGGATCTACATCAGTGAGGAGAGGATTCTATAGATGTCTATGGAAAAGTCCTCAGACTAGCTTGTACTGCTGTGCACTGTAATTTCTTGTTGTCAAAACCATTTACAGAAATGACTGTTCAGTAGTTTTTTTAATAATGATCATCACCTAATTATCCTCCCCACTAAATATCATCTTACCCTGAGGCATGTGACACTGCAACAAAGTTGCACCATTTTTGTGTCATGAAATGTTTAGGGATTTTATCTATTCGGATATGCAATGAGATGAAAGTGTGAAAGCAGTGAATATTGAATATCTTAATCCTAAATATTTCAGCACTTTTGAAAGATTCTGTGACTTATCTAAAAGTACTGTACAGTACTAGGCTACTGGTTTATGAAAAGTCTGTCATGTGCAAATGCACTAGAAATTTCTGCTGTCATGCCAAATCAAGTTTAATTAGACCAATATCCCATAAAAGATGTAGAGGGCTTTTACAGGCCCACATCAGCAACGGCTCCAAACCTATCTCACTGCGGCTCCCTGAGTCCTTTATGAACTTAGCAATGATTTAGTAAATGGCTGCAGGAATACGGTTCTCATTTCTTCTTTTCACTCATTTTTTCTGATGAAGTGATTGATGTTAACGAGCTTCATTTAACAGGATAATCATTTACACACGTTGTTGTGCAAGGTTAAATGCGCAAGGAAAACCCAGGTGTTCACAGAAAATAAACACATTCAATTAATGATGCGATGGAACAAACAAGAGAGCACTGCTATTGTCAGTGGAGTATGAAATGTGTTTCATCTGGAGGGGGGGATTTCTAAATCAGCAGTTAGATTGCTTGGTTTTCCCTTGGTTAAAGTGCTCATAATGAGTTTAAAGTGCTCATAATGAGGGCAAAAATGTCAAAATAAATGTCAGTGAAGAGGTTACTCTTGTTTACATTTCGTTCAACGCCTGTGCCTCTGAATGTTACACATTTATCCTCGAGCCAATCCAAACCTCGGATAGTACATCATAAAATAAACAAATGAGCACTGATTGGGAAAATAAATAAATAAAAGAAAAGCACTTTACGATACATTTCAATGCACTGTGAATGTGTCAACATTTATTTTGTATGACAATTTCACTTTATTGTATATATTTCAGTCAACAAAACTAACATTGAATGGATTTATTATTGACTGAATAATACAGAGTTCCAACAGAGTCCATTATTATTTGCATTGACATCATCACTCTCCTCAAGCATGTCCAGTGTTCATGCACAGAAAAGACTGGAGAGTGACAGCAATAAACTCACTCACAGGGGAATAGGAGCCTATGGCGGATGCCAGGATGAAGGGTGGCCGTGTGACATGCTATATGAGCAGTATACATGCAGCATCAGCATAGCAGAACAGAGCAAGAGAGTAGCCACGACAAAATACATCTTCAAAAGAGTGACGCTGTCACTCAGTCAGTCATGTATAAAATCACTCTTCTAAAACATACACCAAGACCAGCACAGAGGCGACGAGGGAGTGATGGAAAACTATGAAAACCAAAGTTAGATACTGAGTCTGACATTAGCTATACAGCTGTAGGTGATCCCTGGGGTCCAGCCCTCATAAGGTTACCCTCTGACAATGAACCTCCAACGATTTGGTTAAAATGGATTCATTTAAACCCAACAATCCACCATGTGTCATTCAGATACAGACACATCACCTTAGCAGCAGGTAATTATTAACTTAAGCATATTACAGGCACAAAACATGACCTGGAGTAAACACATCTCTTTAATGAAATGTAATGTCGTGTTGAAAAGCAGCAGATGACCATGAGTCATGAATAAAAGCTTAAGGTTGCCAATGAGTGTTTGAGTAGCAGCTGAGAAAGCCATTAAATGTCACCACAGCTGTGTAGTTCTGATTTTGATATTAAGACAAGTAAAGAAAGCTGTCAGATTCCCAAACGGCAAAGAATACAAATATTTCTGTAACGCTGGCTAAATATCAAGTATGAAAAGAAGTGAAAGTGATTACCAACTTCAAGTTTGCCTTGAAGCCAATATTACGGGGAAATAATTGCATTAATTAATTTCATGTGGAAAGGAGTCATATTTATGTTACTGCCAATATACACTAGTATCAATTACTGCAGACCTGGGCAGTAGTATTATAGTAGTATGAAAAATCTAAGTATCAATACATAGACACAGAATATGCAAAACTGCAATACTTATTTTCCGTTGTATCGATACAAGGAACCCAGCTGCGTCTCTTCTCTTTAAATTAACACTAGTGGTGGAAAGTTACTAAGTACATTTACTTGAGTACACTTTTAAGGTAATGCTATTTAAAACTGAACTTTTTGGACCAATACATTTATTTGATAGCTTTAGTTACTTTGCAAAATTAGCTTGTTGATTCGAATATAAATAAGCCAATAACTTATGATACACAACTATATGCTAAGCTGTTCAAGAAATTATAAATAATTCAAATTTCCTCCACATTTACCGGGTGCAAAATTAAAGTGAAGAACACATTCATGCAACAATAATCCAATAATAGTATATGACGATATAATGTCCCATTCTGCATAATGAGTTGGCCTTACTTTTACTTTTGGTACTTTATTACTTGATCTTGATGCAGAACTTTTAGTACTTGTTACAGAGAATTTCTACACTGTTGTATTGCTATTTAAGTAAAAGATCTGAATACTCCTTCCAACCACTAGACCTGGGTAAAATGAGTCAAACCAATTCAGCCAATAGCTAACAGTTAAATACAAAAACCAGTACAATAACAGCATCCTGACAGGAGCAGAAACCTAGCAGCTAGCTAACAGATGCAATGACCAAATGAATCTATAAACAAGCAAACCAAGCGCCAAAAACCAAGCTGAAACACAACACAACAGCCACCAACAGTAACATCAGCCACATAGCTTACAAACATTTCACTTCAGTACGTTAGCTAAGAAGCAGTTCTTACTTTGGTGAGGTGAAGAAGCGATTCCGCATCTCGCGGCCTCCTGAAACACAGACACGCGGGACAGGAAAACTCCAGCTTCCATCTTGAAGTCGATAGTTTGTGGACAACATTGAATAAACTTTCAACAATCGGATTTGGGGACAGCAGCTAACATTAGCACACATGATAGTATGCCAGCTTGTTAAAGAAATACGACATCTATAGCTGAGTTTTTATTGAAGCTGTGTGGCAGGGGCACTGCAAAATACATGACAGATCATTTAACTTAGAAAAAGAGACGGCCTTGTTGCACAGTGGGTGTTAAATACACATTACGAATGCCTTGTGTGTGTGTGTGTGTGTGTGTGTGTGTGTGTGTGTGTGTGTGTGTGTGTGTGTGAGTGTAGCAGCACACCTGGAGTTGATTGCCTGATCAAGCTGAGAGGCTTTATTTTAGGGATTGTATGTTTTTAGTCTTTGCTTGTTCACCATGCCTCGAAGATCCCTATCTACCTGTGTATGACTGATCAATACACAGGAAATTAAACATGATTATTGTGCTACACTATTATGTGCTTTTGGTTTTACTGGACTTTATTCTATCATAACATTTAGAGTTAATAAGTTAACTTCCTTTCAGCACACCTTTAACATTGAAGTGAGAGAAAAATTTGGGGGCGACTAGCTCACTAGGCTAAGAGGGTTGTCTGAAAACCAGAGGGTCAGTAGTTCGATCCTTGGCTGGGACGTGTTCTGTCAAAGTGTCCTTGAGCAAGACACTGTCCCCCAGGCGCTAGTCATGGGCAGCTTGTCATGGGCAGTCCACCTGGTACAGATCAAATGCAGAGAAAAATTTCCCCCTCAACAGAATAAATATAGTGTAATAAAATAAAAAGCACATTGCTTTAAAAGTAAACATTTAATAATAGGCAGACCCACATACCACATATTATATCTATATTTGCTTTTTTTAATTATACCTGACCAGTATCCATCATATTGTAATTATAACTTCAGATTATGAATGTAAGAAATGCCACCACCATCGATGTGTTAATGAGGGCTGTTGTGTTCCCCACAGCACGAAAGTCCAAGAAGTTAGGGAAGCTGAAGGGTGTCAGCGAGGACCTGCAGGGCTCTAAGGACGGCCAAACTGCCACAGGTGGCGTTGGAGGCGGTTACCTGTCGTCAGAGAAGGAGCTCAACGCCAGCGCTGCCAATGCCCTGGTGCCCCACGGGCCCGGGGTGGTCACACCTTTTCTGCCGCCCTCCATCTGCAGCGTGTTGGAGCTGATTGAGCCTGAAGAGGTGTACTCTGGCTATGACAACACGCAGCCTGACACCACCGACCACCTGCTGTCCAGTCTCAACCGCCTGGCCGGAAAGCAGATGGTACGCATGGTGAAGTGGGCCAAAGTACTTCCAGGTTAGTGACCACTAGAGTGTTGGGCCTAAAGGCAGTATCAAGAGTTTTTTTTACGCCAAAATTGGAAAGTTGAAGAAAGTACCTGTACAGATATGTGTAAAGGAAATAAGGTGTGTGAATTACATTTTAAAAGTTATGTTTTGTTCATTAGATTCATATTCATTAGATTAAAATAGCTTGGAAGTGCAATAAATTGTATATTTTTAGCACAATACAATGTCTTTTACCAGGTGCATTTCATTCATTTTTAATTTTTTTATTATTATTATTATTTAATGACTTTATCATTAACAAACAATTGAAATTGTGGCAGTTTTATTTATGGATATGTCAAGGAAAATGGAAAGTGATAAAAACAACCTATCCTGTTATTGTGGACCAGGGTTTTATGAAGATAACAAGCTTATATCTTCACTTTTGAGAATGCATCACTGTTGGTCTTGTCATGACACAGAATTTTAATTTTTAATATTAGGTCAGGAAATTATCCTGTAAATCTTCAACAAGATTAGGAAGGGAATCCAATTTAACCATTAAAACAAATCAAGATTAAAATTTCCAAACAGAACTCATTTACATTATCGTTATCAGATGTTATGTTGAACAGAAGATCTGATGTCTCTCTCTCATTAATTTTTACCCATAAACTACAGCACTAGAATAAAAAAACACACAACAAGTTCCCCTAAAATGCCAGTCAGTGGGAGACATTGAAAGATCCCTCACAGGTAGCTCTTTGAGGCTTTTTAATTTGCTGTATTGCAAATATTTGATACCTCCACGGTGTCTGCTTGCCATATCCGGACATATAAATAGAAGGGGAGCCAGACACAAGGGTCAAAATGAGTACCTTCGACTTTCAGATATGCCTCTGCCTGCATTCAGCTAACATTTGGATAAGGCAGGTCCAACACACAGTGCGACATGATACAATACTGTCAGTACGACCCGTATATTTGCAGGGAAGTCAGACTTGTTTGTCAATGGAAGCTACACTACTAACACATCCTTTTTCTGATAGGAACCTTTTAAAGTTGCCTGGAAAATAAAAAATGACATCAAACTCTACTAAGGTTATCAAACAACCTTGTAATGAATACACATTGTCAAGCCAGGCATTTAACATACCTTTTCTGGAAATATATATTTTTCTAATCATTGTATGTTGCAGATTGACATGCATATTGCCTAAAATAGTCCCTAAGCCTTGAAGTCACTAGTGTGTCCTCAGTTTGCCTATGTTTTGCATGAGGAGGAGTTTCTTGCCAGAGTTTGATTGAGAGTTTGGCAAGTTTCCTATCTGACTCTATTTTTGGAGCTCCATAGACAACACGCCAATAACTGGAGGCCTTGTGGGATTTGCATAAAACAAGAATGGGTGAATACTTCTCCGTGCTTATCGTGTCTAAACAAATATTGCCACAAAAAAAGCACACTGTAGCAAAGATACACGCTACGTAATGCACGTGAGCAGACACGCAGGTACACACATGCAGCTAAATAAATGCCTCTTAAGGCGGGGCTTTAAATCAACGCGTGAATATTGTCAGCTTGCTTTCTTCTCACCAGCTTCATGTCTGCTTTTTTTGTGTGTTAGGTTTCCGGGGCCTGCCCATTGAGGACCAAATCACCCTGATCCAGTACTCGTGGATGTGTCTGTCCTCCTTTTGCCTCAGCTGGCGCTCCTACAAACACACCAATGCACAGATGCTCTACTTTGCCCCTGACCTCATCTTTAACGAGTAGGTCCAAGCTTCCATATCTGCAGTGTCCCACACACTACGTCCTGATGTTATTAAAGTGTATACCAGTCCTGACATTTAGCAGTGGTCCAGATGTTAAATATTTTATGTCACATGCATTTTAAATTATTTTCAGAATGTAACAAAGAGAAGGGGTACTAATTACTAAGGAACAATATTTAGCAGATGCATTTCTGTGAATAGAATATAGTATATGATATAAAATACATTTGATGTTGTCTGATGTCCTGCGGGATCCCCAATACACAAACATACAAATGTGAAAAAGAATAATTTGTTTTTCAGGCTGTATAATTAGCAGATGCGGTAATTGGTTGAACAGTCAGGCTTTGTCTTAGTGTTTAGTAGTCTCTGCCTTTTTTTAGCTGCTCATCAGATGCAAATTTATGCATAAACATCAATTTTGCAAGTGGAATTTGGAGAGTAAGGATTGTATTTTCCTGCCATGCTATTTTGAGCTTCCCATTTACATACCTGAAAACTATTCAAAGGGACAAAATTAGTTTTTGTGGTAATGACGTTGTTAATTAGGAAGTCATGGTGCACTTAAAACAAGGTAATACTTTTGCACCTGATTTCTGGCACTTCACAGGGAAATACTTTATGTACTTTTTGATGGTTCTTTAATTGCAGTATCGGCACAGGCGATCAAAGCATAGCAAGTGCAGTCAATGGCCCACTTGATCTGTGTTAATATGTTGGAACAGGAGAGCAAGTGGAAAAGAAGTGTGTGTGTGGGCCTTTTCTCGTTGGAGCTGTGGTGCATGGCCGCTGATGAATTGAATGTTGCAGAATGAATCAAAAATGAGAATAGAAGCCTCTGTAGGCCGCCTGCTGTAGAGGAGCGGGTTCAGTCTGGAGCAGGTTTAAAAGCCCCAACTAATAGCTTGTGTAAGTCAATGTCAGTGGGTCAGTTTGTCCCAAATAAACAAATAAAAAAACAGCAGCTCAAAGGCCATTGTGCAACACTGCTTCAGACTCTGTGTGGTTGTGTTGTATCACTGTGAGCTTAGTACAGTTGGTAAAGCATGAGATTGCCACACCAGAGATCATCTGATCCTCTAATCAATTTAGTGCCAAGTGGATCACAGTTCTTTAAGAATTATGTGTTTGCTTCTGTGAGGTGACAACAGCTATTGGGAATCCAAATTTGTGATAGAGACTTTACGGTTTATATCATTTGGCAAATTTAATTTGGAATACCCTCTAACAGAGAACAATATTGGAAATGCACACGCATTTATATGACAGATTATTTTGTATGCTTTGCAGAGAAATTAAGATGTTTTTTTTACTCTGTATGCTGCCGTTGCTGCATGGGATGCTTTTACAGCAGGCTTGTCCTTATTGATGGATGGGCCTGGCACTCAGCCTGACAGAGGAGATGAGATGTAGACTGGTCTGGATGTCACCGCTTTCTTGTCTTTTCGGGCCTGTTATCAGGCTGAGGTGTGTTGCTTGCTTGTTGTTAACATTATGAAGTCTATCCGTGGTTGATAATTCTGTCAGAAATGCACATAAAATCGGTCCATAACTTTGCAGAGTCCACTGAGCCTTTAGAGGGTTGGAGAGTGTACACTTGTTTCCATAGCTACTTAGTGCGTATTGACCCGGGGCATAAAGGCATTTATTGAATAGACTGTCCGCTCACTCAGCTATGAGAGTGGAATCTGTCACTGATTGAGCCTAAATACTGCAAAGACAGATGTGCATTTTACACTCAAGACAAAGCAAGGCCGCATTTAGTCTTCGATGTGCAAACGGATAAACAAAGGTATTTCCTTAAAAGTTCTGGGCACCCACTCGTGATTGAATTAATGTGCAAGTTGGACAGGCAAAATCTACTATGCGTGAAGGTAGAAATGAAATGCAGCATAGAAGTAATGCTCCTAAAGCAATGCAGTAAATACTGTACACAGAAACAATACAGAAAAGATAGGAGACAACACCCTTTGTTTTTGCCTTTTTTTTCTAGTCAGAACACTGTTGGTTTTATGTCTATGTGTAGAGAGCAATTTTACAAATCCATTTATTTTAATCTATATTTTAAACACTTACAATCACAGACATCAGTTTGTAACTTCTCTATCATTGGCTGACAACACAGACAGCAACCACCAGTGAAAAATGCACTTGTTATGAATGTTTGCAGATAATTAGCACATTGAACAGCTAAAATTTTACCTGTAAATGTCAGTCAGCTCACATGCCGTTAAGTCTAGTCCTTATTTGTCAATACCACTGCTAAGAAAACACTGTCCTTGGCTTGCAAACTGCAGTTACTGGTGAAAGATGATTTATTTTGTGTCACTTTTCCCCTACCAGCTCAGCTGTCAATCAAACACACACACACGGGCCCACTCACTCAGACAGCTGAAGACTAAAGTAGCATTTCTGATGTGCCTCACCTTTCTCTTTAAAAATAAATATTAACAATGCAATTATTTTACCCCAATATTGACTGTAAAGGAGAGTGACTAATTGTGATTTCAGTTTCAAACTTTTAAGTGATTGGTTTGTACATACTTTTCTGAACAAACAAAAATGTTGCTGGCTTCTTCCAGTCAAAGGTGAAACTTTCCTTCCTCCTCGGTTCTGTGCTCCTTTCTGAATATTTTACCATAGAAACAGAGAAAGAGAGTTCGAGACAGAGAGAAAAAGAGTGAGAGCCAGACAGAGAGATACAAAGAGAGGGAGAAGGTGGGAAGGAGAGATCTCTGCCAGTTTTTTCTTTCCTCCCCAAAACCAGCAGCTCATTTTGGGCAGTGATTCAGCAAAATTGATTTCAGGAAGAGAGTGCGAGAGCGAGAGCGAGAGAGAGAGAGAGAGAGAGAGAGAGAGAGAGAGAGAGAGAGAGAGAGAGAACGTGTGGGGACTTTAGAAACTCCAGCCCAAAGTTGTATCAGATGATGTTATGCTGCACTTTGCGAAACTGCTCACATTCACAATGCTGCTCAGCAGGGAAACAGGTCTGCTCCTCACCCAGACGTTGTCACCGTTTATCAGTTATTTAGTCGGGCCGACAGACCCAGCCGTACAGTTAATACTGTAAAATTTGTCTTTTGTTTTACTTTGAATATTAAGTGCACCTTTTCAATTGGCTGCTTCTGGTCCCCTCCAAAAAATGTTTGGTCTTGTTGTTCTCAGAGTGAAGCCTCCACCCTCACTGCCTATGTAATGATGCGGTTTTGGTGTATTGTGGGTAAAACGCCAACCTCTGTCAAGTCAAGACACACCACTTGCATTTAATTACTGTAGTCGCAATGTGACGGTGATTTATAGCAAAGAGAAGTGGCATCTAAAGCCAGAGATTCCCCTGAATCTGTGGCATCTGCAGAGCACATTTGTGATTGGCTCATGGTTTATCCCCACTAATGTTTTCTTTCCTGTTTTTGTGAAGTCTGTGACATAACTGAGATTACTCCGCTGATAAAATGTGTGCGAGAGAGAAGGGGTAGTGACAAAATGCAATGCATGACAAGCATGCGCAATTGCAGAGCACACTTAAGGATGTCTTTTAAACACATAAACCTGTTTAGTAAACATAAAATGTACGTCTCTGTGTAGTTAACATATGTTCACGTGTGTATAATTCCTGTCAACATGAACATGCTGAATAATACACATCCTCCTTAAGTATGATTCTTTGGTGGATAGGGTTAGATATGGCGTCTTTCTGAGGCTGCCTCAGCCTTAGAAAAGTGGTGCATCTGTGCTGTGATACTGTATGCAGAGCTCTGCAATCTGGGGGGATTTGGTATTCTGCTCTTAGCCCAGACTAGCAGGATCCTCCTCTGCACCGTGTGGAAATATTGTTTCACTGGGCTCAAGAAAGTTACATAAAATTATGACATAAAATCAGAGGGTGGATTGTAACTAATACTAACACAAGAGTTCTGAAAGAAATGTGACTTTTTGTGAAGATAAAAATGTTTCTTTTGTCACATTCCCCTCCCTCCTCCCTCTCTTTCTCCAGGGACCGCATGCAGCAGTCGGCCATGTACGACCTGTGTCTGGGCATGAGGCAGGTGAGCCAGGAGTTTCTACGACTGCAGCTGAGCTACGATGAGTTCCTCTCCATGAAAGTCCTTCTGCTTCTCAGCACAGGTAGGCAGTGAGCTACAGGCCCTGCAACAGCACTTATTTATTCATGATATACCCACTTGCTCACACTGCTTTTCTTCATGACCCGCAAGCACAACTTACTAACTGTATAATGAAATGTCATTTGATATGATTTATAAAAAAAAACAACATTAGGTAGTCAACATCAATTCCAAGCAAGAATTAATAGACATTTCAGGCTATCCATAACTCAAACGGACTAACAAACAATAACAAATGTGCTGTAAATGTAATAAACTGGCTATAACGTGTGCAGACTAGACAATACTAATAGAGACTGCTCTTTAATACCACTTTGGACCTTTGTGCCTGATAACAACCATCACATTTCATGGCAATGACTCCACTGTAATGTCCCAGTTAAAGCTGAGCATGCAGCTTCCCAACGTTCAGAGGCGGATGCTCCCTTCTTCCGATGCTGCATTCTAAATCATCCCAAAGACTTTGTCGTCCTCTTTGAAAGTACGCACTCCTTGTGAGAACGCGTTTCCCATGAACAGGGGATACTCTGTGTGACCGCGATTCAACCACTATGGTGGTGCAGTTGGAGGCAGGATTCACCAGAATCAACAGTAATGATGTTTTAAGTCCACTGATAATCTTTAGTTTATTATGAGCAGGAGAGCTATTTTTCTCTGCCTTTACACCACATACATGCAAAGGTGCGATGCCTTTAACGGCCTGAGCCTCTCAACGTCTCCCACATTCCTCAACCATAGGAAATGTATTGATGAGGTTTCTTGTGTTCTGCTTCATCCTCCACACACCTTGAGAGTGCTTTGGCAATGTTCATATACATTCCTGGCACAATTGTGCCTTTTTAAACTCTGTTAGATTATCATTCCTGGTAATCCGTTAACATGCGTAGCAAGCGTGGAAATAGACTTGATGCTGCATGCACCCTGTTTGTGTAGCAAAACACGTTATATGCAAATAAAGAAAGGGAGCAGTGACTTATTTTTCTACATTCTCTGAGCGAAGGGTACTCTGTTTTATATTGTTTCATTTTTGAAATTGCTCATGGATAAAGATAAAATATGTCTATCACTCACTAAAGACGGTCTCACCGTGTTGCCAAACTGCACCCACAGGCGATGCAGCTTCACAGAGAGGATGTGTTGGACCAAGTAGCTCAGTTGGAAACTGAAAGCATTGTTTTTTTCCACCACCTCAACACCCTGTGAGCTGCTGCTTTCAGGTCAATAGTAACAGTTAAAGATTCAGTGAAGGCAGCTGTGTCATAACTTCACGGTCCACACCCACTTACAGCTATTTAAAAGAAAAAAAAGAGAGAAAAAATATATGCCCGAGACCTGCCCGCTTTTTTTAAACGTATACATTTGCTTAATGCAAGGCCTTTATCTGTGTGTGTCCTTGTGTCAATAGATGTTCGATATTTAGACTGAGAATGAGGTGAGGATGGGGGGGCTATTTGAAGAGTCTGCATTCTGGCCAGACTTCTAACTCTCTGAACTTCAGCACCAGTGCCAATCAGAATAAATATTCATTGGCAGAGTTTATATTTTTGAGTTACTGAGGCCTCTAAAAGTGATGCATAGATTCTGGACTCAACCATTAAACTTAACTTCATCCTAGCATCACAAATTCTTCAATTTTACATTTTGGCCAATGAACTTACTTTATAATACTTACTTTATAATAAAATGAGTTATAATGAGTGCAACCATAGAAAAAGCCTAATGACCTTTACTATGAAATTTGAAGCACAAATTTTTTTGTAACAATTCACACTTGCTGCTAACTGTTATCTTGGCCCTAAATCCGATCCATTTTTGTAATACAGTTTAAAAAATAGATCACACTTTAAATGCAGTGCTGCAGTCTAAATATGTGCTGGAAGTCTTTCAGTTTATAAACCCTAACCATAACTAATAAAGGGTATTATTTGGATGATTGGTGAGTATATTGATCATTAAAAAAATGTAAAAAAAACATTAGCTTTTTGTGAAGTACTTACAGTTGTACACATTCTATCAGTAGATAGTTAAACATACAATGTATCCCTGCCAGCTGGTATAAGGTTGGTCTGGCTTCATAGTACAGAGGTGGAGTGAACGCAGACACAAACTCAGTGTTGTTGAGTCATGTGGAAGCAGGGGAGCTCCAGCTGGACTTCAGCTATTGGATGTTGGGAGAGACGAGGAACAGAGAGAGTACAGAGAGGATGGGAAAGCAAGAGGGAAAAGGGAGATTTAAAGAGTGAAATCAGACAAATGTTGACAGGGAGAGCTTGTGTTGGTGAGAAAGAGACAGGTGCATAGCTATAGGGAGAAAGAAACAGAATACAAAGGGGTAGGGGAGTTGGCAGAGCTGGTCCTTCTGTTGCCATGGCCTCCCTCTCCTCTTCTCGCTGGTCCTCTGGAGATTTTCCAGAGAGTCCTGCTGTACTTAATAAAGGCCAGTCAAGCACCAGGCAATTCTCCAAGACCTGCTATTTTCCTTCACTTCCTTCAAACCCAGGGCTGATTTAGTCAAAATATAGCGGTTAAATACCAGGGATTGGAAGAAAAATAATCATTCAGCGCTTTTAATGTGCAGCAGAGAAATTCCTGTACCTGTGAGCCACTGTACTGTACTGTATGGAGGCTTGACAAAGATTTCAGCAAAAGCACTTAAAGCAGTCCGTGTCTGGATTTTCTGAGGCACTGTAGGAAGCTCTCTTCGTTAAAGTTATTCCGAGGTAATGCTGAGACCTCGTGGAAGGAGTAGCGGCGTAAATGTTTACAGAAGAGTTGTCAGAACTTGTCAGCTGAGCAAGTACTACGGAGTCACTGTGTGTGTGTGTGTGTGTGTGTGTGTGTGTGTGTGTGTGTGTGTGTGCCTTTGGGCTGGTTTGAAAAAATGTTGTGTTACATAGAGAGAGAGAGAGAGAGGGGAAACAAGAGAAGGAGAGAGAGGGATGAAGAGAAAAGAGAGAAGGGCTGTTATTCCTCTCTGACCTTGGCTAAGGTTTCAATGAGCCTGTGGTGTCTCATGACCCTGTTTGGATTTGGTACAGGAGCAGTGGCCTGCTCTAGCCAGTTACGCTCCTCACCTCTACACAGACACATAGTACTGCTGGATTATCTCAATCTTTCTCTTACCAAACAGCCTCATTCCAGGTGGGGCAAGTGTACGGTATGTCAACCGAGGTGATGGGTGCATGTGGTGTGACACGTTTTACAGTTAGTCACGCAACAGCGGGATTGTTTTGAAATACTATAATCATTTTTAATCGTACCAGTCATTACTCTCTTGGGTGATTGTTCCTGTTAGTTACTGTAGTCATGCTCAGGGCTGATTGTAGAATTCCCAGTGTTGAATCTAAACCGAGAACCACCCTGTCAGTTCGGAATGCACCAGCAACCCAGAGCAGGAAGCTGCATCACCTTGAACGGCATTGCTAATGGCACCTCCACACTGCACGAGGTATGTTTGCCTCTTTATGTTACGTGCATTAGTAAAAGAGCTTTCCTGGGCTTTTGGTACAGCTGCATAAAATATGGTCGGCTCGAAACAGCTCTCTACCTGCAGCGAACATCTATTTGACACCAATAGCGGTGGCATAAATGCCCTATTTGGTGGCCGGTCATGGCAACGCCCCTTAACGGCAGGTCAGTTTCTAATCAGGGCGTATGTGGGTCAGTGGGAGGAAAACAAAAGGTCCAAATGCAGCCCTGGGTTTTAGCACATTCTTATCATGTCAGCCATGATATGAAGCACAGAAATCACAGCCTTTGCACCAGGGTCCAATCTGTTTTCATATCTGCTTTCCTCCACCTCATGTAAGTCATGCTTGAAGGCGATTGTGCATCAAAGTAGGGCTGGGCATATGGCTAAAATGTTCTATCCCGATATAGCAAATTTCATATGTTGATAATGGTATATATCATGATATAGTATGTTTTCTGGTTATTCAATAAATAAATAATCTTTATGAAATAAACCACATTGTAAAACCTACTTTTGTATACCCGTTTGAATTAAATACTGAGGAGTACTCAGTATTTTCTCATTTAATTAAGAACTGATCAGATTTAAAAATATAGTTTAGACAATGTGGTTATGTATCACGATGATTCTATTGAGAGACAATATTATCATGTTGAATTTTCTCCCAGCTTCACTTCGAAGTACGGTGAAGAGAATTACATAGAAAGAGAGGATGTGATGAAGCCAGACAAACACACCTTCTCAGAATTTCACATTCTGTTGTGAAAGATACTTTTCTGAAGGTTTCAAAAACACTATGAAAATGTACGAGACATTAACACCATCGTCTCTTCTCGACATGTTCAGCCTGCTGTGAAGACAGACGGGCGTGATTACTGTTTGGTGACGACAACCAACCTTTTTCAAGGCAGACAGTTTGACATGGGTGCATTCCATTTACGGGAGGTCCTGGTGTCGTGCATGCTGGCTCACTCGAATAGCTTACTGAGACACATAATGGAACTGAGCTATCGTGAATGTTAAAATGTGACTGAGCATTTTATAAAAGATTAGTTAAGAAAATAATCAACAGATCAATTGATAATGAAAAAATCAACCTATTCCCCAAAATTAAAGCAATATTTTTATGTGACTATTAAATCTGTATTTAATAGTGAACGTTGTGGATAAAATCTTCTGTCATGGTGTATGTGTTGTTATATTGCGATATAGTGAAGTTTCTGGAAAGTTAATAGATAAACTGTTTATGTGTAAATAACCAGAAATTGATTTCTGTTTTTGGCTAATACAGCCAATTATATAGTTTACAAATGAAGGTACATACAGCCATAGGTATGGCTGCTTTGGTAGGAACAGTATTGAAAAATCTCTGACGGTTGCCAAAGTCATGTTGTGGGTCATCTCAGTATAAGTCTATCATCATATCTATAGTCTTGGCTGAAGGACAACTGAGGGCGTTCCCTCAGACTGATTTGAGGTGTGCTCTTTGAGAGGCGAGGTGTCTTTTAATCTGGTAGCCAGCAGCGGAATGTCATTGAGGAGCTTTGGCACACGTCCATATCTGTGACTTTGTTCTCCTGCACAGGGAGAGAGAAAGCTATTGCAGACATTTCGATGCATTCTCACGGTGCAGTTACCGTATCTCATTCTTCACGTCTGTCTAAATCTCTCCCATTACTTTTTACTTTAAATGCACCGTCCAAACCATTATGGTGTGAATGAAGGTTGGAGTAATTTAGGAGCTCTGGTCATTGATCAAACTTCTTGATGAATGAGGTTTAGTTGACAAAATGATTAAGCTCTTTAACACACATAAGAACCGCTGTTCCCTTTTCTTGCCGTCACTGAGATAACTTTTAATCAATGCCTTCCAGTATATCAGTTGTCTTTCATGAATCAGTAGCTACAAATGAATTAATTAGCTCTTGAAATGGTGAAAGTGGTTTTAATGAGTCGCTAAATAGGCTTAGATTGTCAACACAGGACAAATGTCCCCCCCAAAAAAAGGCTACCGTGTGGGAATCCGACCGTAATTTACTGATCACCTCTAATTACCCTTTACACGGTTACACATTTCCACATTAAAGGAACATACCGGTGGTTGTGCATGGCTTGGCCCATTAACTGCAGATGGTGTTGATGGTAATGGGTATTTTCTAAAGTGCACCATACATTTTTGGACTTATGCCCTACATTACAGGCAGCTATTGGTTTTCACTCTTTTCTGTATAATAGGAAAATCAAATCAGAGAGACTTGGCACTTGAGAAAAGTCAACCATTACAGTGAGCGTTTAGTAGCCCAATTTTTTATATTCTTCTGTTATCTATGTTTGCTTTTTGCTTTTTTCACATTCAAAGATAATGGCTTGTTGGCTGCAGAACACTAACTCTTTTAATGAATATATTATTTCATAAATCAGATTATCTAATTAAAATCATGCTCTCTTTTCCAAGGTGTTTTTTTTGTACATCTACAGCATGTTTACCATTATATTTCCAGGTTTGATAGCCAGTAGCTAATAAATCAAACTAGTCAATAGTCCCTTCTTTTAACTACATTAACTCACAACTGTATTCATAATTAATCTTAAAACAACAGCCAACTAGCAGCAGGCAATATGGATCAAATGATTTATCACAATATATTTTTCATTTTTAAAATGTGAATCCCATTGACACAAATTAACATCAAAATCCAAGAGCAAACCCCCTCTTGAGGGTCTGGGGGTTGCTCACCAAACCTGCAGCCATGACTTAACAAGTAAGAACAATAACAAACCAAAAAACCAAGTCATTTAGTTGGGCCTGTATAGATTGAAATATATCCCATATTACTACCTAACCTCAATCGGCACCTCTCACTCACCCATCAAACACACACACACACACACACACACACACACACACACACACACACACACACACACACACACACATTTTGCTGGATCTGCCTCTCACTTTTATACTACTCAGTCTAAACCTATGTTATTTGTCTCAGTGTCCTTATGTCCCCTTTGTTTTCGTCCCTGTCTTACTTTGTATAATCTCTTGGCTCGTATATGTGTTTATGTACATGTCTGCACTTATTTTGTACTCACTTTTTCTACACAATAAAAAGAACAGAAAAAAAGCAGGGATATTAAAGTGATAACTACCTCGGTATAAACAATCACCCACGCTACAACCCAACATACAACCCAACTAAAGGTTCATTGTGATGAATTTCAGTCTTACAGATTAATCAGCAACGGTTTGGAAAATGTAACACAAGGCAGCGCTGAACATGCAAAGCTACCAGTGTAGTCCTTTAATACAGCACATAATGACAAAAAGCTCTTTGCATAGAATGGACAATAGGGCTGATTTTAAGGATTGATGATTATGTAAGACACATTCACATCAATCATGATAAATGACTAACAAAGTTTGAGTCATTTCTAATAAATCTGCCCAGTAACCATACAAGTCTCATATCAGTTATCAAATCCAGTTGATGACAGAAGGATTTGTTTTGTCTTCCAGTTCCCAAAGAGGGTCTGAAGAACCAGGCGGCGTTCGAGGAGATGAGGGTTAATTACATTAAGGAGCTCCGGCGTTCAGTGGGGAAAGCAACCAACAACTCTGGCCAAACCTGGCAGCGCTTCTTCCAGCTCACCAAGCTACTGGACGCCATGCATGATGTAAGTACCCTTGCCCTGTCTGCCTCCCATGCCAATGGCCTACAGTACAGCACAGGCTTCCCTTGGCAGCCTCTCGGTATGCCATGCCTTCACACTCAGAGCGAGGTGTCCAGTGGCACTATTTTGAATAAAATGACATTGTGGATTAGGAGAATTTAGCGGTTCAGTGGTGATGTGGCTTGGAATAAGGATTATTGCATCCCAATCACTTCCTGAGGGGGAGGTTATTTTGGAAGAGGTAGTGACCAACCCGCACTGGTGAATGGAACAGAAGGGGATCAATGCAAGCTCGCAGTTTATTGGAGCAGAGTACACAGTGGTCACTGTAGCAAATGTGCTAAATCACTGCTCTTTTATTTTTTTTTATGGCCGGGTCAACCGGTATGTGGCATAACGACAGTGTAGGCAAAGCCCCAAGAAGTGGGAGTCAGCAAGTGGGAGTTCACAGAGATAAATGACAGGAATTCAATGACCCAAATGAGTGAATGGGGTTAGTGCTGGAAGGATGACCCTTCTTTAAAAGAGGGTTATCCAGAAAAAAAATCAGTGGTGCCCCCAAGTGGTGAGCTAGGAAGAATTGTAAAGGGATCAGTGCCCCGACAGAATGTAAACACACTCATATGAATATACAGTAGTCTACTTAAATTCTCACATTTTTAGAAAATGTTTACATATGAATAATACTATTCCATAAAAATAGGAAAATATTTTTTGTTAGCCAGAAACAAGCCATAAAAGCTACATCTCAAGCATGTTTCTCATCAAATTGTCTGTCTGTGTTGTCCAGCTGGTGGGGAACCTGTTGGACTTCTGTTTCTACACCTTTCGTGAGTCCCAGGCCCTGAAGGTGGAGTTCCCCGAAATGTTGGTGGAGATCATCAGTGACCAGATACCAAAGGTGGAGTCAGGCCTCACTCACACAATCTACTTCCACAAGAAGTGACTCCCTTAACAGTCGGGTGAGAAGCAGCATTATGAACTGGAAGAAATGGGGAAAAAGGTTCAAAAAGAGAAAATGTGCGAGAAAAGGCCAGACCAGTTGGCCCGCACCCGGTCGCCCAGTATGCCGGCGTCCTCGTCTCGGATGGGAAAGTGAAGCGACGTGGTGACAGAAGTAAAACGGGGAGAACTGATTTGACCCTGCGGTCGCCACGAGCAGGTCAGAGCTGTGAATAGTACGTGGAGCCGAGCTCGACACGCCAAGAAGGACTTGAGACAAATGTGACAAAGCATCCCGAAGTACCCACCCTGTGTTCCTTTGTCCCCCCCCTGCCCCAAAGACAGTATTTTCTATGGAGATAAAGCCATACATTTCTTAGGATGCGCTATACATTCACTGCGTGTACACACACACACACACACACACACACACACACACACACACACACACACACACACACACACACACACACAGACAGAGGGAAATTGATACACATGCTGTCAACATGCCTTCACACAAAACTCACAGATGCACTCCACATGCACTAAAATCTGAATCCCGTACAACTCTCGAGAGAACGTTTTTGCAAATATTACATGTGGCTTATGCAGTCTTTCACAAATAATAGCATTACAAAAAAGAAAAAAAAAGCCAATAGTTAGATTTCGCTTTGCAGTGTAGCAGCATACTGCAAGACAACAGGGCAATTATGAGGGGACAGAAATTCTAGATGGTAAGGCGTAAGGTCTATTTGAATATTATCCAAGGGCTATACAAGCGTCATCATAAGCTGAATAATTATATTAAATCTAACAAGTCCAAGTTTCAATCTCAATCGGTCTCATAACAGCCATCATTAACATTCACATACTGAGTTTTTTTAAATTAAAATATGTAGTAAAACAATCAAAACTAATATGCAAAAGTCCAAAGCTAAAGCTGTTTTGAAATTGAAAAAAATGTCTCTCTTGTATAAAGAAAGGTTGCACGTGAAGCTCCCATGTCATAAAGTCACTATTTTTAGGCATTGTGGTGTAGAATTAAGACAATATTGATGAACGATTTTACCTTTGTGCAAAAGTGGTCAGGAGTGCTGCAGGGTGGAAAACATCATGCATTTACGGAAACGATTGCAGTAGAGTCCGCTGGTAATGGATTTGACTGAGGTGCATCCATAGTAATTGTGTTTTGTGTTATCTCCAGAGCAGCTGTCCAAATGTCTGTTTTTACTCACAATGAAGCAAAACCAGCCCTTTGTGAACCAACACTTATCTACTCTTCCCAGAAATAATAAGAAGCATTTTATAAAAGTGTGTTGCAAAGGTTTAGTTTTTGACAAGCCAGTCATTTTACATTAAGGTGCTTCATTTCTACAAAGCCAGGCAAAGCATAACATGTACAGTAACGCGTTGGCAGTCCACACAATACACTGTGCGGACACGCGGTGTAAAACTCACATACTCTGTAAAGTTGATATAATCCAAAATGGAGCATTACTCTGCAGTGCTTACAGCAAACAGCTAATGTATCAAAAACCAGGCAAATGTGTACAGGTATTAACATCTTCTTTAACACATTCTATTCAGCGGTTGTACAGAAAATGTTTTGAGGTACGTCGTGATGAATGCTAGGATGAAGAACTGTTGGTATGATCACCTTTCCTTATTTAGTTTAATTCCTTACGCTTATCTTTGGGCCAAGTTACTGCTATTTTAGGTATGACAGGCCCAGTCATCTGGACCATTAACTTGTCTCACACCCCACTGGCTTCTGGGTGGTTGTGGAAGGAACACTACTATGATGCTACTGAAAAGCGATAGAGCTGCTGGGGAAGAAAAACAGTGGGGGCGTGTGATTATTTGTCTTTTTTTTTTTTGGTGCCCTGTGAGTGTGTATTTACATTGGTGTATGGAGTGAGAATGGCTTAAGTTTGTGTGTGTGTGTGTGTGTGTGTGTGTGTGTGTTTTTCTCCTTTTTCTGGCAAGCATGTGTGCATAGTTGATCTGCTCTTTCAGTGTGGGTATTATGCATTTATGTTATAGGATTAGCCATATCCTATTTCTACATTTCGATTTGCTCAGAGGAGATACAATGTGAAATGAGGCATTAGTGCAGCTAGCAGGAATTGTCTGTTTTGATAAGCAACTGTGATGATGCAGGAAAAGACTTTCTGCATGGTCACCCAGCCTAAAGTTAGACAACATGACATCATTAGCACGGCCGGGTGCTTGTGTAATGTATTTGTGGCCTCGGCTCTCGCGACGATGACGCCGTGCTACGCTACGAGGTCTCTTCTGTGGCGGTAATTGTGTGAAGATTGGTGGATAAAAAGATGGAGGTGGTATGATCGCAACTGTCGTTGGGGACTGTACGAAAGTTATTCAGGGGGGAAGGGTTCGGAAAAGGAGGAGGGTTATGTATTTAAAATGTTGGCTCAAGGGAGGATAGTTTATATTTGTTGGGAGAGCAGGGGGAGGGTGTTTCTCTCATCCCATAATTGTGTGTGTTTCATTCATCCCGAGTTGAAAATATTGTGGTTCTCATGGTGATTTTTCTTATCAGATGACTCATTCACTGGCTTTTATTAACCCAACTGTTTAGCAGTTATTTATTTAAAAATAGAGACAGGCTGTATTTTCACTATTTTATTATGTTTTGCCCAATTTGGATTTACATAAGATAGAAACATAAGATTCAGTCCCCCTCTCCTGCCCAATAAGTTTCGTACAGTCCCTTGTCAGAAAGGCCTCATTTTACAGCCTGTATTTGTTGTGCATTATTGTGTTGAAGTTGTGAAGGACCCTTAAGCTAATCTCTCACCGTCTTTTTATTTTGCCCCTTTTTTTGTCCTTTTTGAAGAAAAAAAAAAAGGTTCATAGGATGAATGGGAAAGTATTTTTGAGAGAATTATATTTTGCTGGAAAACAATATTTAAGTACTTTGTCTAAAAATGATATCCTTTTTGTAAAATGAAATGTTAATGCATGCTTTTTGATGAGATGTTTACATTGTATTTAAAAAAGGGAAACTTGTGCCTTTTTATCTCACCTGATTTACAATTTTACAGTATATATTGTAAATAATACAGCAAGTCCTTATGTTGAGTATAGTATAAAACATTTCTACTTTAACCATCTTGTCAGAATATTGGAAAAATGTGTGTTTCCCACTCGCCATGTTCTGTGTGTTGGATCACAGAGAAGAATTTACAGTTGAGAAATGAATGTATCATACATTGTGAGAGACTTATGGAACTTACTACCTGAATGTTAGAGAGAGTACATGTATTATCTTATTAAGTCAAGTTATTTGATTTTGCATCTTTATTTTTTGTTTTTTTTACTTTTTGCATCTTTGTTTCAGTGGCTCAAACAAAAGATAATAATAATCAAAAAGTATTTCTTATTTTGTAACAAGATGTATCAAGTGATGGGTCCTTGAGTTGTTGCTGTTGAAATGATTTCCTAACCCGTGGCGGTATTGTTGATGAGCACCACAATAAAATCAAGAAATCACAGACTATTGAAACTGGGATACGTGAAAGAAAGTTCTTGACTTATGAGTTTTAAAGTAGAAGCGTAATGCACACACAAAACAAAGTGAAGACATGGATTTGGAAGCTGGAGACGTGAAGTTTTGCCAATTCAAATTTGACCAGTTATTAACTGCAATTATATTGCACTTACTGCCAAAACAAGTTTAAATCATAACAGAAAAAAATGGTCATGTCAAAAAGTATACACATAATTTTCTCAAGCCACTGTATGACCCTTCTGCACTCCAAAACTATTTGGCCTTGACTGAAAATGTCATTTTCATTTAAAGGAAACGTTCAACATTTTGGGAAATATACTTTTTCACTTTCTTGCTGAGAGTCAGATGAGAAGATTGATACTACGTTCATGTCTGTATGGTAAATATGAAGCTACAGCCAATAGACTTTTAGCTTAGCTTAGCATAAAGACTGGAAGCAGGGGGACAATCCACCTACCAGCACCTCTAAAGCTCAATAATTAACAAGCGTCTTGTTTGTTTAACTCAAAGAAAAAGTGTGAAAATGACAAGCTGTAGTTTTATGGCGGTCCCCCATCAAACCACAACTTGTAGTTTTTACTCCTGTTTTTGTATAAATTAAATAGTTAGCTCATACGTGTTACTTAGTGAGCTTTAGAGGTGCGGTTAAGCAAATTGTGTTGCCTTTGTACAGATCCAGGCTAGCTGTATCCCCGTTTTAAGTCTTTATGCTAAGCTAAGCTAATTGTCACCTGGCTGTAGCTTCATATTTACTGCACAGATCTGAGAGTGGTATCAATATTCTAATTGAATCCTCAGCAAGAAGTGCGTTTCCCAAAATGTCAAACTATTCATTTAATGACTCATTGATGCTCTATTGAACTGTTATTGGTCATTAATCACTGGCCATTGCAAAATAACATAAAAAAGTCACTCTTATCAAGATAGCAACATGATTTTCAAAGCAGTCTCCTTAAAAAAAAAATGAACTCCTTTCAGGCATGAATGACTCAGAATGTGTTCAGCTGCTGTCACACAGTACACTATCGCGTCACTGTATGTGAAGTCACGTCATGGCCATTTTCTGTTCACGGTAATGAATCGGGTGTAGAGAGACTAAGCCATATCCCCACAGCCATGGCAGTGTATTTCTTATTAATATATAAATATATACAAATGTTTTTGTTTGTTTTTCCAAATCCAAAAATGACTTTTTACTCAGATGCTTTGTACAATATTTCTCAGCAACTATCCAGCAAACGAACAGTAGACATCCTTCACCATAAACCAATAAAACCAGTTACTACTGTATATCTTGATGCAGATATTGCCATACTTGTGTTTGCAAAACTATTGCAAGATTCTAATAAAACTGTTAAATTGATCATTTGATGTGGTGTAATTTGTGTGTGTGTGTGTGTGTGTGTGTGATGAAAATTGTATCACGAGACAGAAGCTAGGGAAATGTGCCCTAAAAAAAAATAAAAATAAAAGGGCTGTTTGATCTGGTTGAATTCAAAACAGCTGCATTTGGCGGCTGGGGAGGATAATGAGCCAAAAAAACCACAGAGTTAGCATGGAAAACAGAAATGATGTGAAGCAGCAGCAGGTACAGCAGTCACAGGGAGAGGAGATGAAGAGAACAAAGAGGAACGGAAAGAGAGTAAAAATGACAGCGATAAAGCAAGCGAGGATGAGGCTTTTACAGTAAAACGTTACCTGTGGAGAAAAATCACCATTAACCTTGTTAAAGGCTGATCTGAAAACACGCCTGCTTTACCAGACTGTAGAGCAGACAGTATTACTTTTTTGCTCTTTTTTTTTCCCTCTCTCTCTCTCTGAATCCACAGCCTTCTCCAAATCTCCCCCAGATTTCCAATTGCTTTCACTTGTAGTCGTGCCAGATAAACAGAATCTATTGGATCAGGCTGATTTCACGGCTGCGCCCGCGCACATGGCGGCTTCTGTGGCCCACTCTCTGAGCTGAGGATTTTTTTTTTCTCCCCACACTCACATTTATGTTGGAAAATTCACTTTCCTCCAAATTCCCACTCAGTTTTCAGCCCCAATAACACATCAAGTCTGAAGAAACAGGAATGGATTAAGTTAGCGTTACTTCCACACGGAAATTCGAACACATTTGAATCGCTAAATTGTATCATTCGGCTCGTCGTTGAAGGTAAGGTGCTGTAGGCTCTGATCTAGGCTGAGTCATGGCGTTGGACTGTGTTTTGGGGGCTGAAGGACACTGCGTCATGGGAGCCAGAGAACAGCTGGCACACAGCCAGAACTCTGGGAAATGAGAAATGTAAACAGCCATCTGGATTTTTACTCAAACACAACTACATCTAGTCTAATTCGACATGCTGACACAGACGTACACATAGTATCCCAGACTGATAGACGCTGATGCATAATGCATGCAGAGACGCAGACATCACCACAGGTAACACAACCTCAGTCTCAAGTGATATTCGGACAGGCTGACCCAAACCAGGTTAACGTTTTCATCGCGTCATACACCCAAATTTAGGATGAAAGATAAATGCACCTCGATTAACTGAGTTCATAAACAATTTACAATGAGAGCGCCGGAAAATAAGTGGAGCACTAACTAAAGTAGGAAGTCAAGGAGACACCGACAGGTAAGGTGGAAGGAAGGAAGGAAGATAGAGGATCATGGCTCGCTCTCTGACAGACAGTCCAAAGCAGAGTGAGAGGCAGGCAGAGTGGATGTCTGTCTGATTCAGCAGTATTCTGGCAGAGAGAAGATGATGATGATGATGAAGGGCCCCAGGGGTGGATGGTGGTGGTGATAGTGGGGGAATAGTTTTACCCATCTCATTAGCTCTGCCTCATTTCATTATGTAATCCTGCTGTCTGTTTCAGGGTGCTGGTGGACACAAACCACAGCTCCAACCTTTGGTATTTATGGACAAAGCATGTGTGTTTATACGTCTAAATAGTGCAGCAGCACACTCATGATTATTATGTAACTGAGGCCAAAGCACCAGGTCTGTGGGCTATTTGGTGTGTTGATTAATTACACAGATGTAGCCTAAGAATTAACATGCATAAGGCTGAGATGTAAATGGATCAGGGAGGTGGATAAGTGTGTTTTTGCTCCTTTAAGGATTATCATCTATTTTGAATCCCCTTTTGGAACGTTTTTTTGGAAGTAGCTCTGCTATCGGCTTTGGTCAGATGGACGGGAAGGCTAACGTTACACTACACGGCTCAATGTGACAGTACTGGCTGCAGAGTGAATCCTCATTCCACCAGTCACTGTGTTCTTAGACTCTGTGGGAAACTGTGGGCCGTCTCACTGACACAATAGATGACTCATCACAAAATTAGACAGAGTGCTAGGTTTCACATTGGTAAATTTCCCCCACGTATACATTTGACAATTATGATGAGTCTCTCAACAAAAGGTGTCCATAAAGTGGCTACAGTGCGTTCCTTAATGTTCTTACTCTTACACTCCTGTACATGAGATCAGTGCCTGAGATGAGATTGTTTAGATTGTTAGATACAATATTTGATATGACTTCAATCTTTTAAATGTTAAATTGTCATTCATCACATTTATTTGATGGCAAGAATAAATAATACAGTAAAGAACAAAAAAAATCTTTATTTGTTTAACATTGATCAAGAGGATACCCAAAGGTATAAAAGTGAAGGAAGTCGAGGCCCTTTGAAAAAGTCATAAATCTGCTGCTGAACCAAAGCTCTCAGAAAAATTAAAGCGTCCCGTTGAACAGCTGAGGGATGAATTGTAATGGGACATGCATACATGCTAAAACCAATCCATATTATAACCTGTCCATCACTTAGCGGACACTTGTAAAACATACTTGGCATTCATAACTCTTTCAATATTTAGGCTATATACTGTACACTGAACAGATGTAAAACTTTGAAATACTGCATTTTGTGGTCCTATTGATAATAAAACTTAGATTTTAATCACTTACTCTCCCGACGTCGAAGATAAAATAATGCTATACTAAAATTTCAGCTTTGTGGGAGTGTCTCATTTCTCTGCTCAGAGGAAACTGAGCGACGTTAAAAATAGGCTTTGAAAACAAAAACAGATAATTTGACACGAAAAACCTCCCCCACTTGGTTTCAATCATTACGACATATTTAAATTCACCTCTGCTCACTCCGACGCTAGTGTTTAACTCAAGAGGCTAAACAGCCATCAGAGGACTTTCATCATGTTTCTGTAAAGGAGTGCACCAAGAACAAAACAGTACAGAGTGTATTTCAAATTCAAAAGTCATGCAATCAATGTGCCAATTAAATAAAATAAAATTACAATAGCGATGTGCCTCATTTTGAATATCCAAATATTCCTTAAATGACAGTAAAATAAAAACATTTTAAAAGTGAAAGCAGTAACACCACAATTCATTTACATACATACCCGTACATACATTTACACTGGGTGTTCCGATGGTTAAGGCACGGTGAGCAAAGTATCTCTAATCTTTTAAAAGCTGAAAACAAAACTGTGCATCATTGTCAAGAGGGTCTAAAGCTGCTGGAGTCGTCTTTAACGTCTTAACAAAAACTGATTACAGTGACTTGAGTGCTGACATTCTTCCTTACAGTTTCTGAGGATCGCTGTTCGACTTGGGAGCTCATGGATACCATGTATAGCTGAGGCAGAGAGACGCTCCTTTTCCTGCTGCTGCTACAAAGTTACCTGGATGTTTAGAGGCGACAGCATCTTTGTACACAGCAGAATATTGGAAGTGCAAAACCCATTTTGTAATTACAACGATGAAATCCATGTGGATACTCAAAGTCAATTCAAACAAAGAAAAACATGCATCACAAAAGTCTACTCGTCAGCCAACAATGCATGTACTTGTGTATCAAGAATGGTCCACCAGTAATAACATAATGTCACCTGCTTGAGAGAATTCTGGGATTTGGATAAACAAGGCTCTATGGTGAATGTCAGAGTTGAGGCACATGCATCTCTTGCATATTTTTCCCGGAGGAAGGTGATAACTTGTCCATAAATATTCCCATTTGGGGCTACAGCATCTCCACATAGTTTTCAGGGATGAGGCCCCTCTTTCCCTCCAGCTCGCCCTCCAGCCAGCCCGGCTCTCTCGACTGGGTCACTGCAGGAGAGGACACAGCGTCACCAGGGGGGGGAAAGCAGC
Source organism: Cebidichthys violaceus (assembly GCF_023349555.1). Lineage (NCBI taxonomy): Eukaryota > Metazoa > Chordata > Actinopteri > Perciformes > Stichaeidae > Cebidichthys > Cebidichthys violaceus. Next base: position 4,448,806 of record NW_027176594.1, read on the forward strand.
ACAGGGTTAGGGTAAGGGTGGGGTGGACACACACAGGACACAGAGCCCTCCGGTGAGTATACAGCATGTGCATGTGTCAGAGCGAACAGGGCGCCGGTCTGAAGCGGATACAGTAATTATGTGCTGACACTAAACTCCACCATGTCTACTGTACATTTCAAGTTCAGTTTTTGCGTCCTACTTTTCTTAAAAAATGTCCCCCTGAGCTTAACCTCAGCAGCAAAACAGAGCCGTTCATTATGAGAGACGTGTCAGAGAAGCCTTCTCAAAATCCTCCCAGGATTCTTCATTTGCCTCCAAAGTGAGCCAATTTAAGATTTTGAGTGCACTTGCAAGTCAGCAATTGCATAGATAAATTGTCAGTGAGAACGTCTAAAGCCAAATCCAGACATGAACTTATTCAATACTTATTTTTTTTTTTTTTGTCTCAGCCGGCCTCGGGACACAAAGAAATGTGTTTACCGACAGTGCTCTTCTGTGTCCATGGAACACAAAATGAACAAGGAACTTAAAAGCCCAAACTTTCCTAGAGGTGTGATCAAAAGGATTCAGCAGTCAACAAAATTGAAAGCAGGATTTGAACCTGCTTTCAATCCCAAATTGACCGACACAAAGGCTACGAAGGAAACAACTCATTCTGCATTATTAATGTTTTCCAACGTTGTTAAAAGTGTTTTAACAAATACCCAAACCCCTACCTCAGTACAATAACAAGCTGCTATGCAATTATTTTTACTGCAATTTTTTAGGATATTTATCACCAAATGTATTTTTTTTTATATAGTTCATTCATTATTCAATAAATAATGAAGCCTATCCTTAGCTGGAAGGATAAACTTTATCTCATTGTACTATTTCTAATAAGCACAAGTAAAAACATTAGAACTAGTGTTTTATTTTACAATCTCACCTGTTCATACCTTGTCATGTGTACATTGTTTTATGACACAATAAAGTGAACTTAACTAAACCCACAGAAAGAAAAGTAAGTACAGACCGCCCCTTTAAGAAAGTAAAAGTTGTCCTTTCAGTTTGAAGGGTCAGGAAGCATCGACATATGTTGATTTCTTTCTTTTGACAAACTGTATGTACAGCGGCTTGCTCAAATATTCAGACCTCTTGACCTTTTTGCACATTAGTTATGCACATAGCTCAGACAAAAAAAATAATAAATACATTTAGAAATAACTGAATAGTGCGGCAAAATATGCAAAATGTCAAGGGTCCTCAAGATACTGCAGATGTTAAGTCAAGAACCACCGCACCATGTAACATTTATGCAACATGTCAGTCACTTCATTGGAAGCCTAAGTGTTGACGGACAGACAGAATACAATACAACTACTTAAACTCCCCAAACTCTGCAACAACTGGATATTTAAGCGGAGATCCAAATGAAACGCACATCATTCAGTAATACAAAACAGTAAAGCTCCAAATTAAATTTCAGAGTAAGAGAATGGCCTTTAGAACCTAATCTAATTCTGTTTTTGAAAATGTGATACTTCATTCATTTTATGTTTATTATTCTTCAGATAATACAAGTTCATATTTACGATTTGGAAATCCACTCGTAATAAATTAAATGTTGCCATTGTAGGTGTTTGTCCTGACAGGAACTCGTTCAACCAACAATGAAACGTTGATGGCTTTCATGAGCAAGCATCAAAACAGGAAATAGTGTACGTACAGTAGATAGAAATGTGATTAAGGGGAAGTTTCAGTCGTCTAATCCATATCTATTAATGGCAGTTGTCAGATTTTGATGTCTAGATCATTACATCTTTGATTGAGGACGGTTATATCTGCAAGACAGTGGAGGTTCAAAACATCAAAAAAAGAATGGATTGCAGCTTTAAAGCAGAAAGAAAAACAGCCAATAAACTGGAATGCATTGTGGGATCTTATCAAAGACATCACCACATGTTTCCCAGTGAAGACTATAGCATTTCTATAGCGTCTGTGTCTCACAAAAAAAAAAGAAAAAAAAAAAAGAACTACAAAATCCTCATTTCCTCTGAGAGTGATTAAAGCTCAGTCGAGTCTCTTCCAGACACACTGAGGAGCAAATCTGTGCCTCCTGCCTCCTCCCCGCCCTCCCTGTTCTCCTTCTCCTCGTCTCATCTCTCTCTGTTCGATTGAAGATCAGATTGGGTGTTTCGGTTTTTCCTCCAAATCCAATATGCCAGGGCTGGTTCTAAGTGAGCGACTGGTGTAGGAGATAACACTTACCGGCGTTGAATATTGCGCCGACCTGGAAGGAGAGCTCAGAGTCGTGCTCAGCCTCACATGGGTACACTGCCTTGGCTTTCCTGCTGGTGACACTGAAAAATGAAGGCAATCAGTGAGCTGGCGGAGCTTTGGGGAGGATTACCGCACAGTTCAATCTGGGCCCGGGGCCTGCTTGTTCATTCACTCACTTGCCTGAAACAGCAGAAATGGGCCAGGCTGGAATATAAGCAAAAGTACTAAGAGAGGAGCGGGGCCACTACACACTCTTGTCTTGCCCTATCTCCAGTCTAGACAGACTATAGCGAGCGAGTCAGAACAGACCCATGTGCACCCGTGAGCGTGCACAAACACAATGAGATGCAACGCTGTTTGTAGCAGGTTTTGTACAGCCGAAAAAAAAGGCAGGCACACATCAGGTCCGCACAGCAGACAACCAACTCTGGTGCGATAATTAAAAAGTGGCGAGGGGATTCAAAAGTAGGTTTGCACACAAACAGAGGTGGAATACAAAATTTACTCCACAGTGCTTCAGCTTTTAAATTCACATTCGTGAGCTTGGAAGCTGCATTTTAAATCAGCTTGATGTAAAAGGGCGCCGTCAAAGAGACCGTATTCATCGCTCTGAAAACGTTAGTAAAAAGGCGTATTTATGCAATTGCGCTGCGGAAAACATAAAAAAAAACTGTTTCCACAGAAAGGTTGTTTTGCTCACCATTGCAAACCGTTATCTGGAATGCCAGCAACATTACCATGTAGAAATTGTGCCTTCAACACACGATGCCCTGATAAATATTTCATATTCTTTCTGCAGAGCAGCAACAATGTAGGATGAGAGAGGAGAATAGAGGATATACAAACTGAAAAAAAAAAAGTTTGTGGTCACAGAGTTGTCAATACAACAATGTTCAGCCGAGTTTTTGAATTCAGATTTGGAAAAATGCACTCTCGTGGAACCGCATTTGAAAAGAAAAAATGAGGATTTGTATTTCTATGAAAAATAACATTAATGGATTGCCCACAGAATGACCGAGCTGTTTACAATTTTTCTGGGTAACATCTGAAAGCACTGAAAATGAATTCATCACTTGGTCTCACGGAAGCACAGCAATAGATCAGTATAATGGGCAGACTGTACACACAGCCCATCCAGTTTTCTCAGATACCTCTGTGTGTATCTGGGGTTTGACTGAAAGGAGAGGAGGTTGCTGCTATAGCCCACACTTTGCATTAAGACCCCTCAAACCAAATCAAAGGCTGGTGAATATATGAAAAATTAAGAGAAAATACTGAAGTGCAAGGCTGCAAGAAAGATGTTAGACGAGTGAGGGAGTTGGTGATTCTGTTGGGTGAACATGCAAGATAAGACGAGTGAGAGAGTGAAAACAGAGAGTGAACGAATCCCAGGGTGTGATATTCAGCCAATATGTGAGCGTATAAAAAAATGACGACACCAAACAAAGACAAAGACAGGAAAAAAAGTAGGCAACTGCAATTAAGAAATCCAGTTGGGAGGAAAACAGGCAAATAGTCTGAAACGGGAACCCTGTCTTACCTCTCCTCTGGCTTTTCTTCATCAGAGGCAGCAGAGGTGGAAGCAGGTTGGCTCTCTCCTGAGGCTCCAGTAGTGCACCTGGAGGCTCCTGCTATGGGGGCCCTGCAGTTAAAAACAAAAACCACACCTTTAGTCACCACAGATCCCGTCTATTGACTGAAAACGTGGCATATCCGCCCTGAAGACTTAACTACCACGATGTCTGTCAAACACACAGGAGGCAGTGAAAATGTGGCCTCATGTTAAAAAATGTTGAACCTGGAGGGTTTTCAGGAAAGCGGACAAGGTGAGACGTTCACCACGACCAACAGCTGCTGTGCTCTACTACAGCGGTAAATTGCTCACTACTGGTAGAAACTACTGTAAGAGGTGGTATCAGAGCAACAGGTGAGCTAAACTGAGCAACCTGTTGTTATGCAGACAAGGTGAGAACACATTTCTACACGAATCTAGAGCACCGTGAGGACTTCAAAACATAAGTCACTGGTAGATTTCAACGCCATCCACCAGCACCAATTTAACTAGCTGCCTCGGCATGTTCAAAACATTTTTACTTGAAATGAGAGAACATTTATTTATTTATTATTATTAAAGTTACATAAACATACATAGTATGTATTATTTAGATTTCATCCAGTTCAATTTGAAAACTGCCTATACATATTGTTGAGATATTATTCAATTGAAACAGACAATACAACTGCTAGGCTACTTCAATATATATGGCAATAAATAACAGCGCAAGTTAGACATGTTTTTGTAATGTTCCGGACCTTTCCATGAGGACATTTTCTCTAACTGGACCTGGTTGAATTATAATTGAATACCCTTGGAGTAATGTAAAACACTTTACAACTAAAAGAAGAATAAATGCTCCATCTCATTTCATACGTTGAAACACTTCTCATTGTGTGCAGGCTGCACATTTATCCCAATGACAAGGACAACAGGCTTCCATAGACAAATAATCCATTCTTCATCCAACTCCATCTGCCAAAGAGCCTCTTCAGGAGGACTTGCTGTAGTCATCAAGAGAAACTGGAAATTTCATATTCATGCTAAGAAATGTATTTGAACTTCTGTATCAACTTCCTGTGATCCATATCTCAAGGCAACAAGTAACTTTTCTGTAAGATCAGCTGGCTCAACCCCGACCCGTCAACTCGTCTGAAGTAAACAGACGAGGCTCATCATAAATTCTCAGTCTGCATCGCTCATTCTGAATGAACTCCCTACCAATACAGTCAATGCAGATTATTTCAAACAGTCGTGAATTCTGGAGGAATATTCACATATGGAATCGTTTGTGTCGTGGACTTGTAATTCCACCACGAAGAGTGACATCAAAAGAACACAACAACTACACTTTTGTTACTTGAAACTGAAGACATTAAAACCATCTTGACAGATAAAAGATAAGTGTTCTGGAGGCTTATGATAACCCACTTCACGTCGATTGTTTTTGTCACTCATACATGTAAATCCAGATCCTACAGGAATGTTTATAACTCTGTATGTGTAAAGTCAAACAATAGCACTCCAACCCTTTCAACATAAGCCTCATCTTTTACAGTAGTAGCTGTGCTTTACACTTGCTGGTATCAGTGCCAACGACTTCATGGTCGACCTACAGGATGGAGGTAGGGGTCCTGGTAAAGGCAGAGAGGAGCAGGAGTCTAAGCCAGGCATCCCTCTGTGTTCCATGCCTGCCCCGGGGCCAGTGCTAATACAGTACATAATGAGCAAATTGCTCCTAGCTGCCGCTCCCATAGAGACGTTAATAAAGGCAATTAGAGGAAGCAGCTGGGGAGGGGCTGGAGGTTGGGAGGATGTTGTGCGTAGCGGTTACGTTGGCATTGGTGGAAGAGCGAGAGCGAAGGCGGCCTCAAGGGGAAACATGGTAGGGGATCTTATGTGGACATAGGTGAGCACTCTGCACTGGGCTCACGCTTCTGCATCACCTCCTCCCTCCATTTCTCCCCCTGCCTCCCGCTCAGTGCGCTTGTCCATCCCCAGCGGTGGCTGTTCCGTTCGGGTCTGGCCTGACTGTGGGTGATTTATAGCTCTGCAGCAGTGTGGGGGCCACTGTGGTGCTCAGCTGCTCCACATCAGCATGGGGGGATAGTGCGCTGCAGTGCAGCAAATCCACTCATTAACCTGGGCCCAGGCACAACCACTGTCTGCCTGGGTCACAGCCAAGAGAGGGGAGAGGAGAGGAGCACCAACACTTCACCCACCTGCAGGTGAACCGACTCAGATACATGCAAAACCCCCGACGACCATAAAATCAAATGCATGCACGCACACACACACAGTTGGGAAAAGTTGACACATCTAACTGCTTATTTCTGTTATGAGAGGATTAAACAGATCTTTGAAGATCTTTGAAAATAAACAGATATCTTAATAATTATAGAATAAACAGTAAAAGAGAATCAGTGAATGCCACATGGCTGCCCTAGAAACTTGTTAAATGTACCAGAGGTAAATGGATTCATCCCAAAATTGCTTTCACAATTATAGCTAAGCCAAACCGAGGGAAATCGTTTGCCATTTCTCTTCAACAAAAATAGCATCAAGCTTTGAATTGCTCATCCGTTGTTTTCACCCATCACAGGCCTAGCTAAGCTTCTTCTACAAACATGATTAAATACAGTAAATGGGACTCGCGTGAAAATGCACTGTATGTGAGGCCCTCGTGAAAACCCCTCTCGAGATGTTTGTAACAAGTTTTGAAGAATATTAAGATGTGAGGATTGTTTTGAGGCATATATAACAATTATAACTGGTAATAAAATGTATATAATTATATATCCTTATATCAAAAGTATCAAACAACATTGAATTCCAAAGCGTAGTGCAACTGGAGGTCATTTGGTTGACTATTTCAACCATCGGGGCTATCACACATTATCTCACGCTGCCAGGTTAGTAGCAGGGAGAAATTCATCAACAAGAGAGGGACTGCTGCTTCTCATTACTGCAGGAATTTCACCCTGCAGCATCCAGGCCTTGTTGATCCTGGCGCGGAGCTAACGCCAGGATGAGCGGGGCTATCGACTGTCTTTCGACTTAAGACGGAAGGCCAGCGGTGGGATTTAGCAGTGTTTCTAGTAGAAAGTGGGATCAAACCGACAGCCGAGCTGCGCGCCGAGCCACCGCCAGTTTGGGTGGGCAGGAAATAAGCTCTGATCCACCATTTTATGATCCACAGCTGTCTGCCAGCGAGAGGCATGGAGGCCTGAAGGTAGGTCAGGAGAGGAAGGAAAAGTGGCCAAAAAAATGTAACCTCATTGGGCAGGACTTGAGGCAACAGCACCACTGGGAGAAGCTGTGACTGAATTTAGGGAGGAGAGGAGAAATGAGGCAAGACATCGAAAATGACGGAGATGATAAATCATGGCACAGTCCACAAAAGAGTCATTGCATGATATAGTGAGTCAGGACGTACTTGTGTATGACCTGGCAGATTTTGCTGCAGCTATCCTGCAGGAAACAGACAAAAAATATTGTTCTCCAGGTGCACTTTTGAACACACCAGAGTGCAGATAATACACTTCTGAGAGCGGCTGGAAGTACTCTAGCAGTTGCCTTCCCTACAGCTCTTTTTGGCTAGAACTGAAGCCGAATCCCTGGCTTCCAGGCCAGAGAGGTGCTGTGCCAACAGGTCTCCACCATCGCACATGCTAAGATTTATGAGTGAACAAAGCCAAGGCGACACCCTGTGACATATGGCGCAAGTCTTCATAAAGGGACAGGGGCTGCGGCTATAAGGGTAAACAAGATGAATATATCCCCAATGTCAATACGATTTGCACGGCCAACGCACGGCCACCTGTCTCCCAAACAAATAAGAGCCGAGATTTACGACCTCCTCCTGGTTGCTCCTTCCGTCCTCCAACATGATGCCACATATGTGGGAAAGTGCAGGGAAAAAAAATACCCGCAGGAGAGAAAAAAGGAGTTGGTTACATAAGTACAATACTGTAGAACCTTGTCTATCTAACCCTGCAACTTAAGAGAGAAAACTTGGTACGCACATGCCTACACACACAGGTGGGCACGTACCCACATGGGTCAAAGTGGGAATCACATTGTCCTCTGTCAAGTTGTGAGGTGGATTTGTTTTCATTTTACAGCTCTTTTCAGCCGATGGAAAATGAGAAGGGGACAGTGAATGAGGGAAAAAGTCTATTTCAAGGTGAATCTGTAGACATGACACAGCAGCGAGTCTAACATCTGCAGCATAACCCAATAATTCATCTCTCACATCAGCATTCAAGACAAGTCAGGGGCTGGAAAAACAACAAAAAGGACCAAGGACTTAGCAGAGTGAGGAGGAGAGAGAGAGAGAGAGAGAGAGAGAGAGAGAGAGAGAGAGAGAGAGAGAGAGAGAGAGAGAGAGAGAGAAAGCGAGCCAGAGAGAGAGAGAGAGAGAGAGAGAGAGAGAAAGCGACCCAGAGAGAGAGAGAGAGAGAGAGAGAAAGCGAGCCAGAGAGAGAGAGAGAGAGAGAGAGAGAGAGAGAGAGAGAGAGAGAGAGAAAGCGAGCCAGAGAGAGAGAGAGAGAGAGAGAGAGAGAGTTCAAGGAATCAACACAAAAAGTTGATTCATTTAATATTTGTTTAATTTTTTGATTAATTGAGCTGCTTATTGGCTTCAGTTCCAAGTCAAAAATCCATTATTGTCCATCAATAATAATAGTGACATGGTTTCTCTTTTTTACCAAGGTGGAAAAGACAGAACTGTGTTGCAACTACACAGTGCAGTGAAGTGTAACTGCTGTATTAAACTGGGCACAAGAGACAATATTTCAGGCTCTTTTTATGTGCGCTGATTTGTTAATATAGGAAGGATCTTTCTCATCATTCTATTCTACTGCAATATGAAACATAACTGGGAGTGCAGGTCTTCATCTAAGTTACAAAAAAATACAAATCAAATCTAACTGTAAAATGTCCCTAATAAGAATACTAACACTACATTTAACATTACCACTGTTAACTCACATAATCCCAATAATGATAATAATGCCACCACAGAATGCAACCACATAAAAAGTAATGATCCCTACAATAGAAAATGGCTTTACATCATACATGTAGTTGCCTGTGTAGTGAAAGTGCTCTTGCTTGAAGTCCAAGTTGTGTATCTTGGTTACAAACCATTCGAGTCGCCGCCCACATCTCCGATATGTTCAGCAAATTCATATAGTGAATGAATGAAGTGAAAAGAAATGTCCACTCGGTCTGATTATCAGGCTAACAACCATGTTTCGGGGGCAGAGACCAGTATATAATAACATGCTCAAATCAAACACTAGTGATTGTTTAGACAGTTTACATGTGAATGTGGTATAATTCACTTAATGCACCTTTGAGCAACTTCAACAGTTGATGGTAAAATAGTGATCAAAATATTGAAAATACTAAATTCCTTTTGCAATCCATACAATGCACACAGCCCACATTTAGATACATGTATGACTCTACTTGCTTCAGAACCAAACACCTGCATTTCCAGTGGTGCAGTCCCATATTGATTTGGGACTTCAGCACAGTGAACCACTCACCTGGAGTTGCTGCCTGAGCTGAGGCTGGTGCTAAGTGGGACGTGGTCACTCTTCTCTGCAGGCATCTCTGAGGCCGAGGCCGAGGCCGACGATGACTGGGACGATACGGACTCATTGCTGCCCATTGAAGTCTCATCTGCAGCTAGACCGGAACCATCTCCCACTACTGACACTTGGATGAAAAAAAATATATAGCTTGTTTTAATTACTTACATCTTTTCTTTAATTTTATTCCATTGCAAAAGATCCCAGCCTGTACCAGCTTACTGATGCTAGCTTGCCTGATAAAACAGCTGAATAATTTATCAACACATAAGGCAACGATGCATCAACAGGGGATTTCATAAATCAAACTGCTGTCAAAACACGCAAGACTTACAACCAAGTGTGTATTGTTCATGATAATAAACTTCTGCAGTCATAGACAGGAAACACTAGGGAGATCCAAGCTGTTTTATTTCAATTTTACTGTCAAGTAAAGATCCTGCTTATGGGAGAAGGGAGAGGCTCAGAGAAACTGTTAATGTTAAAAACAGTTTTTTTCCTCAGCAAACACATATCAAAGCATTTAAACCCAAAGCCCATATTTAATTGAGATTGCATTGAACTGCTGCTAGTCTTATGGCCTAATTATTATCAAATGTAATAACATTATTTATACATTCTAGATAGACCATATATTAATGGCATCATTGGTTTATGTACTGTACAGTTTGTATATTGTATTTTATAACTGTGATTTTTTTTTTACAGTAAAGGAATTCATTAACATGATTTGTACAGAGAGCATTTACAGACATAACATGTGATGAGATATAATGTTTGTATTTCACTTTGCTCTATTCATTTGTTGTATGTCCTTTTGTAAAGGACTTTGGAGTTCTTGTTGGAAAGCACGTTTCCCATAACAATTATACAATAACAATGCATCTAATTAAAATGCGACTATAATGTGAACGAGGTCACTTGTGGTGATGAACAGACATGATGAAAATGATCACCTAAATGTGCAGCTCCCCTTGGCTTGAAGGAGCTTTAGTTTCAGCTCATTGTTTAGCTGTCCGGTCCACAACTTTACTGTTTTGGTTCACTCTTTGCATAGTTTTCAGTGAAAACCAGCTGTTCACTACCTGCTCAGTGCCAAACAGGAGACAGATAACTAGCTGGTGAACAAAATGGAGCCTTTAGCAGCAGAAGTGGCAGACATTTCCTTTAGAAGTTGGTAGAGACCACAAACAGAGCTAAAATAAAGTCCATATTTGACATACATTTGCCATCTACACAGAAACATGACTCCAAATGAATGATAGGTGTGCACCGCGCTGCTTGATGTGTAAATATAGGTAACTGTTCGGCAACACATTTGCCATATCAAATTAAAAGTTTGTTCTTGTTTCCCCAAAGGGTTTAAGCAAATCAATAACATATACACCTGATCTAGATGACTTGATGTTCTCTAAACGCTTCATAATACAAACTCGGATTAACGCACTTCCCCAGGCATGGTATGTTGTCACGTATGAATATACATCTCACAAGAAGACCCACATGCATACATAACACTCTTCTCCCACTTAATCGTTTTAAAATTTGCTTTTACCCGCTGAAGGCCGAGACAACTTACTTAAAAACAATTATGTGGGACTAATATAAAAAACACCATGGTTAAAAAAGGATTATGCCTTTCATCCCTGATATTAAAATACTCTGCGCTAAAAGCTGGCGCGACAGAGGAATAGAGAGGCAATCTGGTAAGCAGATTTAGATTCCTACTGTATGGGGGGGGGGGGGGATTTGACTGGCCTTGGATCACAGATTGCTGAGGTCAGATTGATTGGGTCACCAGGTCAGGTGATCAGCTCAGGAGAAGGCCCGTATCATTCTCTCATTTCATCAATTATCAGAGGAAACTGACATCATCATTGAAGCATTTTACAGAAATGAACACACAAAGGCAAACCTCTCCACACAGTCACACAGAGAGGAGGCGACAGTGTGTCATCTGTAGACACTGCTACGGTTCAGAGTGGTCACTAGGTAACAGACAGACTAACCATGAGTGAGTGAACGAATTGAAAGCCCAGCAGGACTCAAGTGTAAATACAATCAGATGCCAGTGTATTTGGTACAACTAGCCAAAACTACATGAATGCAGTTTAATAGTCAAATCCAACCCTTTGGGAAGGGCACACTGTTCTGTTTTTGCTGAAATAGTTTCAGGGAGGTGTTGAGCTTTATTGCACTGTACAGAGAGGTGTTTCTGTTTTTTCGCCCACCACTCTCATTGAAATAAATGAGGTGTACCTAATATTTAACTGGCAACTGAGCTTATTTTGATAAGTAGTGCACAAAAGTTTCTCAGTTGAGATCTAAACAGAACACCTTGTGTACACAAATTACCAATTCATACCTTTGAATTACCCTAAATGTGTGCTCTCTATATACTCTAAACAACTATGAGTGGGATTTGTGATACTCCCCACTGATTGTACCACGAACGACACTATGGCAGACAGGAATACACACTATTAAAAAATAAAAGTTGTTGTGTCATGGAAAACTTCAATGAGATTTGGGTTTACTACATGACAGTTTAATACAGTATTCTTGTGGTGTTGCACTGAGATTATTTAATGTACTTTTAGCCTGTATTCAAGGTAACGTAGCTAGCTAGCTAACTCTCCAGCTACCTACAGTTGCTACATCCATGAAAATAGGCCCTTTTCAAAGCAGCACTTTGACATGTTATAGCAGGGTAAACACAGGTATACTTGATAACATTTAATATGATCCTGTTCTATTTAGTGTGTCAAAGCCATTCCAGTGAGCCAACATGCACAATACCAGGGCCCTGGCCAATCTAAATGGAACAGGGCCATAATTAATGTTATCAATTACACCTGTGTTTACTCTGTAGTGACGTGTCAAAATGGCTGCTGTGAAAAGGGGCCTACAGCGTGGATGACATACAGTTACAGAAATCCACACATTATTTGATCTTTGTGAAGAAAGTTACGCTAACTGCTCCTAGCTATTGCTAGCATAGCTTCGGTTTCAGCTGAAATCTGTAGGACTAATATGTCACCCGCTAATGACTCATTAGGGCAAAACAAAATACCCCCTTCCAACCAGAATCTGCAAACTGAATGAATCAATATTCGAGTAGCATTGTTTCTGGATCACTAAGGTAGTTTCATTCTACAAAAGCTTATTGCTAAGGTATCTTATAATGATCTTATAAGTCTTTTGTCCAACTCGGTTCCTGTAATATATTCAGAGGTGTGAAAATATCCAGGCACAGGTGTGTACGTCTCTTACCATTCTGAATGTCTAGGGCTTGTGGATTGTAGACAGCCAGGGGCCGATTCTGTCGACCCAGCTTCTTGGACTGCCTTGTGGGAGCAGAGAATACTGGGCCAGCAGGTGAAAGAGGGCACGACTCCGGAGCATCTGCAAAGATCTGAATACACAATGTGATTACAGTACGTCTCTAGCAAGACTAAAAGCACAGTGCAGTTAAGAGTTGAGCAGCAGCAGCAGCAGCAGCAGCAGGAACAGCAGCAGCGTGTCCTTAACTGACCTCACTTAGTCAACAGCTTTGGAAGCTCACAGGCTTTATGTAGTGGTAGATTAATGGAAAAGGCCATTTGCAGCCACAGCATGTGCCCCTCGGGAGAGCCGAGCAGCTCATTGATTGGACCCTAATAACTGCATGTGAGAAGATTTTGTTTGTGCCAAAATAAACGAGAGCAGCTCCACATGTAACACAATCGCATCCCGTCCAGAAATCTGGGTCCGAGTTAAGGTGGCATTTCTCCGCAGAGAAACTGACCCACTCTCTGAAAGAGTGGAGAGTTAAATAAACAGGGTTTAGACTCGAGGAGGGCCGGCCAACTGGCGCAGCCTGTTTACACCGGGCCGTGTTTACATATAAACTTCAGATGTAGAGTTAAAAGAGAATAGGGCTGCAGAGGAGAGGAAGTCTCAGCAGAGCCTCAGAAAGGATCACAGGCGAGGAGAGGAGGAAGGTAGGAGAGAGAGAGAGAGAGAGAGAGAGAGAGAGAGAGTGAGAGAGAGAGAGAGAGTGAGAGAGAGAGAGAGAGAGAGAGTGCCAGAGAAAGTGAGACAGTGTGAACGAGAGAGACAGACACAGAGGAGGGGGCTATGAGAGAAAAAGTTTGCAGGAGAAGGCAGATAGAAAAAGTGAGAAATCTGATATGGCTGAGAGTTTCTGCTGCCTCCCTCTCTCTGCAGATGGAGGTGAATGTAAAACAGAGTCTACTGTTGGTATCTGGGGGTATCAACAGTCTGGAGTGGGACTAAGCTGTGAGAGAAGTTAATGCCTGCCTGTCTGTCTGTCTGCTCAACTTTTCCCCTGCTCTAACACGCTGTACTTTCCAAAATGCTCTTGCTGCATTCTAACACTACATCCTTTATCACCTGGACGGTGTTGGATACCTCTGGGTAGTCTCCGAGACTAGCAGTATACACTGGGTTGTTTTAGCACATTTGTATAGCCCGTTGGGTTTCACCAAGCCTCTGTATTCTCTAACACCCCATTTTAGATTTGTGAGCTTGGGTGGAGCTATTATTCACAGCACACATCATATTTCATTTAATGAAGCTGGAGGAAAATAATAAAAACAGAAAAACACTAAAAGCTCTTTGGTTTCATCTGATTCTAGGCAGAGTGCAGTGCTGCTCCAAACAGATTAGAAAACTAATCTCAAACCTTTTTCTCTTGTGACACCGACAATTATCCCCCTTTGAGGATTGACATCGATTAATGACATCCCGAGATTACATGATCCCATGAACTACAGGTTATGAGACAACTCGTAAGCAAAAGAAATGTATTTAGGCAGGCAAAGGACCTTCCAAATTAAATCAAATGTATATGATAATCTACACAATAACCACAATAATTGAAAATGAACAGAATAAAATGTGTTTAATCCCGGTGAGAGCACTTAGGGCTCCCCCTATTGGCCAAATCAAAGATTCTGGATATTAATCTGCTGTCTTGCTCCTCTGTACCTTAAACTGGGTGAAGGGTTTAAGTTAAACGTCTTATTATCTGAGAAGTTTTTTCTGCTCATTATTTTGTAGAACAAGCAATAAACATAATGCGCATGTATTCAAACAGACCACAAAGTGCATTTTCATTGCTAGAACATTTGCTCAAAGAAGATGAATTTAAGGTGGAGTATGCACCACTTTTATTGAGTATACAGAAGTCTAAAACAGCCTTAAAAAGGGGACCGACAGAAAAGAAGAGCTTCCTAATTGAGACTCCTACTCTGCCCAAAAGAAATTCTGGTGTCAGGCACAGTACAGTATGTGCACTTCTCTGCCAGCAGAAAGTGCCAAATTGAAGAGAAAAAAATACAAAACTTCTAAACATTGTAAGAAAGCGCTAAGTGCTGAGAGACCAACACTAGCAAACATTAGATCTTTTGCTTTGCTTGCACATTTGTTATCCTTCAGTATCAAGTAATTACACGCCAACCAGGTAGATAAACACAAAGGTGCTGTGTGTCACCTCATTCAGATTTGACTTGGTGTCATCATTGTACCTTGTGTTGCCTAGGGCGCCAATTTTTTTAGTAAATAGAGTTCTGGATGGCAAGTGGAAAAACAATTATACGCACAATGTTGCACTGACAGAATTAATCATTAAAGTGCAGTCAGTGCAGTAAAGATTTGACCAATCAAAAACAGACATTTTGGGAGAAAATAGAACATAATGCAACACTCTCTGTTTTTGTAGACATGGTACTAATTACTCACACTGGAAGTTATACTGCTATGATGACTAGACAGTATATGTTCAGTTTCAAGTGCATTACTTTGTGATAGTACGGTCCATACTGCCCTGCATGTCTGGCAAATCCCAGTCGTGAGTGTTACCTTTTCATTGTGTTCAATGAGGATCTCCACCACAATGTTCTGGAACTTAAGATCCATGATGGCAGCGACGGTATCCTCCTGTGGCCTCATTAATGTGGGGCCAAACACCACGCCCAGGTTGGCCACGGTCATCAGATTCTGTTTACTGTGAGCCGCCACACTGAGGAAGATAACATCTCACATTATACACAGTTTACTCCAACTTACTAACTCAGCTTCACTGATATGACTATTCTACCTCATTCTTGATGTTCTGGATACAATAAAAACAAGTAAACACTGAACACTTGGCAGAAAAAGGGAAAGATTAAATACGAACAAAGAAAAATAGAGCAAAACTTGACTGAACTGTAACTGTTATGTATAGAGTGATATTTTTGTATACGTCATCGGTTCTGCCGAGTGAAGCCAATGCACAAGTGTCTTAAAAGTATTCTCTCTACTGACCAGCAGGGGGCGACTCCTCCGGTTGCAAAAAGAAGTCTGATTGTATGGAAGTCTATGAGAAAATGACACTACTTCTCACTTGATTTATTACCTCAGTAAACATTGTAAACATGAGTTCATGCTCTCAATCGTTAGTTTCAAGTCTTCTTCAATACAGCATGATGTTCATTTAGTAAATGATGGTCCATTTAGAGTAAAATAGACCATAAAGCGGAGTATGCTTTAGGGCGGGCTTACTGTGATTGACAGGTCGGTGACGCTACCAGAGCTGAATGTCTACATAACTCCTCCTCATTGCAAATATGGTAACTACCCTTCATTAGTTGTAAAAAAGTCAAGCTGGTTAGGTTCATTCGTCGAACTCCAGGCTTCGTAACGGCTGTCCAGAGACCAATGGCTGATGTTACCATGACTACGTCCACTTCTTATATACAGTCTATGAGGCCAACACTGAAAGTTAGCATGGCACTGAGTAGCTAGACAAAAAGCCAATTGGTTCACAGAAAATAAACTTTGTGGCAAACAAACATTTACTTACATGTTTTGTTCAGCAAGATAAATTTGAGAAATAATAACCACTTCTATGATTTTTGAAGCATAAATGCAATCGCCAGAAGTCACCAGTTAACTTTAACGGCTATAAACAAACTTCAACACAGTTGCAAAAGCTTCAAAATTCACAAGAGGGATACTTACTGACATGTTTATATCATAGAACAAAACGTTAAAATCCCATAAGCTTGTGTTAACCACATATTTTGTTTTAGGCACCTAACTAAAAACACACACATAAAAAAAAAAAATACCGACTTCAAGTCGAGGGAACGGGAAGTGGAAAAATGCTCAAATCTCCCGTTTTACGACTCATTCCTGCAGCTCTCAAATGCTATGAATAAAAACTTTTTGCGCAAACAAGAAAATGAAGAATACATAGCGTCAAATGCTTCCTGAAGAAAAACACCCGACATCCATGTTTTCCCCATGCAAACAGTATAAATGAGGTGTTCAGCCACCTCTAGATGACAGCATCACCTATTTAATATACAGTAAGGCACTTATAGTGCAAAACTGCTCCTCTGCTCTTTTTCCCCTAAATGTCAATGTTTCATTCATCAAATTGAGATTTAATGTAATTATTTTTATGACGTTAACAGAGAAGTGGTGTTTTTACGCAAAGCAACTCACTGCTGCTAAAAAGCACTGCAGGAGACCTTTAAATATGTAGTGTTTCTTCCTATAATGCATAATTTCACAGTCCAAAATGGCTCAAGAAAAACAATGAGATGTTGCTATCTTTAGGGATTACTCTGATCTTTTCCATGGCATTTTGAGATTACATGACAACCAAAAATGAGGGATTTCAGCATATCTTATGACAGCAGTTAGCTGTAGCAAAACCTCTTCAATCTAAACATTAAGTTGTCCTGCATGTACAGCTCCCATTTATCTTTCCCTACACTGATTATAACATGAAATCAAAAAATGAGGTTTTTAAGTTAACCTGCTATAATGAAAAGGCTTTTAATATCAATTCCAACAGTAACTGCGAGATTTGATGAAGAGGAATGATAAATCTTATTTAATGTCTTCTGGATTAGTTTTGCAACACATTCAGTAGATGAAACTTTATCTTAGGAGGTCAAATATGTGGAGAAAAAAACCTTAATTTGAAGAGAAAGTATGCGGACAGGTGAAGAGATTTTACACTTAAAATATGATGATACGCAGTAGAGCAGCTGAGACAGTTTAAATAGCTTCAAAGGATGCCTTTGAAGACAAAAACATTGGTGACAACTCACATTTATAACATCTCTGAAACCATTTCAGATAGGAGTGTGAAATTCTGGCTTTGCTTCCTTCCCCCTGCAGGACATGCACACACGCCAACTTCAGAAAAATATTCGAGTCTCTCCAGTCTGGAGAATTTCACGCTGGATAATCCAAATTCAATTTCAATAGCGCTGCCTTTTTACCAGAGCCTGATTCTGCAGCGGGTTTCTATGAAATAAGATCCACCAGACTTTCACTGCCTCAGGGAAGAGGGATTATTTACTTATCTTCAATTTGCTCATATTTAGTTTATAAAAAGCTTGCTGAGGTAAAACCTTGTAATGTTAGCAAACATTATTTCCTAAATCTCTCTTCCTATCTAATCTAACAAATGGAGTGACACACAATAGTGGTCTATCCAGGGGTGTATACAGTAATCTCAAGAGAGGGCTTAATTTGAGAGGTCCATTTTATTTCCCTTCACTGGAGGTACGTTAGGCTACACAATTCACCCGTAACGACTTTCAGTCATTTCAAAATGACGTCAAGAAAAAGCAAAAAAAAATGTTAAGAGATGTTAAGACGCTAGCGGCAACATTTTTCTTCCCCATCAGTCACTGAGTAGACAGAGAGGAGATGGAGTGACAGCAGGGAAGGGGGAGTGAAGAGAGTGGGAGTGAAGGAGAGAGAGAGAGAGAGAGAGAGAGAGAGAAAAAGCATGTGGAGTGAGAACGAGGAGACAGACAGGAAGAGCAGGAAGAGAGAACTGAGAGAGAGAGAGAGAGAGAGGGGGTGGAGATTGGCTGAACTATGACCAAGGAACTATGAACACTCACTTGGCCAGATGCTTCATGAGCAGCCCGAGGACTTGTCGATTCCTCTCCGGTAGTTTGTGGACCAGGCAGTGGACGGCTTGGATGCGAGACTCTGGGCTACCGCCCTCTGTTCAAAACGCAGGAGCAGCCACGCACTTGCATTAAACTACAAGGATTTCTCTGATCTCCTCAGGTGGAAAAGAGCACAACGCTACTGTACAACATTAGCAAACAACAAATTCAAAGAGATGATGATGATGATGATGATGATACACAAGGTCCTAAGATCTGCACACAAAATAAAAGTAATTCAGCAGAATAATTGAACCTTCTACTACTTCAAAAGTCCTAACAAACTAATTGGATACATTCTGAAAAACAACATTAGGAAAAAGTCAGTGGACCTTTAAGGACACAATTATCAGGGGCTATCACCTCAAGTGTAAGGTTTGGAGGATGATACATTCCAGTTTCAATAAGCGAAGACGGGGTGTGAAAGTGATATATAGTCTGAAGCCTCCCAGAATTTGGCAGCAGGGACCACTATGCTGGCGAAGGAGATAGCTTTACGTTACTGTCGCTACCGTATAAAAGGGTTGTGTTAAAACCCCCAAAGATCATCTCTTAAACATTTCCTCACACATGGGCATCTGACCGCCCACACAAAAACACACACACACACACACACACACACACACACACACACACACACAAAACATCATTACTATGGGAACGACAAGGATTTAAACGTGGAAAAAGCTGCTTATGGATGCTGTCATCCATCAAAAAAAAAAAAATATTCGTCGCTAATCCATTTTTCCCCCCTCGTTATGAGGGCATTGCGAGCGCCTGATAAAAATGTCAACCTGATCCAATTATAGCACTTGTTGTAATAGGATTCAAGTTTGGCTTGCTTTAAAAAAACATTTAGCACATAAATGATGTTATGTGGGCGGGGGAAAAAAAAGTGTCTTTTTGCTGTTCGAGGTCACTTACTGGACCATTTCAGGGCATGCAAATTACAGCATATTTATAATTTTAAAGCTTTTAGCTTTAACCTTAAATGGCTTATTTTGCCACAGGTAGAAATTAGATGAAGATGGGCAGTAGGCTCACATGGAAAACAGTCTGAAATGTCAAAAAGGTTTGTCTAAGCCGTGGTCGGCTGAAAGGATTCTTCAAATCACATTTCCTCGTGAGAAACAGGGCGACGGAGTCCTCGGATTTTGGGAGTGCAAATTTCTGAAGACGAGTAAGAAGGCCTAAACATACTGTATAGCATTAAACATGACACTTTTTTAGAGACCCCTGTCAAGTGTTTAAAAGTCTAAAGATGAGGAACTGTGAATAGATCCTAATCAGCATTCAAGACACACACAGACCAATAGCTTTAAGACGATGAATCCTTTACTTAAGATGATTTTACCCACTTAAAAGAATTGGTAAAAAGTTTACAAAAAGTTAATAAAAGTGATTTGACTGCGTATTTTCAATAACTCACTGAAGTAGAGGAAACTGAATGTCCATCTCAGACTACACATGTGTACACTGTTCTGGTCTTTACTCAGTGATGGTATAAAAGGAGGTCAAACTTACTTGCAAGGCTAATAAACTCTTTGTAAAGTCCATAGGTCATCAACGGCTCAGGAAGGCTCCTTCACAGAGATAAAGAGAGAGAGAGAGAGAGAGAGAGAGAGAGAGAGAGAGAGAGAGAGAGAGAGAGGGGTTGGGTGGAGAAGTGAGAGCTGAAGTGAGCGAGGGGGGGGGGACAGAAATAGCCGGCACACTGTTTTATAGGGTCTGCACACAGCAATGATTAATGTGGCCGGGCCAGGGGATGGAATTAGATGGTGCACACGTTGAGATAACCAAGTTCATCTGAAGGTACTTCCACACTGCAGCTGGCTAGTGGCCAAAAGTACTTAGCCTCAGAGGAAAGTGAGGAGATTGACCCTGCTTTATTCCAGCAGGCCAGCCACAAAGTAAAAGACATGTCAGAGCAATGCTCAGCATGGTTTAATATAGCATAACAATGTGGATAAGCTATGTTAGCTTAAAGGGTGTTTGCCTGATTAAACAAAGGAGACCGAGTGCGACGGAGTCTCACGTCCCGTTACAAACCGCTTCCTTGAAAAGGTCAAAGCTTAAAATCAGCGCATCACGACACGATCTTAACCCCTTTTAATAGGTCTGGTCGTTTACACCCTGATCAGAATACGTGTTGATGGATGATAGTCTAATCCCACAATGTTATACAGCAGTGGACACTTAAGATTACATTTCATGGTAGCACTTAGTTCACTGTAACTAAATAGAGCATAAACAGCATTGATGTTGTTATTCTTTATTTTAAGTTTTAGCACTGTCAATTAAACTGCTACCAATTATTGGAAAAATAGCTGACAATTGTTTGGTCATAATCAATATTTTACTTTTTCAATGAGCCATTTAGATCTGTATATTTTTACAATCACAACATCTTACAGCAAAATGAACACGAATGAACACGATTTAAATGTGCCGGTTAAGATGTATTCCTTTCAATGTTTGTTTTTTTAAATAATGTGATTGTTGTTTTCTAATTGGTTAGTTTTGCTGCTTTTTTCGTAAGCTTATCGTTGGCATTTCTTTTTGGTTGTATTTTTCTAAATTATGTTGGCGTAGTTTTTATTCCCCTTCCTTTTGTTATTGTTTTTCTTGAGCGGTTCAGAGGAGGTGCACTGTATAAGTCTTGACCTCTCCTGTCACATTTCAGATGTTTTTTCATAATCTGGATTTCATGAAATAAATCTTAAAAAAGAAAAAGAGCATATGATGGGCCAAAAAGCTTCTTGTGAGTATTGTTACTGTGTTGATAAGGGAAACAGGCCAAATCCAAACTCTGAAAATACAAATTTGCTTTCATTTTAATAAGCAAAGCCAACTCAATTTGTTGCTAACCACACATGTTTACAAAAACAAATTGGCATTTAAATGAAAACGGCCTCAGCTTCTTGCAACCAAACTACATTTTTAATCTTTGAACTTCACCCACTCTATCTGTCAACCAGGAAGGAGTTGGTGAATGTGGAACAGGCATACAGTAAGCAATGTGACCTCGCAAGGAGTTAATTATGCAGCAGCACTTTGCATAATTAACTCATTTTATATAAAAGACAGAGACGAGAATGGATTGAATGTTTCATATTCAAGTGAACAGAACCTCGATCATATTCATCAAAAGAAAGATATACAAAGAAAATGTTCCATTAACCACCGGGGTTGTCTTAGGTCACAAGTGGATTTGCTTAGACACACAGCAACTCTGAATCAAGTATGCACCAGGAGTCACGTCACAGCCTCCGTTTGAATGCAGCAATACAAGGTTACCAAATTATGAAACTTAACTTATATCTCAAAATTTGCTCGAGGGTAATATTAATCAGAATATATAACGTTGTGAGTGACGGGAAGAGTTAAACTGATCACAACAGAGGTTTAGGAAATGATTAGCAAACTAACAATATCATCAATGCTTACTGGGTGGAAACTGATTTTAGGGCAATAAGTAAGGATTATTTACATTTTAATGTTTTAATTCCAAACAGTCAAAGATTTCTTGTTTTATTTAGCCAACAGTCCAAAAGGTCCGGAGATATTCAGTTTAAATCACATATGACAAAGCATCAGCAGAAAATAGTGAATATTTGACCATCCTCAATTGTCAAATTAGTTGGCAAGTAATTTACTGTCAATCAACTAATCGATTACTCGGTGTACATGTGTGCATGTGTGAGTGCGTCTTTCATCCCACTGATCCTTACCTCAGATAAAGCTTCAGTGCACTCGTTACTGTCTTAACGTCCCAGTCCTCGCTGGTAGACAGATCCACTTCGTTGCTCTCCTCGTCTGAATTAAACACAATCACGAAACATTAGTCTTAGTGGAATATTAACACAACACAACGCACCAGCTAACTATTGGTTCTCACATTAAGCAGCCAAAGACTGGGCAGCCTAGAAAGTCAAAATATGTAATATAAATATGTAACTAGTAATGAGTCATATGAGGATAAAAGCAGTGCTGCTGGCCTTGGGGGTCGAGTCTAGTCTAGCCCCAGTGGATATGGGAGGAAGTTACAGCTTCTGAGGGCTGCTAGTTCTATACTCATTACAAGTTTAATTAATCCCCCACTACTTCACTGGCTCCACAGGGACTCCAGAGCTGTGTTTTGCTGAAAATTGAGGTGGCACATTATCACGACAGGCACTAACTTAAGCAACCTCTGATGAATTACCGAGGATAAGGACGTGTAATGCGTCAGAAACATGCACTGTACAGGGCCTCAGGTCAACACACAGATTTCAGCTTCGTAGGTGGTAGGTGGTCTGTGTTACATGACTTTTTTTTTTTAAATATTATTTCATCTAAGCACTGCTGCTGGAAGGACTGTGTGTTTCTCCGCCTGCTCTGTCCAATATCAACTTCTGAGAGCAAATGTTTTTGAAGAGTGTTTGTAGCCAAAGCTGCGCCTCTGCGAGTGTGTATGTGTTGAGATTAATGGGGTCTGCACAGGCTCTGTAGTCTGCTCTAGCACAAACAGGCTTGGACCTGGTCAGGTCAAGGACACAAAGGAAAATGATTGGCAGCAGCAGTTGGAGTAGCATTGATTATGAAACTGCAGACCACAAAGCAGCAGCAAGTTCAAAGATGTAATTCTTTGTTATTTTCCCTGATCTGCATTAAGCCCTCGGGGACACAACTGTAGCGTGTGGTGACTGTAGCATAGCAGCTAAAGTGAGATTTGCAGCTCCCATGACATCCTCAGATGCAGAAAAACATTTTGCCATACAAATCCATTACGCAGGTCTGTTGAACTAGAAGAAAATGTGCTGACCGTCTTGCTTTTTCGGAATGACAAACTGGTCGAATTAATGTGAAATTAAGTCTAAGATGACCTTTACCAAATATCATGCATTGATCTTAACCCAAATAAACAATGGGGTGTAGGAATCTGCACACTATCATCAATGAAAGCAACGCATGGATGTGTGACATGTGTGCTGTGGACTTGTTGGGAATTTTGGAAATGATTAGATCTATCTTTTTTCAATAAATTCAACACATTTTATCCAATGAAATATTCTGCTTCAATCCATATTTTTTGCCAATTAACGTTTTAGTCCAAAAAAATGTTGCAGCCCAAAAGAATGTCTCCCACTTGCACTAGCGAGGCACGTATCTGTATTAATGGGGTGGTGTAGCAGCAGCTAGCAGCACCATAAATTACATCTATAAAAACAAAAAAATCTCATTTTTAAGGGTGATAATGTCATAAAATATGACAACAGGCATTTGAAGCCTGATTGGAAAACCTCAATCAAAGCTTGAAATGTAAAATAAAATGACATTCAACAGGCCTACGGTCCTATCCATAATGTTAACTACTCTTATAGAGCGCAGAGCAAAGTCTTAGTGAGCTGGCTTAGGGAGAACGGATATGCGGGCGGTCAGACCCAAGGAAAAGAGACGGCAAACTGGTTTGTGATGAAGGATTTAAAATTCACCGTTGCAGATTAAAGGGGCTCAACAGGCAGACATGCCTCGCCACCAAAAAAAAAAAATCACTAAATGCACAGTAGGGCGCTGATTCTATAGATTATTTTTAGAACATCTTGGTTCTGATCGTAAATGAGTTAAAATCCCTTTAATATCTTTGGCTGTCGGAAAAAACTATGGCGATCATCCCTTCAATTGTTGACATACGCCAAATCGGCAAATCCTACTGTATGCTTCCAACATCGGATTAGGGGGGGTGTGTGTCCGACCATTGGTTTAACTTTCCGACATTCACGCCCACATCACACCCTGATTGGCCAGCAGTGTGGAAGTGAGTAAGGAGGCAGAGTTTGAACTTTTCTCTCCCTAGCTCCTTTCATTCCTTCTTTATGGAACTATTTCTGTCACTTTTTATGGGAACTAAATGAGTGCAACACCATAAATGTCTTCCAAAGGAAACCGTCTGAAAATGTATGCTGCATTATTGCGTCTCTCTCCTCTCTGAGGCGGCCAGCTTCTAGCTCCTCCTTCGTGTGTGGCCATTCGTTCTGTTTCAGCATAAGCTGATTTGCCTTGCAACCTCTTGCGGGAGTCCGGACCCTCAGGCTGGAAACCACCGGCCCAAAGGGCCCAGGCTGACCGGTTCAGAACTGAACTCAAAGAGCCCACTAGCCACAGTGTGAGGGGTGTCACTGTGGGAAACTATGTTTCATGGAATTTAAGTGAACCAACAGTTTAAAGTCGTCAAGAGATCTAGTATTGAACTGATATTATTTAACAAAAGTACGAAGCAACAAAATCATTCAAGCATCTGGTCAGCTCTGTGGAATAAATCCATTATTGGTCACATATAGTCCTTTCTGCCTAAAAATGTGAAATGTATCGAGCAGTTCTTTGGAAACATCTCACAGCATTCCTCAAATTTGCCTCACTCTGCAATTATATCTATAGAACCAAGAAGTCTAACTCAGCAACAATGATAGCAATATCTGCCACTTACTGTACAAGGGACAGGTCAGAGACAGCATGCAGCTCACTTCTTCTTCCGGTTATATTGCTGCATGACATTCAATAGGGGCCGCTCTCTTTGTTTGTACTGTAATGTGATGGGAGACTCGTTTTCTATCACTCCGTCCTCTCCGATTGGACCGTGGCCATGTCGGTGGGTGAGAGATGAAAAGGAGGAGGAGTGGGAGGATACGAAGACTTTCTTAAGGGTTTAAAGCTCGCTTCACCCACTCACTGTGAACCGCTCTATGCAGGAAATGTTTGTGAATGTGGTTGTGGTTTGTGTAGTAGTACTACCTCTGTCATTTCAGGGATACAATATAAGTTTTCTAGGCAGCTTAATGAAAATATCTTATTCCATACGGTCAATCAGTGGACCAACATTTGCAAATGTCTGTACAATATCTGTATTTTTCCCTCATTCTTTCCTCGTTTATATGTGGAAGGTCCACCACCCACAGACGAATGCTTCTTTTGCTATATTCAGGTTTCATAGAAACTTCTTAGAATGCAGCAGCAGAGTGTTAATGGAGTCCACAGCATGAGTCGGCAGGTTGGGAGGCTGGAAGGTTTCGGAGAGGAAGCTGAGACAGGCTGACGGCTGCCTGAGTTTGTTGTTATTCTGAACACAGAGCTGAAAGTGAGCTGGTGTCTGCTGGAGACGGCAGGAAACCAGAGAGCAGACAGGGAGCCATGGGAAGGACAGAGGACAAGCTCTATCGAAAATGAGTTGAGTGAAAGGGATTCCAGACAAGTGAGCGTCATAAAGGAAATTGACATAAAAGGAGAAAGACGACTGATAGCCTGCCACGAGCACATGAGAGGCGGATTTAGTGGTGTGTTAATGAAGCAAAAGCCGAAAACTGCAAGGACGTGGATGGGAGGGACCCTGTCTGGTGGTCTGAGGATATAAAAGTGAAATGAAGTGAGGAAAAGGTCCACCCGGGCACTTGTTGCACATTAGAGAGACATGCTTCTGATAAGCTGAGTCATGGGCTGATTGTCAGTCACTATCTTTTTAATATTGTCCCGACAGACACATCCATTACGTCAGCACATTCAGCTAACTGGGGGCGACCTAATATCACAGCGATAGTGCAGTAGCATATGAATTAAAGTTTTAACTATATTCAGCTCTTACCAGCAACTCTCTACGCAAAATACATTTCGAGAGCAGAAAGAAAATAATAGAATTCAACTTACCAATCATTAATGAGACGAGCTTCTGGACCTTGGAGCTTACCCCAACAACTCTGTACAGGCCTTGGTCATTAATACCTGGAAGCAATAATGAAACTGCATTTGTATTGCACTGCTCTTAATAAGGTTGTAAAGTGCTTTACAGGGAAAAGAACACACAAAGCAGACAATAAATGGAAAGACAAACAAAAACAAACAAGAATAAAAGCAGAAAATTACACACACACACACACACACACACACACACACACACACACAACAACAACCCTGTAATTGGAAACTATACATCAGATACATGAATATGTCAGTAAGGTAGATAACCCTTTGCATAAAGAAATGTAGAGGGGGGCTAGACCAAAATTAAAAGCAAATGAATAAGAACTTTGGCACTACACAATGAAAGGCATTCATATCAGCTACAGTACATGCTGCCTGCAGTAGCTCCTCGACAGCCTTTTGTTTCAATATTGGAGCAAGTCTGCCCCCTTGTGTAGAGATACCAAAACTGCACCTACGCTACTATTCACCAATTGTCATGTTAAAGTTCCCCAAATGAATGACCTTCTCTCAACTGAGCTTTTCTATAGTTACATATCTGAGGCTCACCTCTTGTCTCGATGGCGCTGATGGACTTCGCCATAAAACTCAAACCCACATCATTCAGCTGGGCATCAACTGCAGATGGAAGAAGAAAAATAATAATAAAAGGGGGTGAAGCATTGTGCTAATGAAACTTTATGATATTAATTTACAGATACAAAGTCTGGTACAGCTAGATTACTTACTTCCTCTTTCTTTAGAATACGTCGTCCCAAGATAGTATCCAGTCTAAAAAAAATAATATATATATATATATCTTTATGGCTTTTGAGCATTGTGATACACAGTAAAGCGCAGGAATGTGAAAGTTTATTACATTAAAAAGAATAGTTTTCTATAAGATGGCAGCTAAACAGAACACAGTGGGGCTACATGACTCAAAGATGACACAGTGCAGGCGGCTGACTCACAGCTTCCTTCCCACCCATGGCCTGCATCCAGAACTTGTGGTCATCCTCTGACATAGCCTGTACTGTCAGCACCGTGCCCGGCCTGAAAGAGAGCCAAACCACATCGGGCATTCAGCAAAGCATTAGAGGTACAGTGCAGTAAGGGACTAGTCTGTGTCAATATAAAAACATCAAATGAGCTCAGCAATCTTTCAAACAACAATAAAAAAACCTCTGTCAAGGGAACTTGCACCTCAGACTTGCACAAAATACAAATATGAACCCTAATAGTCATCCAAGCAGGTTTATGAGACCTACTATCGAGTTTCTCATCCCAATCAGATGGATGTGTGGACTCAAATTACCAAACTAAATCTGGGGTATTGCTCTTCTATTAATACTACAGAAAAAAAAGGCAGGGCAGAGTTAAGTTGAGTGACAAAATAAGAATATCTATTACAGCACGGCACAGCAGGGAGTGACACATTCTCCTAGCTAAGTGTGTGTGTGAGGGCAGCCCTCCAACACACTGCTGTCCTGCCCTCAGCAATCCAAAACACATAGAGCAGCAAACTGAACTAGGTGTGTGGAGCTGAGATCTTTAGCAGAGCTGTTAATGTGGAATATCACAGCAGACAATCTATGAGCTCAGTGGCCACATGAGAATATTTATATAAGAGCCATCCAGAAGAAATGTTCAACTACAAGCACCGTTATCATATCACATGTATCATGACAGCGTGTTTGAGAAAAAGTGTTCGGCGAAGAGAAGATGTACCGATCTGTTATGTCAAGTTCTAAGCAGAACCTCCGGTCCAACATGTCGGTCGTTTTGCGGAGACAGGATTTGAGTGTGACAGACTCCGTCTCACCCTGAAAAAAAGAGAGAAAGACTTTACTGTACAGACAAAAACGAATTACAAATAAAGAGCACGTAATTCTGAAAAAGAGAAAGATTACATAGAGAGAAAAAGTGGTGGTGATTTCATTAAAAATGGCGCGGCATCAATAACCCACTGCTCTATGTGTTGTAGGACTACTCACAATCTTGCCACCAGATCTGTGGTCGAAGGTCACCATGTGCAGGATCTTCTGCTCTTTGACAAACGTGCTGTAGCGCTTCACCCAACTAGAACCAAAGGGAGGTGGCCCTGGAGAAACAAGGGTGTGTGACACGGACATTCAACACTATTCACATAGTAACAATCAGTACCGCTTAACGCAGCAGTATACAGGGAAGACATCCGGAATGACAACGTGCGACAGCAAGTAGAGCCACTTAAAATAAATAAAACACTTTGTCTGTATTTCTGCAACATTTTGCAGGAGCATCATGTGGCATCACTGTTGCTGCTGCTGATTAAAAATGCATTTGAACCTCCATGTTTTTTCCATTATAAGGATAAAGAGAATTAGTTGTCTGTCCACAACAACCCATTAAGATAAAGTCACCGACAACCCACAGTAGGCACAGAAAACAGTTCACAAGTTATGTTTTAAATGCGGAAAAAACACTCCACTCCCACACTTTTACAGGAATTGAAGGAAAGCGGTAAAAGACCCCTTCTGACCATGACATCGGACTATGCTTCCTCGTAACAGTGTGTGTTGTGAATAAGGGTAATGTGACAACCCATAATAAAACACCTTTGGAATATATAGAGATCTTACTTTTTTCTTGTACATAGAGGTAACCTTCACAACTGATAGGGCTGGTCTGTCTGTATTCTTGAGGCGCCTCCCTGATCCTCTTCATTAGCTCGTACACCTCTGACCGCGCGCCCTCAAATCGACTCCTCGTCTGGAAGGGGGGGGGAGTAAACACACGCTCCAGGAAGTCACTTCCCGATGCTCAGTGATTAGGTAGCAAGACCTTCCTAATGAGAGGTCACGACAACTCATAACTTATGAGCTTCCCTTGGAAACGCCTTTATCTCCATGACATCAGTTGAATAGTTGGTAGTAAAACTGAGAATGAAACCAAGATAAGACTGTACTGACACTGAAGAATAACAGGAGGAGTTGGTGGCCAAATCAAAACAAAATGGAAAGTAAATGCATCCGACAGGTAGACAAAGAGAACTCCATTGGCCTACGATGCTCTGTTTTTAGCTTTAGTGGTTGTGTTAAGTAGGAAATGACAGGTTAGCTACAAGAACTTGATACGCTGATAGTATATCATGGTTTTGTTTCAAGGGCCTTTCTGCCCTTTAGATGTCAACCCCTTTGTTTATTCCCTCTGGCACCCATAACGTTTAAGATGTTTTGTATTCTTTGGGCAGAACAAGAGCACACAAATTGTATACAAGCAATTGCTGTCATGCTTAGAATCATCCTTATGCAAACATAGTAAGAAAACATTCATATTTCTTACATTCTGAATATTGATCTGCAGCTCTCTTTTATAATGGTCAAAGTCCTTGGCGAGCTCGAAGCCCTGGTGATAAAAGGTGAAGACGGTCTGAAAGAAGGCCAGCATCTAAAAAGATCACAACAAACAGATACGAGATGTTAATCTAAAGAGTCAGCAAGCAAAAGAGAAACTCACAACAAAATCACTCATTTCCTTCATTTCCCTTTGCTTTTATTAATGTGAAAGACGAGCCGCGTCAGTGCTGATGAGTTCACCGAGGTGAGTCACTCACCGGCTCCACACACTCAAACTTCTTTCTCTCCTGGATCTCCTGCAGTTTGCACACATAGTCCAGTGACTCCTCCTGAAAGTGCAGCTTCATGGTTTCCACCTGGATGTCTGCCTGCGGGGGCGGAGAACACACATCGTGATGATTATAGAGACGGACAGACGCACCGAAGCGAAGAAGAAACACTGGGATCTCTGTGATACAGTGCAATTTTGCATTATGTTCTTACAAAAGGGGATATTGAAGGTAGTTAGGTCTATATCAAATACTGCTGATGTTCAAATCAAGTTAATTTACATAGCCCAGAATAACAAGTTTGTCTCAGAGGGCTGTATGATCCGTACAACATACCACACCCTCTATCCTTATACTGCCGATTCAGATAAAGAAAAGCTACACGCACAAAGAAACTAGAGGGTAAATATAAACACAGTGCCACGCCAGAATTAGTTAACATCCAAAAAATACAGTATACAATATATGTTATATAAATAACAGTACACAAGTTTGCAATGTAACACAGCTAAAGCATCTTTATTTATAATTCTTGATATACCTTCTTACTACAACAAGATTACAGGCAGATATCCTTTCCTACTAAATATCAGCTGCTGATAAGTAACATTTTCTATTCACTATGAAATGAGTAAGATCAGCGTTCACATAGCAATGCTTTTCATAAGATACCAAAAAATGTGACTCAGTGTCAATGAAGTCAATGACTCTTGCGGCTGTGAATGAATCGCTGGGTCTATTTATTCAAGTCCGATAGAACTCATTGTTGGTAACAAGAGTCACAGAGAGCAGAACAGCCAGCAGCCATCATGTCAACAATTTCAAGTGTCCTCTCTCCGGTTGGTGTATACAACATATGGCTACGCCTTAAATGGCTACATGGCAAAGACAAGAAGGCAGAAACATTGTTCAGTGAGAGGTTGCTGACTTCTCCACAGTTTAAAAAATGCCCATGCTATGGTACTGCAGCATGGATTGTTCCCCAAACTACAGCAACCAGTTTTGAGCTTGTTATCACAGCGCAAGTGAGCACACATTTCCTTTCCCAGCAAGCCAGGAAAACTGTTGCTGCGAGGCATGTTAGTGGAAACTCGCACGGTCCAACAGGCTTTACAGGGAGGCTCTTCCCCCCCCCACGGCACCAAAGGCAAAAAAAAAAAAAAAACAGGGATTCTCAAACTACACAAAATACCCGTTTCCATCCGTTTTGCTGTCATTATGAACCGCTATATTCTGCATGTTACAAATGTGTCGGGAGAGTTCAGGCAGGGATAAATACCTCTTGTAGCTGTGGCTCTTTCTTCTTTGCTGACATATTCAGAAGCTTCTCCAGAGAGCTGTAGTACTTCTCCGTTTCTTTCTCATACCTCTTTCTTTCCGCCTTAAGAAGGAACAGAAGAAGAACAAAATACTAAATTATTCTCGGGACAAAGGAATCAAAGCTGTGTGTGCAGTACAATTGATATGCTATTAGCATCCAACTGTAAAATGTTTCTTTTCTTACTGTTTTTTTGGTAATCATTAGGGTACACCAAACATATCAACTAAGGGCTTCAACATATTTTGGGAAGAGAAACAATCATACATTACCCTTACTGTACCAAGATGGTCTTTCCTGAACTTCTCCAGGGGTTTCATTAAGGTTTCTGTGATGTTCCTCATCTAGACAGACACCATAACAAAGCCTTCATTATTGCTCAACTTAGTGACAAACCCCACTGATATTTCATGTGACACAACAACATTTTCCAGTATTAAGTGTCTGCTGACTCCAGTGAAGGTTGGCTAGTAGTAAATTACATAACTGCAAAGACATTCTTATTATTCCAAAAGTATCTTTGTCTTCCAATAATGAACTCATAAAGTCAATGTATTTTTATTTTCCTTCCTCCGGTGCTTCTGCTGCAGGACATGTCTGTGCCTGCATGCCCATCCTGCTTCTCCTTACTTTGCACTGTGATGTCATCCCACTATGATAAGCTGTGCTGAGCTGAGCAGTGTTTACCATTACGGCCTGAGCCAGGCGCTAAAACAGTCATCTCAGGCAGCTACTGATGATGGGCCCACTCCCTAACCTCAGACAGACAGACATTACAACAGAGTGGCTGTTCATAGAAAGTCGCAGACATTGTGTATCCCAGTCCAAAGAAGTGGAATGTTTTAGATTTGTTCTTTTGAAAGTATTTCTCCAAATAATCACTGGCCATCAAAACTACTGCCTAAACTAAAACCAGTCGTCAAATGAGGAGCTTTGACAAAGTAGCTCTATTAGGTTTTAACACTTTTAACACTTCAGGGTAGCAGTTTAAAACCCACTGTAACCATTAAAATGACAGATACTTTAAGAGTGTTGTACCATCTTTCACGTGGGATGCTGTGATTTTTTGTGATTTATAAATTAGCAACTTTAACGGCGCTGCCTGATGCAGAAACCAGTTTTATGGTGGTGTGTCATAAAGGGCTGTATTGCTGTGGACCTTGGTGCAGAAGCTTATGTGAATCTTTCTCGGTATTTAAAGCTTGGCTGTGATAAAGTGGATCCTGTCCTCTCGGCAGCCACTCCCCAGGCAAGTGGGGCGACAGTGACTGTAAGACAACCACAAGTGTTTGAACACTATCAATACATATCCACCCACTGGGGAACTGGTTGCTCTGCCTGCTGGATGCAGTGGTTGTACTGTACGTCAGAGAAAATTATATTACGAGTGCTGGTCTGGATCTCTGGCGGATGACCGAGTTCGACATTAATAGATGCAAGCACCAAATACGGGCAGTAATAGGTGTAGGCTGGTTGGAAATGCACACAGTGCAAGCATACACAGCACACACACACATGCACACACACACACAGGTATTTCCCCTGGCGTTCAAGCAGGTTCCGACTGGTTTTTCTCACCATCAGCTCTCTTTGGTCTTCGAGGTTCTTGAGGAATGAGGAGAACTCTTGCATAGATTCATCTGAAGAAAAAGAAAAAAGAAAGAAAAATCAAACTGAATGCAATCTCTCTGCAACACTCTCTTACACACACAAGCAGCTTAAAATACATTGTGATTAACAGCTGTTCCCACCACAGGTGCACACACACACACAAAAAATGCTCTTAATTTGCTGGTAGAGAAAAGAACAGTGCGAGTCTGCGTGGCGATAACGAAACTAGTGGTTAGTTTCCATCTAAGGCAAAGTTGTGGTTTGTGATTTTGGGCAATACAAAATGAATTGAATTGAAAAACCCACACTTACCGATACATTTCTCATCATCGGTCTTCGCATCGCCGATGTACTCAAACTGAAACTCTCCCAGGCACTGGGCAAACTTTCGCTGTGCCATCCCAAGCTCTGAAAGAAAACGTCAAACATAACAAAATAAAATGTGTGCATGTAAAAGGAGGCAGAAGGCTTAATATGATTATACTGTATGTTGATGACACAATATCAGCCATCATGAAGAGTAAGTCTGCTGCATCACACAGTTAACCACTTTGCAAACATCCTGTTTGTATGCAGGCGGCTACATCCTGTTGCACATCAAGCCCCGGTGAATCAGGAGGGGAGTTACCTCAGGTTAGCAAACGCCAAGAGAGCAAACTACACTTAATCATCTGTGTGCCAGTTACAGCTTACACAAATAAAGAGAGGAGAAATGGTAAGACGACACCAACGTATTACCCAAATGCTGGATAGTAGACCCTACAGTTCATGTTTATTTTTTAGTTGTCAAGATATATGATAGTATTGAGCTTTTACAGCTTAAGTAACAGAAACGAAATGTAATGTCAGTCAGTCTTAGGCCTTCCTTAAATAAAACTACCACACATCCCTTCGTAGTGCCAGTGCAATATGTCATTTGATGAGTGTAAATGAACATCTATACCAATGATGACACGCAAAATACATTTGCATTGCATATCTAGTATCAGGAAACCTCATATGCCAGTGTATTGTCCAGCCCTGATACCCAAAAAACAGCATAAATCCTCCATTAATCAAACGGAACGCTAAGCAACACAACCAACACATCTCTCATACAAGTTGTTCTGAGACTTGGCTGATTTCGAAACCAAATAGGCCTAAATCCACAGGATAGGAAACCAAATGACATCCATTTAGGCAAGCCCTTAGATGGGTGACTACTCTCCGAAAAGCGCACACGGCCATGTAAACCCTGCATAAATGCTCCTAATGTCGCATTAAAAGAAAAATGTATGATTTTGAGAGGTGGATCCATGCCGTTTAAGTCCACCCTCCACTACACCCATTGCACACCAGCAAACACAACAAACCAAATCTATTTCCAAACAGTGAAGAGATTCCCCGAGGTGGGATCTCTGACCCGTGGCCGTCCCCGGGGGAAGCATGACAGAATGCAGCGAGGGTATTTTAAGACCGGAGCTGTGAGCGGTGCACCGAGGAGCAGCGTCATCACATTGGGCAGATAGCCGGGACTCTACGGGGAACAATCAACTCACATCTACACCACTGAATAGAGCTCGGACTCTGCTAAGCATCTGGTACTGCTCATGAGCTGCAACTAATGATTTTATCCCTAACCGAGTCATTTCACAAAATATTCTAAATTGCCTTTTAGTCTTTGAGTTTTGTTCTCTTGTCATTGACAGAATCCTTAAAAGAAGCCTAAATCTCAATGGTAAACTACATTGTTTTGCTGTTTATCCAACAAAGATCCCCAACTGGGTTTATAGTGGGGATGTTGTAGTAACGTGGGATGCATCCTGGTCAACAAGGCCACACATTACACCTTGAAACAGCTTTGATATTGATGACTCAGGCTTTGCTAAACAGCTGAGGCTATCCAATATTCTCTGATGGAAAAGCCCCGAAAACTCTGAATCTTAACAATTGCCAAGACCTTTATAAATAAGGTACTTTTTTGTAGTATAGCGAATAATAAAATGTCCCAATAATTATTATAATAAACTATAGATAAAAGCAATCCAGCACAATCCTTTTTAATTCATTTATTTGAGCTATGTCTTGTTAATTTCTATCCCCGTCTCGCCTGCTGCTTACACACACACACACACACACACACACACACACACACACACACACACACACACACACACACACACACACACACACACACACACACACACTCCAGGTTCTCTGAGCAGTGTGTGTACACATGCTGTGGATTAAATCTACAGCCTAACCATGTGAGAGGTGTTGGACAATGTCTGCCTGAGCCTGGCACAAAAAGGGCAAAGCTTCTGCCTCAATGATTTGTTTCAAAACAGCTTGAAATCCACAGCTGGTCGCTCTTCAGCTCAGTCTCAAATCTTGACAATCCCCAAAGCACACGAGAAAATAGGGGCAAGCAAACACCTGTGGTGGATTCCTTTGGTCCAATTTGTGTAAATCATCGAACTGCAGGAAGCTAAGGGATGCACAGCAGACAATGGGACGGCTCGAGTATTACAGCTTTTACAATTGTTTGTTCTTTGAGTAGGTCTTAATATAGCATTGGAGGGAATGTTCCTTCTTTACTTATGGGTGAGGTAATTGTTGTTTTTAAGAAATTTAAAGTGTAAGCAGCAAAACAAAAAGAGAAAAAAAAAGGGTAATGTACATAAGCATATAAAAAGCAAACTGGCGCACTATTAAAACTACAAATCACGTAGAGCTTTCGCATGAGAATGTAGTTAACACACTAATGAAAGTATGCAAAACAAAAGTATTCATAACTGGTTTATTGGTCCGAATAACTAATTTCTTACGACTTAGACTTAACTTTAGATAATGAATCAAGAGTGGAGAGGTTCTACATGTGTCCTGTCCTCAGATACCACAGAGACATGGCCACTGCACAAGTAACATTAAGAGACAGACAGCAGCAGTGGAGTGTCTCAGGCACCACTTTAACGACAGTAGTGTAGTGACGTTTTTAAGAGGGAGCTGTATTATGGGATGCCTTGTTATTATCAGCTTATAATCAGATGAATTCATTCGACAATAGCTTAGAGTAGAAAAGTTAGATTATAAACTTGTGTCAAACACAGCAAATCATTTTGGAGCTCATATTAGTAACACCCTACTCACAGAGGTGACTTCTGGCTGGTGTAAACACAACCTGATGAACTGCTACCTGGGAGTATTTAAGTGCGGGTTACGGGCGTTATTTTCAAAATAAAGGTACGGCAACTATAAGCCTGCAAGGTCATTATTTTTGGGAGCAAACACTTACTATATTGAACATTGCAATGTTCTTTGAAGTGACTGTAAATTCTAGATGGAATCCAAACCACACAAATGGCTAAAATCCAGACCACGGTGTGCACGTCCATAAAAGGTGATTCTGGTCACTCTAGTGGAGGCAATAGTCCCCAATTTACAGCACATGCAGTGACTGCAGACCAAACAAACAATACTATATTAGTATGGTCTATCACAGACTCTATAATCGTATGAGTCCAGTAAGCAGGATTTTCATTGGTTCTAGCATATTATACCCCTCCTAAATATACATTGGTAGGCTGTATTAATGGGTTCTCTAGCACTGACTGCACCACTGTGAACATATTTCACCACCGTTGGTGTTTTTACTGTCCACTTGTCAAAATCAATGTAATAAGGCTATTGTAAGATGCTGCCCTTGAGTGGTAGGACTCTGGCAAACACTGACCACACCCTTCACCACCAATAAAGCAGTCTAGCCATGAAATCACATTTTCACTTTTACGCTTTTTTTCTCTCTCCTGTTTAGTCCCTTTTTTAAAAACTAATATCCACTTTTTTACTTATTGTTTCAGCATGAAAACACCTTAGCTTTATCAGAATGGAAACCTCCACACAACAGATGTTATTAGTGGTAACAGCATATTCAAACAAATACACTTTTAAGCAAAGCCTGTACTAAACTCATTTTATAGCCCACCACATTAGTGGTGGCAAACTCAAAACCTCCTCACCCTGCGGACTGCTAGAGCTTCTTTAGACACTTTTGGGCTGAGGTTGAGCCACATAACAGTTTCCTTAAAGCTGCACTAATCAATAATTGTATAAAACCATTGGATCAAATGTCTTTATGCAATGCGAGAGGGGTCCTAAGTGAGGAACCCACAGAGAATTATCACCAGCTCTACAGAGCATCTTAGCATCTCCGAGCACAGTATTTGTTTTGGTTAACTTCCTCTACAATCATCTGCGTTGTTTCCAGTCACAGCTGCTAAACATATTGGAGAATTTAGACATTAAAGAGAGAGATTTGTTGGAGCTCAAAACAGCTAAAAAGAAGGGTGCATGTTGGACTTACAGTGGTTGGGTGGCCAGAAACACAACTCCAAATAAATACCAATGTTGCTCAGTGACTGTTTGAAGTGTAATTAGGCAACCGTTTGCTAACTCTTGCTGCTTTCCATTATTATATCCCATCTTAGTGACATCCTTTTGAAAATATAACATTTACTTTAATTGCTGGAACTCAATAGTCTTTGTTTGCTCCTCTAATGATCCTTATATCCAGGCTTGAAACTAACAGCGACCAGGTTTCTGCAGTCTGCGGCTCTCTGTGCTTTGAAGCAGTGTGCCAGAGGAATGTGGGGAAGATGAGTGTGGCATCTCTTAAATCCCTGCTTTTGTAAAAAAAAAAAAAGCAATTTTAGAGGCTGTATATTTAATCTTTTGCTCATTGTGTGTCTCTACTACTCATGTATTTTCTAGTGATTATGGTTGTGCTTTTGTTTGGAATATTTACTTTTACTTTTACTTTTACTTTTACTTTTACAGAAAAGGCTTCAACTACAATGTGTTTATGTTGGAGCATTATCATCAATGTTCACCCTCTATTAGCCAGACGGGTAACAATGAGTGACCTTTATGGAATCACTGTTGGTCAACTGCAGAGCTCAAATGATCATAACACACATGAATGTAGAGTGGAAAGGCTACTCCCCCAGATAGTAAAAACATGTTTTGGCAACAATACACTGAACCTTGGCACACCGTAACAAGGCCTCAACACATTACATTGTGTACGACATAAAGCCAGGGCAGTATCCAACCGCTCTGTGTTGTAAAAGATAATCAAGAGCTGATGGTATTAAGACAGTGAAAACCAATGCCATTCAGAAATGCTTCAAGAGTCCTTCAATGTTTCACTGCAGAGCATAATAAATGCATGAGTTTAATAATGTTTCTGAATGCTGCACTGCTTCACAGTATCATACTGTGTTTTCAATTAAATGTGATGTTTGTTTTTCCATTGTCTACATATGTATTTAAAGCAAATTTGGGTTTTTATACATTTTACTATTGGACATTATGATAATCTTAAGGGCATCTCAGCAAAAGGCTCGGGTCACTGTGGACAATTAGTGCGTCCTCAAAGAACAGTGATGTCAAGGGATAGATGTGCGAGCTCGTTATTGGAGCCATATGTGAGCGCGGTGCACAGATCACACCCATCCACAATGTGATTACACACACTGTAATGCATGTTCGACTCACTGCAGGGTGGACAGTTAATATGGGAATATATGAGGCCAAGCTGTGTGGACTTCATTACATAAAGCATGAAGAATGACTGGTATCCGGTTACATGACGCTCCGGAGTTAATCGACGGCAGGCAACATTCAGAGAAGGAAAAAAAACAAAAACAGCTGCAGCATTCTTGTCTCTGTGCAGCGTCACATGAAGTTAAAACAGCATTGATCAACTGGATACAATCAGGGGAGCAATAAACAAAAGTGGTGGATGAGAGGCTTGCATAACAGATTGAGATGATAGCTGCTGTCCTGAGGAAAGCAGCATCACAAGATAGAAACACACACACACACACACACACACACACACACACACACACACACTCACAGAAGGGAAAGGCTTCCCCTGCTTTTTGCCTTTTAAAGGAAGGCATTTCAGAGCAAACCTGGGAACTGTCAGACTTGGCTAGTTTATCTGCAGAAAGCCAGAGATCCCAGTCTACTGGCTTCACACAGACCCCACCTTACATATATCTGATATTACAGGCCAGATTGTTCTGTAAACATGAAAAAATGCCTACTTTATATATGATATATATTTAAACATTGTTCAGAGGAGGTGGGAAGAAAAACAAAGATGACACAATGGGGGAGGGCACTATAGAGCACCACACACCAAAGCATGTGTGTTTTGGTGTGTTTTTCAACAAGACCACTGCCAAAACAAAACAGCAACAAGGTAAACAAAATAAAAAAAGTGTGTCAAATAATCCGACAGACACCCACTTCCTAGCTTCTAGTTTAGATTCAACATTCTGAAGCTAGTAAGTGAACCTTTGAGTTAAAATCACTTACGCATATTGTTACCAAGTTTAATATTAAATCTATATTGATTTAAATGAATGAATTGATTTTACCAACACTACACTTCCACTTAAATCCATCCATTACTTGTAATAGTAAAGTAAAGTAGATCCTGGACAGGCTGCAGGACTGACACACAGACATTCACACCTACTACAGGCCAGGGTTGTAATTACCTAAACCGAGACCAAGTCATGAGCAAGACCAGATTGTATCAAGACCGAGACAAGACCAAGACTCTGAGGGGTTGAGACAGAGTCAAGACCAAGACCAGACTAGTGAGAGTCCCACGTTGCATGACACACTTACGTTTAAATGTGGAACATGCAAACCCGAGGCACTCCTCAAATTGATCTGAAAGATCCACATTCCCATAAAACCACCCACAGAAAATATGTTCACCTCTTGTACTGCCATATATACTGTGTGTAGAAATAAGTGTACTATGAGAAATATCTGAGAAACGTCTGGATAGAATAATCAAAAAGCATTGCTGAAGGGGATATGTATAACTCATTATTTACACATAATTACAGGTTCCAAAACCTTTGATTCAGCTGTAATTTAAATAGGCACCGACTTGGGACGACTATAGGAAAGTGCTTTTCAAACAAGGACTGGCTTGCCACTCTGTCTGTGTGTTTTCCAAACTGTGTCCAACGTAAAGTAATAGTTTGTTTTTGCTGTGAATGAATGTGACCCCCTGGCTACTGTGAGATTATGCTTTACATGTAATATAAAAATGTTCACGTCCTTCTGTCTCTTCCAATGTTGTCGTAATGTTTCCTTTATTACAGTTTATTTCAATGTATCTCAAAGCTAGAGGAAAACTTAAAATGACAATGTTCTGCTGCTTCAGAAGTTTCTTCCAAAAACAAACCAGAAAAGGTATGCATCAGTCAAAGTTCAGCTGCTGAAGATGTCCACAGTGTATTCATTGGCGCCTGTTGCCGGGATGTTTGTTATGATTTCTACAGTCTCATCATCAGATGTGCCACTTAGGTCACAGCGTGCCTGCTCCAGCGTTTACATACTGTGCCTTTCCACAGTCCTTCCTGTTCCACTCTCCCATCTTTTCCAGTCCCAATCCCTGCTCCACACTCGCCTCCCACCTTTGCCCTTAACAAGGCCTGCCCCCCCCCCCAC
The DNA here is from genome assembly GCF_023349555.1 of Cebidichthys violaceus. Lineage (NCBI taxonomy): Eukaryota > Metazoa > Chordata > Actinopteri > Perciformes > Stichaeidae > Cebidichthys > Cebidichthys violaceus. Next base: position 4,488,944 of record NW_027176594.1, read on the forward strand.
ACACACACCCCACACCAGATCCCTACCCACAAAGCACGCATTACTTCATTCATGACTTCCTGATCCTCAAAACAAGTCTGTAGGGCGAGGCTGCGCTGAGCAGTGTCCTGTCAATAATGATAAATTAGCTCATCAAAGACATATCAGCACCTGTTGGCAACAGGTTTCACTTCATGATGTAACCAAAGTGCTTGAAATAGTTCTCAACACTTTGTTTGCACCAAAAAAGGAGCCTCCCCAAAAAGCGGAGCAGTGCCATCAAGCATTCATTTTCATAGTAGGTCTTGTGCTCTCTGGAGTGAGAGATGAAAAAAAAGAAGAAAAAAAAGCCATCCTCCCACATCACTTCACCTCGTCTTGTGCTAATGCGGTTTTAATGAAAGATTGTGATGTGGCTCTTTGGCAGAATCAGTAATGTGATTACAGAGAGAGCAGCACTGAGCCAAAGCACAGCATGGCAGGCTACTCTTAAACCTGTCTGCCAATGAAAAAAAAAAGACCTTCACATGGCTGGGTTTGTGGAACAAAAAAATAGATATAAATAATATTTCTTTATGAGCCAAATGGTCAATTCACCAGAGGAGGTCCAGCTGTGGAAATGACTATGATTGACCTTACTGCAAACTCTGTCAAACTTGACTTTTCCAGTGGTTGCGGCAATAACAGAATACGCAATAAACACGATGATACGGTAGAAGAAATTCAGAAACGGAGCGTTGACATTTTTCGTACACAAATGAGATATCAATGTGTTTGCTGAGGACAACAGTGAGGGGTGATTGAGAGGGTACAGACAGGACACAGTTCCTGTGTAGGAAACCCTCTGAAACAGAAGCACATGTGCATGCTGCTCCTCTAGTGGGCACTTCCATGTCACGGCTCTCTGGCCCAGGGCCCCGCTGGAAGGTTTCCTCTCCGAACCAAGGTCTTTCCGTAGTGGGACATCCTCCCAGTCACTGACAGGCCGAGAGGGGAATGGGATGTGGAGATCAACAACTGTCTCTGACAGGCCAACCAGCAGATCATTCTGAGGTCAAAGATAAAGTAGTAGAGCTTTATATAAAAAGTAAAGCAACTCTTTAATCCAACGCATTTACTGTAAGTTGGAAGCAAGACTAATGCTAGATCAGCACTGCAGAGTGTCAGATTGTACGGTGTGACCATTGTATACAGAGAAGATTACATCGCTTAGCTCCGCCAAATCAACTCCACTTATCAAAAACAACTGTCTGAGCTTCAAAGCATGCAAACCACAAACAAGGCAGATTCAGAAGGAAAGAAAATGTATGATCTCTACAAAGAGGAGAACCAAACACAGGACGAGGTTATCAGAGTCATGTTCCACTAATAAGAGCAAAGCAGGAGGGGAGCTCGGACAAATCGGATTCATCTATTGATGCATTTTATATTTCTGTTGGTTAATTTATTGTTTCAGTGTTATCATTCAAACACAGACGGTTGAGAGCTAGTTTGGATTTATCAGCCTCACCTTAAATTAACAATCAAGGCAGGAAACACCCTTTGTGTAGTTTTTACTTCTGGACAACATCGAATGCAGTCCGCCCATGTATTTCTGCTGTGGCAGTTGGACAACGTTTAAGTTTCTCTACTACTGCTATTTGAGTAAACACCTTCATGATTACAGTTATCAAAGAATGTCAAAAACAGTCATTTGCCATGAGAAGGGAGAAGGGACGGGACACATTTCCACAAACAGTCTCCACAGGCTGAGCAAAAGAGGATGAGAGCACTGCAATAATGTCAGTACATAAGAACATGACCGGCAGTTCCTTCCTGAATTTTCTACTGACTTTGCAGTACTCCCAATGGGAGTGTACGACCAGGGTTCCTTAATTCTTGTCATATTCTCATAAGCAAGAAGCCAACACGCGACAAAATGAGGGTTAACAGCCTTGTTAAGTTATTATGTCATATACGTCACATGTTTGACACCCTTAAAATCAACATAAAACAAGTGAGCCACAGTCATTTAGAGCATGAAATACAAGACGTGGCCTGACCTCCTGAAACGGGACACTGTGTGTCAGTTTACACCAACACGGCAGAGCATCAATATCAACTCTTCTGTGAGCAACGGTGAATACCAGAGTTCACCACGGCGCTCTGTGGAAATTTGGCCTGGTAATTCCAGGTGGCTGCAAAAACTCGAGGCTAAAGAAAGTGGCACGTAATCTCCCGACTGTAAGTCAAAGCGGGTAAATGAAACACAAGTAAAAGAAGATGAAGACCAGGTCAGGACGCTGTCCTCCTGAGAGTTTTACACAAATGTATAGATCTAAAGTGGAATAGAGTTGCAGTTTTGGGGCAATATTTAGCATGGTGGGAGAGGTCATAGGAGAACGACAAGCTAACAGGTACAATAGACCACAAGTATATGCCAATAACAGCTTAGCACAGCGGTAATGTACGCTGCATTACCGTACATTACTGAGTAGCTGGGCTCCTCTCGTGTTAAACTGCCATAAGAGAGAGACTGGACCTATAGAAGAGGTGACTGAGGACAGACGTCTCTTGTGACATGTGTATGCCTGGTGTCAACAGTGCAGAAGTTCATGTGACACACATGAGGAACGTAAAGACCACTCCTGCTTCATTTGAATACCACAACACACCTAAAGATTGCAGCTAAAAAAAGGTGAATGGACTGACAGTGATTTCAAGTGACTCCAGAAACCAGCAATGCTCTCAGAGGTCAACCGAACTAAAGAAAAACAACAACTTCATGATGAAGCTGCAGCATAAATCGGCCTAAAGCTGAGGATTACTGTTGAAATCACCATCACAACATAAAAATGTTATTGTCAACTTCATAGACAGAGCGACGCATTTGTGGTCTGGACCCTGATGTAGACCACATGTGCAAAGTTCTTTAGACCACAAGTGTTGCTGGAGTTATAACCTTTTTAATATCAAATTGTTTCCTATATGATTAAGTAAGGCTATCTGGAGACTTTAGAGTCGAAATACATCAAGCAATTTTAGCAATGCTGCTGGAACATGCCTGAAGCACATCTGTCGACACTAAAGCAGACAACTTGACAAAGGAAAAAGATTGTTTCATGTGTCACTGTGGCTGCCTAAATATTCTTTGACTAAGTTCCGCAATACAATTCCTTAGCAACTCGAGATGTTGCACAGCATTTTGATTTAATACAACTATACAACGTGACATAAAGATGGTCCAACAAGACGGTTTTGACAGCAGAGCAGCCCCATTTCTGATGACTATGTGTTGAACACTGACTGTAAGCACTGTGGGCACTTTACAAATAAGCCCAGCCCACAAGACTAGAGTTCAAATAGATAACAATCTAATCATTTAACCCTGCAGAGGTATGTGACTGAGAGCAAATATAGTAGGGGGTTGTTAAAGGAACTCGGGGCCTTTTGCTTCAGGCTTACAAGTGAATAAGTGTCCTCATAAAACACAAGAAAAGAATGTTGAAACAGAAAAGAAAGACTTGTGGTCTTGCTTTCATGACAATGAGTTCATCTATTCTGTAACCATGGAAAAAGACAATCATTGGCAAACTGAGGAAGACGTTGTTACAACATATGGGACACAAGGAAGACCCCAAGACCCTTTTCCAAAGGCAAGGGCATAGCATTGCAACTGAACACAAACTTTTCTCACAGTTTAAAAACCTTTAAACCGACTCACGCTTCGTTGCATTGATGAGGTTCTTCCCATCTTTGTACAGTTCTTTGATGAATCTGTTGGTTTTGTCCAGCTCCGCTTCGTGTGCCTTGATTTTCTCCCTGAAGCTGGGGCTGTCCAGATAGCATTCGCTGAACTCCAGCGGGTGTAGTCCCATGTCTGTGACAGATCGATAGCTTCGCTTTTCAAGAAACGGGGAAAACTGGTCAAAATGACGCTCACTTTTGAGCTAAAAACAAAAACTATAGCCGTTACAATAAAAGTGCCGCTCTTTCCGCGGGCGGTTTCAAGTCTAACAGAGAAAACATAGCTCCGTAAAATAGCAGCAGCTAACAGCGGTTAGCATGTTAAACTTCTGACACAGGGTGTTGCTCCACAGTTGCCAAATAACGAAAAGAGTAGCTGGCAGGTAAGAACAAGGTGATAACAATACGCTGACGGGCGAAGTGTTCATCGGAAGTCGCTTCACAAGAGTTGTCAGACAGTCATGATAGCTGTATCCAATTTTTTTCTTTGCTCCATCAAACGCACTCCACCTAGCAAAGTGACAGATTGAGACACTCTGCTGACATCTGAGTGCATGGAGCAAAACTTCTACCAAAGACGCTCTAGCTTACGGGATGGTGAAGTCGTATCAACTTCCGCATTCGCTTCGCTGTCTCGTGAGCAGTGAGTAGGGTTATTTGCAGGGTGAATGGTGTCAGTAGTGGTGGAAGAAGTAGTTGGATCTTTAAGTTAAAAGTAACAATAACAGACTGAATACAACTTAGTAACGTCCTACATTTAAAATATGATTCAAGTAAAGGTAAAGAAGTTGGTCGATTTGTAGAATAATGTAACATAAGCATATGTAGAGGTTATTGTAGATGCAAATAAAAGTAGTTGGTTATGCTGTCGATCTGTCAATCATTAATAATGATGCATTAATGTGTAAGTAGCATTTTACCATAAGTACCGTCAGTTGGTCAAAGTAGTGCAATTTAGTAAGTATAATATTTCCTTCTGAAATGTGGTAAAGTGGAAGTATAAAGTGGCAGAAAATTAAAAAAATACTCTCGAGTTGTACCCAAATGGGACGCCCTAACCACGGCCCTGGGGACTGTTAAGCAAAGAATTATGGTAAGGGAAACATAACAAAGAAGGAGAGGCAGTATACTACTAAGCCTATATGGATCCTTCAGTGCATACAGTGGCTCTATGCAAGGTAAACTAAGAACTCCTGAAGCCAACTCAAAACCAATCACAGGGGACCTAAACATGTTGTATATAATATTGAACTACAATGGGTTACGTGCTCAAGCTCCGGAATAGCCTTCACCCCCCCTTAGTCAGTTGTCAACAATGCTGAACACCTTAATGCAGGACACAGTCTAGCAATGCCAATGGTCATTTTGGAGTGGACAAGTGTGAGCAAATGATTAGGCTAGCACTAAAGGGCTTAACCTTATAGAATGCAACATACAAGGTACACAAAAAGGGAATAATTTGTATTCACACACTTATTTTAAGAACGCTTCATTCGTGTTCTACTTAAAGAATTTTCACGGGTGGGAACTATGTCAATCTTTTATACTCTTTGATTGTGCTTCAAGATTCGCCTGTCATTGGTTCCATCAGAGGCAAATCCGAGGCGGGAGTCTTTACTGTGGCGTAATTTGTTAATACAAACTGATGTTATTATTCGCCATGTTATCTACAGTTGATAGCATGGTTAATGTGTTCGGTTTGTAACTTCAAATATATAATACTTCATTACAATTACACACGGAACCTTGTCTCGTCTCATGTTTCTGACCGAGTTGTTTAGCTCGCGGACACGTTCCTTGTTCAACGGTAGCAAAAATGTGATTTACACTTTAAATCAGCATCTGGCCGTTGTAACGTGGATATTAACAGGCAGTCATTTTTTTTGACATGCGGTTAACGTGTCGTAGCCACGATCAGAACATATTGTTATCATGTGAGATAGCGTTGGGCTGCTAACAGAGGAAGGATTGCTTAGAACGATGCTAACGACTTTATTGGACACAACCGGAATGTTTACGTAAATTCCCACCTTAACTAAACAGCAGCGATCTTTTCCGTGCATCTCCCTCCATCCCATAACTTACCCCAGCCTGAGATCTAAAACAACATACAGTAAGTCAACAGACAGTAATACAGTAATGCCTGTAAAATACTTAGCATTTTGTTTGAGGTACGTTACATTTGTTAATATGTCCTGTTCATGTTGCAGTTATTATTATGATGATTATTATAATTTCTCCACAAAATGTTGATATTTATGGAAGCCCATTTCCAGGAAAATGAAAACAATAGATTCATATTTTGGAACGACAAAAAATAGAATAGCATGCAAGTGAAAACTATAAGTTCTCCTCAAAATTATGAATTAATTAAAGTTTGAATTAAGTTTGACTCCTTTTCGTCTGTTTTTGTCTCTTCCTATCCATGGTCGATGGGTCACACAGTGCAGTCATATGTGGATCCTTATTGTCTTATTAAAAGTGGCATTAATCTGTATATCATATTATCAGACATCATTTTCTAATAGACTCTCCACTCTCCTTTTTTTTTTGCTCAGGGGATGCCTAATACCAGTGCAAGGCCGAAGCATGGCAGGAGGACACGAAGGCGGCGCAGAGAGGACCCTGCTAGGAACGAGCTGGTCTCTAGTTCCCTAGAAAGTGCCCAGCAGTGCCTTTTCAACCAAGACTACGGAACGGCGTTTGTGCACTACCTTCTGGTCCTCAACCTTGCGCCTATGTTTAAGGACTTTGCAAGGGTAATGACTGGTTACACTGATAACCCGTCTGCGTACAATCATGCCAAACACTGTGCACACATCATGACCACAATCACACATGCTGCAGTCTGTTTTCTTTCTTTTTGGAACCTCAATTTTGTGACATCTCCCCTTTTTTTTTTTTTTTTTTTTAGGAGTCCTTCAGGTTCACTCTCTTCAAGTGGACAGAAGAGCTGGACTCTGTGGGCCGCATTCAAGACCTCTTTGACTGTTATGAACAAGCACTGGAACTGTTTCCTGCTGATGAGGTTATCCTTAACAGCATGGGTGAACATTTGTTCAGGTATTTTCCTCATCAGTGCTTAGATACATGTGTTTTTTTTTAATTCCATCACCACTTTAGTAAGAACAGAGCATAATTTAGCTTTATATTGTTTTGATGAATTATCTGCTCATACAGTTTTTTTCCCCCCTTTTCTTTTCCAGAATGGGCTTCAGAGACGAAGCCGCGGGTCATTTCCATAAAGCCTTGAAGCTGAGACCAGACTATCCAGAAGCCCGGGAGAACTTCTACCGCGTGGCCAACTGGCTGGTGGAGCGCTGGCATTTCTTAATGCTCAACGACCACGGGAGGAACCGCAAGTACCAGCAAGCCATCCAGAAGGCTGTTCAGAGCGGCTGCAACACTGTACTTGACATAGGTACAGGCACCGGGATCCTTGGGTGAGATATTTTCCAAGAGAGTTTGGAAACTTTTGAAGTCTTTAAGTCATGGAGTGTACTTTATTTGTAGGTTGGAACTCCTTATCAACCCAAACCCGTACTTATTATTTTGGCTACAGCTATCATAGGACCTGTGATTCCTGTCAGTATTATTGTTCTGATTTTCTGATTGTCTCTGGGAAGTATGTGTGCGAAGAAGGCTGGGGCTGCCGAGGTGTATGCCTGTGAACTGTCCAAGACCATGTATGAATTGGCTTGTGAGGTGGTGAGCGCTAATGGAATGGACGGCAGCATCAAGATCCTCCACATGAAGTCTCTGGAGATGGAAGTGCCAAAGGACATCCCACACAGGTACAGGAACAGTACCTTTTTTATCTTTTTGTTTGTGCTGTTATAGAATGCATGCTCAGTAAGAGCAGCACAGTATTTCTCATGTGTTTTTTTTCTTTCTCTTAGAGTATCCTTGGTGGTGACGGAGACGGTAGATGCAGGGTTGTTTGGAGAGGGTATCATCGAGAGTCTCATTCATGCCTGGCACCACCTCCTGCTTCCTCCACGGGTAACTTCAATTATTAATTTATTAAACACAGGACAGGAAGCAGAACTTTATTCTGCAGTTGCCACAGTGCAATATTAATGTTTCTATGAGTTTGTGGCACCCACAATCTATCACCGTTTTCCACTTACGTACAGGGTTGGAAATTCTAAGAAAGTTATTGTAAAATGTTCTGAAATTTACATAAAATCTTTAAAAGTGGTGCGCATATATATATATATATATATATATATATATATATATATATATATATATATATATATATATATATATATATATAATCTGTGAAAAAAGCAGGTTCCTCTGCCTCCCTCTAGTGCTAGTGCTCTAGTATTTGCAAGATTCCACCAAGCCTGGAAAAAACCAACCAATCACTCGCTGCTTGTGAATTCTGATGAAATGATCAAACTCTGGCTTGGTTTTGGGTTATCTTTTTTTTTTAACATGGCTGCCGCATCACAAACTTTCTCATTTTACAGCAGAAGAGTACATTGACATGTTTCTGAAAGTATTTGAGACGAGTAATAGGTAATACAGTACCAGACTCTCAGGCTCTGATTGGTTGTTTTCTTTTGGGCACGGTGGAATTTTGCATATGCCAATATAGTATATAGGAGCACCAAAAGGAGGCAAAGGAACCCGATGATTTTTTTTTTTTCTCACAGATCATCTGTCTCATTATCCACTGTTAGGATATAGTCACTGTCTGAGACAATATCATAACAAGTTATTTTTATATAAGATAACAACTGCAGCTTTAAGGCACTCCATGTCAACTCATAACGTCAAAACAAAATGTAAGCTGCTTCTTAAACATCCATAAAAGTGCAAATCTCATCGGCAAGACTTTACAGTACGAGTTGTGACATTTCACTCATTTCAACACATACAGTAGCCATGATAATGAATGTATCCAGTTAACTTTGATGTTGTGTTTGTGCCATTATGGGGCGTTAATGTGTAGTTTCACTAAAAGCACACGTTTCTCATCCTAAAGAGAGGTGAGAATGAGTTCCAGGATCAGTCTGAGACAGGACGGGTCATCCCGGCTGGGGCCACCGTCTTCGGTATGGCTCTTGAGAGCATTGAGATCCGCCGGCATCACAGGTAAGCCCCGGAGTCCGTCGTTGTTTTCCAGCAATGGAACTTCTCAGAGCCGCAGCACAAGGCGCCCGGACCTATCATCAGATCGCCGTCTGTTTCTCACGCAGGCTTTGTGTGTCGGAGGTGGGCGGTCTGTCCATAGCTGCAGCCGGCGAGCTCTGTAGCCCAGTGAGCTGCAGCCCTGAGCCGGATGACTCCATGGAGCCGTACACCACTGAGAGACTCAGCAGAGTGCCAGGGGGATATAAAGCTCTCACTGAGCCCTTCACGGCCCTCAACATCGACTTCAACAACGTGCAGGTGAGCAGAAACTACTGAATTGAATGTGCTTTTACTTTAATTTTGCATTTTGTCTTTGTGTCTGATATGCAGCCATGTGAGAAAATTCAATGTGTGTTTGTTGCCTTGAGTCAAGCAGAATAATGTGACTCTGACAAATATAATTAATTTACCTGACCATATTTCTATTGGTCCCATGAAAGGAACATATTGGCTGCCTCACAGGCTAAAATATTGCACGTCAGTGGCCACTTATTATTTAGCTAAAGGCCTGCAGGGGTTGTTGACTGATTTATTAGCTCGCAGTGAACACCTGACAGATTGGAGACACCGTGTTTATCTCCCGAACAGCACCTGAATGATCATTGGTTGATATTTGTCCACACACGTCTGGTAGGGACAGAAACAATCTTCATATTATTCAGCACTCATGTGCTCATCAGCTTTCAGTTTGTGTCTCAGTCCCAAGAATATGAAAAATAATAAAGGTTTTCCTCTTCCACATGTTGAGGGTTTCCGTTTGTATTGCACTTTCCCATTCAAGTTGATTGAAATATTATCTCACACAGAACATCCTATGTGCATTACCACCTTCAATCCTCAGGCTTCAAAGGGCTTTTCCCATTGAATATAAGCTGACCGTGACATTTCCTGCAATGGGTATTACCGTTTTACCCGTTTGTGATTTTGAAATATCTCCAGCTCACTTGCCGAGCGCCACAAAAGAGTGATACATTTACCGTGCATTGGTAGCTGTGGAGACATGCCTGCTGTATTACATACCATGCTGTTGTGAGCTCTTTGTGACAGAGATGTGTGTTCCATTTGATATCATATTGGTGTTACAGGCAGCCTGTCACATTTAGAATTGATTTATTCATACACACCGTGAAATGCATTCGTATATCTTAAATCTTTTAAGCTTTCTGACTTAACAAGTAAGTTGGCCTTCAAAAGCTACAAGACCAGTAATGATCGGAGGCCAATAACATTCACAACTCCTTTTTCAACATCGAGCCTTCTGCAATCCGATTTTTTATTTTACACCCGTATTGCATATTTGCACACCTATTTTTACAGCCAGGCTCGATTTTTCTTTTTGATTTCAGCCGATAGCCCTGTAACAATTCTGTTTTGGTGACCTGTAGGAACTGGAGGGGCTGAGCTCCAGGGAGGTTCAGCAGATCCGCCTGCCCGTCACTCAGGAGGGGGAGCTGGACGCTCTGGCTGTGTGGTTCCAGCTCCACCTGGATGAGGAGAGCAGTCTGTCTACTGGACCCCAGGAGGACACCTGCTGGGAGCAGGCCATCTACCCGGTCCACAGCACCGACGGTAAGACCCAACGGACGCACAGGGGAGACGCTGTCGGGGAGGTTTGGCAAGCCACCCAACAATTTCACCCAGATGTTTTACTCATTTTAAGTGTCAGTTTAATCAGCATTGTCTATCTGTTACAGTGTGTCCCAGGAATTGTCCTTTTATTTGTCATTACTGGTTTCAAATTGTCATGATTTAACCACATTTAGGTTTAACAAAATGTATTTCATTTTCTGTACAGCTTGTATTCTCTACTCCGATATGTCATGCATTTCCAGGTTACATCAGATGAGGGCAGTGTGTGCTGAAGACTGCATACACTATTTACCGTGATTAACTTTGTTAAATAATGCCAGGGAACTATTTCTGCTTATAATCATCACCACTACCGTTCATTTTGAACCAAGGTGAAAATAGTGAGAATATTTTACGGATTTTTATGGATGATGATACATAAAGATTTAGCTCCCTGAACGTCTTAAAAAACCTCACAGTTCATTACGTAATTATCACCACTGAAGTCCACAATATGCCATTTTAGAACAGACAGTGTAACGAACAAACACAATTCATATTTGTTAAGCGACACACTTAAAGAAGAAGTGGAGGGTATTTTTTGCTGTCATCCTAGGCGACTGTGAGCTTAATAGCCGCCGACACGAGGTGACATGTTCCAGTTGGCATTGCAGCACATCATCTCTCAGACAGGGCTCGGCAGCGTTTCACTCAGCTGCTAATTGGCGGAGGCAGCGTCGAGGGAGCCGCCACCTTTCCCGGTGATCGCCGACATCCGTTTCCCCGGTCGCGGTGACGTGTGCGCCGTGATCGCCTGTGACACTCTTTAGTGTTCATGAAATTCTTATAGGCAATAAATATGCATTTTCCCCAAATGCCTCTGACGAGCGGCGCGCTGACATGAAGACGTGAGCAGATGTTATTCCTGTAGGAATCCTTTCGGGCCTCTCCCCCTCTCTCTGTGCACACGGTCCCCTGAATCTCATTTCTCTGTTGGGCTCCCGCTCCCGTTCTGCATCTCCTGCTTTTTCTTCACTCGCTGTCTCTTTTCTTTAAAGTGTTTCAATTGTCCAGTCAGTTTTATTTACGCCGCCCAAAATCACAGATGTGCCACAAAGGGCTTTACAGTCTGTACAGCATGAGACACCCTCTGGTACCCCCCCTCAGCTTAGCATTTATACAACCAATAGCATGGCATTTAGATAATAGATGTTATTGTTTATGTATCTGCATTTTTCCCCTTTCTGTTTGTCATTTCAGGTGTTCATGAGTTTTATTTACAAGCCTTTTTTTTTTAAAGGCTTAAAGTGTCATTCCTAAAAATGTTAACACAGGTTGATTTTGAGTTTGTATTTGAGTTAAAACAATGGAATTGGGCTCAGAGTTTAGCAGTCTGGAGTCTTTTTGTTGATACATTCTCCAAGTTTTCACAATTGTGTGCATTGTTCTATTTTTTTGTGTGTATGCAATGGAGAAAAACTATAATACAGCATTTTTTTCTCCGGGAATGTCGCCACAGACACCTAGTCGGTAATACTGTGAATGTACATAGTAAGTATTGCAATACTTTCATCAGTGGGCTCAATCATCAGTCGGCGATAGTGATTTATCAGACATTTGTTGAAATGAAAATCCTCGAGATTGCCATGTTTTTTTTACAATAACATATTTTTATATTAAGCACAAGAAGCTATAGAAGTTTAAAGGTTACCTAAATAAAGAGTCTAAATCAGGCAAAATCTAATTCTTTGCTTTGCTTCAGTACATTTCAGTTGGTCCCAAAATGGTTTGCACAGCTCTAGTAGAATCAGGCCCAGTCAGTGTTTTCCTCTTTTGATTCTTTTCAGGTTTTGTCCTGAAACCTCGAGACGAGCTGATCGTTGAAGTCTCCTGCAGAGATGCCTTCCTGAGGCTCTGCAGCGTGGCCGTGCTGAGAGACGGGCATGAAATCCGTCTGGACGAGCGCCCAGATACGCGGGAATCTGGAAACCCTGTTTCAAATCAAAACCCAGAGGCCGAGCTGTGCAGTGCGCTGGCAAGTCTCCAGACTGACCAGAAACAAACTAAAGACTTCTGCATGCTGGAATGCTCAGAAATGGCGCTCCTGAACAATCAGGATTACCATCAGAGTTTTTGCAGCGCGCTGGGCAAACTCATCCCCCAGCTGAGGGCCAAATGCCAAAACAAAGAGCGAGGATCCGGTGACTGCCCAGACGGCAGTGACCTGCTCTATGTCCTCGACGTGTCGGAGGGCTTCTCTCTGCTCTCCCTCATCGCCGCCGGCCACGGCCACGTAAAAGCGTACAGCTCCGTGGAAAAGAAAAAGCAGCAGGAAGTCCTGAAGAGACTGGCTCGCTCCAATAATGTCCCGGAACAGCATCTCGAGTTCTGGCTCAACCACACGGAGGACGAGCATGGGATGCTGAAAAGGCCGTCCAGGGAGAAGCTGTGGAGCGCCATCATGCTGGACTGTGTAGAGACGTGTGGTCTCATCAGACAGAAGTTGATGGAGAAAGCTTCACTGGCCAGGTGAGGGGCAGCTGCCAGGGTGGGGCACTCAGAAATGTTCCATCACCTTTTTGTTTATTTTGCTTTTAACATTTTAATGTATGTTAGAGTCAAATGTATTTCTATGTATCTATATTAGGTGTTTGCTGGAGGATGGAGGAAGTATTTTCCCAGCAAAGATTGTGGTGCACGGCATGCTGGTGGAGTCGGACACGTTGCTGCTGGAAAGTGCTGTCCAGGGTCAGGAGCCCACACTGGGATTCAATATCGCTCCCTTCATCAACCAGTTCACTGTAAGTGTACCTACATAAGCTACAGCGAATTAAACGTTAGATTATTTATTGTCATTACTCTGCATGCAAAGATCTTCCAGAGCAACTCATGGCCACTCGTTTCCAGTGCGGCTGTGGCTCTGAGATAGAGCGGTCGGAAGATTCAGTAGATGGTCCACCTCAAAGGAAGTGCAGAATAACAAGAACAGGAAGCTGATGATACTAACTTAACTTTGGTTGATCTATGAAGTTAATCATTTTAATCATACTAAGTATGGGTTTAAAAATAATAAAAATAACTCCATAATAATAAATAGAAAATCTCATTCAGTCTTCATTACACGAGTTGCTAAATCTTCCTTTTATGAATCTCAGGCCACTAGTATCTTAACAGTTTTCAAAAACAGTATGCTGTGTTTGTAAGTTTGCATCATTCACATTTAAAGTTATTGCTTGTGAGTTTTGTTAAATATGATGGGTACAGAAAAATGTATGAAAATTTGTATGAAAGGTCCAAAAAAAGAGAGCAGTTGTTTTGTTTCCACCGGGTTGTCTTCTGTTGAACAAGGTATTTCACTTGGAATACTAAGGTCCAGGACTTTGTTTTCTGTTGTGCACTCGTCTTTGATGTGCGATTCCCAGCTGTGTTCAGAAGCTGCGAAATCTCTTTGAATTCTTTTTCTTTATTTGGTCTGGAAATGATCTTTTTTTTTTTTTTTTTTTTTCTCCCCCCCCCCCCCCGCCCCCCAGCATCATGTTTGTGCTCTAATTTGGTAGGACCCACGCGGGACGGTCGTTTGTTTTAACAGATGTTGTCTTTGAAGCCCTCGGTGGAGGGCACTCTCTAGCACAACTGTCACACAAGGCACAACACACAGCTTGGCCCAAGACGTTGCTACCTGAATCCATCAGTATACATTACATCAGGCACATCAAACAGCAGGATCTGAGGTCTACACAACTGTGACAGGGAGGAGGAAAGATTCTTTTGTTCCGCAGTAAAGGAAACTGTGACACTTTCTGTGCTGCCACTTTGGTTTCTCCCTCAGCCTTTCAGTGTGCTGCCCCGCAGCCACGGCCTCTTTGTCAACTTTTGAAGAGTTTGAGGTGAAATGTTAGTTTGCAAGCATTAATCAGTACATGAGTGGTTATCCATTGACACTAGGAATTCAAACCTAATGTGGATAAATGATAGTGCCAGCGACGACTTTGAGACAGCTTTTGCATGATTTTTAATACAATGCTTTTGTAAAAAAAAAATCTGTATTATGAGCAAAAATAAGCAAACCCATTTCTTTTCTTCAAATTTGTAGATACATAAAAATACATAAAAAATCAAGGCACATGGCTTTGTTAAAGTACGAAATTTTAAAAACTGAGGGAGCCACAATAATAAAGTATCTTTTACTACTAAGCAGTGTGCCTTCATTTTTTGTAATGTTTTTTTGTGGTGAATCCATTCCCTCTCTTGTGGACAACCTGTGCATCATGAGCACCTGTTTTGTGTTATCATGTAGTTCCTAATTAATAACGTCACCAGGTTCTTTTATCCACTGCAGACAAGTCGCTAACACTGTGTTTATCTTTCATGTTCTTAAGGTACCGGTCCATGTGTTTTTGGACTTTTCCACACTGGAGTGCAGACATCTCAGTGAGTTTGTGGAACTCTTTGTTCTCGACCTAATGGAGTCCACCGCAAACTACACTAACAGAGAAGTAAAGGTAAGAGTAAGGGGTAAGGTGCTGCCAACATGATTGGATGTGAATTGATCCCATTCAAGCTTTTCCCCCTAAACTCACGAATATTAAATGTGAAAAATGAAAATAAGGGTAGAACTAAACAAAATAACCATGGTCATGTATTATTTTTTAAACTAACGGAGGCGAATCATGACTTATGATAACTAGCTGACTGCTCATGTGTACCATACGTATCTAATTAAGACATAATCCCTGTTTCCCAGGTCCAGGCTACGTCTGCAGGCAGAATAACTGCAGTTCCCTTCTGGTACCACATCTACCTGGACCAGGAGATCAGCGTCAGCACCCTCAGCCAGAACTCTCATTGGAAGCAGGCGGCTGTTGTGCTGCAGCAGCCTGTGGAGGTACAAGCCGGAGACTGGGTCCGCCTCGCTGTGAAGCTTCACAAGAGCGCCATCTCTATATCAGCCCATATAGAGAATACACCCGGGTCAATGGAACAATGATCTCCTGAATTTCATGCCTCAATCATATAGAGACTACTGACACGTAGGGGGACGCATTGAATACTCTGCATTCCTTTTCTGGTGACATTTAAAGATTGACTTTCTCCAGTGTTATTTTTCTTAACTGTATTACCAGTCTTCAAAGTTCAATCTCTGGTTTGAGATTTAGTAGAAGCCTGCATGAGCCACACCTTTGTAAGTACCAGTGGGAAGCTGAGTCATTACGATCATAAAGAATTTGTGACGATGCATTTTCAAGTCATGTTTTAATTTGTAAACTGTGCTATAAGATTATAGGACATTTATACTCTGTACTTATAATTTGTACTTGTAAGTATAAAACAAATACTTCCAGGATTATAGGTGCAGTTGTTTTTGTAAAGTTGTTTGTCATTATCAAAAAAAAATTCAATAAATGTGACATTTTCTTAATAAATGTAAGAAAAAAAAGAAATCAGATAATGTAGTTAATCTGATTTATTGGAGAGACAGTCAGTGATGGAATTAAATTAACATGTGGTACCATTTACATCAGCTCTAATGTAATCCTGTCAGTTTTATTTAAACAAAATAAAATCATGTAAGGCAATGCAACATTCTCTAGCTGGACATAACGGTTATGCTGTTGATTTGATAGATTTACAGGTTGGTGTTTTTACACAAACTGATATCCCACACTGTACATAAACATGTCAATAACTCTGCACAAATCCATGTAAGTAACAATGACAGAAAAGCTCATGGCTTAGGTTCAATAACTGCTAAATTATTCCAGATAAAACTGATGTATGAACGTCTCGACAAAATAAAACCGATCCTGATATATAAATGCTAATGTAGTGGACAGACTAGTTCCACGGCACATAGAACAAGGCATCTGATGAGACTAGTGAATGAATTTCTATGAAACACTTTAGAGTGAGCTGAATGCAATAAAGCATTAATACAAATGTATTAGAATATGCCGTTTGTAACTGACTGAAATGTGTATGCTGTTTTAATACTTAGAATGTACTTACAGTAAATACATCGTATTAATATTGACTCTGTAGTCACACTGTTCAGACATCATTCAGCGGGCATAGCTCTAACGTACAACTGAAACAGTTTAATCTCAACTTTGCATCCCTAAACTCGTCTCTTCATCCCGTCCCTCCGCCTAAGACACAAAAAAAAAATAGATTGTGGACATCTAATGTGCTTTGATATCGTCGATTTTCATTTACGATTATTTCAATCGATGCCTTTTGAAATTACTTTAAAGTACTGAAGAGAACATTATTTAAAAAGTTGCATATTTGTCTTTTTCCTCTAACCATCACATCTGAGATCATGATATGACTGACGACACAAATGTGTAATCATTTCCTATTTGGAAAGGATACACGTACTTCGGGAGGCGTCATCTCAAGAAACACGATTAGTGTGCTGTTTGGGACGCAAGCGTTAAAGTTGACGGGAAGTCTGTCCCAACTTCAATGAATTAAAAACCATTCCTCATAGCCTACGGAGCCGTATATAGCTCCCTAGTGAAACAAAACCGGCATAAAATACACATCTAGGAGTCACGTAGTGCCATAAGTTCACCGAACATTCTTGGAGCTGTCACTGGCAGAGAGGTCCATCTGGTACACCTGGTTTATTTCATCTTTTAAAAATATTGTAATGTCTGAAAGGAAAACAGCAAGGCTGTAATTGGGTCCCGCCCAACCATATCGGGTAGAGTCTGTCGGTGACGTCGGCCTTCACGGTACGCTAGGAGATCACGATGAGATCTGCTTCTGCTGGTTCTTTGGTTTGGTTGGTCCTTTCCTCTTCCGGGGTTTCTTCAAGTCCAGCCTCGTAGCCCTCATCCCACGGGGCCGAGCTGAGCCCGGCCGGCGCCGACAGAGAGTGCGGTGTGAGGGTTCTGCCCAGGCCCTGGTATTGACCATTGGGTGACACGGGGTTGGACACCGCCTCCGTGATGACATCTTGGGAGCCCGAAGAGAGCAGGCCAGACCGCTCACCATCATCCTGAGCCTCACCGAAGTAGGACTTCCTTGGCCGACCCATAACCGTTCTCCCTGTAAATGAGAACATTAAAAAAAAAGTCTTTACCCTCTTCTTGGTGTTGGGGAGAACATACCCAGAGAAGCTTACAACTCACGAATGAGCAAGAACTCCAGCAGTCAGGGGGCACCTACCAACATTGCGGACTTGTTCAGAGATGTCTGCTCTGACATCAGAGACGTCCCACATCGCCATGAAAGAGTCGAAGCAGGAACCCTCCTCAGCCTCCTGGATGTAAGGCTTGTAGGTGAAGCTGAAGTGATGGGCAATGGCTGCCAGGAACATCTCCACACAGATGATGAAATCCTGAGGGAAAACAGGGCAGTTTGGATGCGTTTCTTTCTGGTTAAAAGTAAAGTAGTGTAAACATTTAGGAGGCCACATATAGTCATATAATAACTCTATTGGTGGTAAGATCAAACTCAGACATTGAAGTTATTCTCACACATTAATCATATTTATTTCCTAACTAGATACGCTTTAGCTTACCTGTAAGCCAGTGGCTACAGCCTCCACACTCTTCCAGTCCCATGTACGCTCCTCTGAGATAATGCCCACTTTCACCAGCAAGGCGATGAACACAGCTTGCCTTGAAGAGTTTGCAAAATAAGTAGCTACAACGATCAGGTCATGTCATTGAGTTTGCTTGATGTGCTGAGACTTACCAGAAAGAGACGAACACCACCATTTTGACACACAGGAATTTGCCCACCGGCTTGATTGGACCCAGTTCTTCTTTCAGGGCCCGGTAGAACAGCACCAGGCAGTACATGGCAAACTAGATCAAGAGAAGACAGACAGAGAGAAACCTAGTTCAACGTTATTTACATCTATCGTATCTCTTAACATGCTGTATGACGGATGCAGCCGTCGCTTGAGGCAAATTACATTTAGACTCAATAACAAAAAAAAATAGCAGTGTTACCAGTTGTGACATATTGTTGAAGATGACCAGGTACGTCCATGCGTTTGTTGAACTGAAATTGCCTTCGTCATACACTCCACAAAGCTGACAGATCCTTGGAAGAAGAAAAAAAAAAGGACATCAATACAAATAGCGACCAAAAAGATGTGAATGGTACTTAATAACGATGGTTACTTACAAAGCGATCACTGTTGTGACGGGTCTTACGACTGTGTACTGCAACACTCCCAGTTTGCATCTCAGCAGCAAAACCCTGCAGAGGAAACATATGATTAGAATTAGATTTATATTAGTTTAACAACATCTAGTTTGCTGATATCGGTAGAATATAATGAATTTAAAATCAACCCCGATCCTGAATGGTCAAAGGAAATGTGCTGAGTGGATCCTTAAAAGAAGTGCAATGACAATTTTGATCATGGTCTAAGACATCCACATGCAAGATGTAACACTGCTGTGAAGTCTTTTAACATTTAACACGGCAGTGTTATAAAATACAAAACTAATAACTGTGGCTGATGCTGCTGACCTTCAGGCAAATGTTAATCAATTTGTTCTCCTTCAGTTTTAAGCAACCTGATCCTCAAAAAAAAGCCTTGGACAAAATGAACTGCACACAGGCATTTTAACCAATTACAGCAGTTGCATGACTGAGGATAATTTGAAGCTGATGACAATCATTGTTTGAAGAACATTTCCTTCTCAAAATCTCAACAAACTCAAAACAACCTACAAGTACAAGACACAAGCATGTCACGTTTATCTAGAAGTCATTTTCATCACCTCCTTTAAATCAAATAGCATCAAAGGGATAATGCTGCATAACTTATTTTATGGAAGAACACTGATGGTTTAACTACAAACAAAAAAAAAATCTAGTATTGAAAAGTCAGTCAGATTTTTAATTAAGGGCAATTCCAGAAGATAGGAAGGAACTACGACTACGGTCAGTAAAGCGGACATGTTTGGGTCAAACTATGAGTTGTTGGATGCAGTCTAAGCATTTGTATAGCTGTACGCACAGTGTGTTGGCTCACATGCTGTCACATGTATTGTATGTATGACAGTCCTAATTTAAAAAAAAAAAAGAAGAATCAGTTCAATTCTAAAGGAAACGTACTCTCCCATCGGCCAGGGCGGGCAGCAGCAGAGGGGGGGCAGATGTCTCTGCTGCTCCTGGGACTCCAGCATCGACACCAGGCTCGGGTACTGATTCTCCAGGTAGTTCAGCAAGAAGGTCATGAAGTTGTAGATGACGTAGGCCTCGTAGCACTCTCTGCACGTGTCCACATAAATTGCTATCCTTGGGTATTTTAATGCAATCCACTGTAAGATTTGCAAAGAAGAGAGGGATTACAAAGCAAGGTGTTTTTATTGCAATGCTAGTTATTCTGTAGATACATATGACATCTAAGCCTGATCACAATTGCTTTGATTAGATAATACACCACTCACACTGTCCAAGCTGTAGATAGGGACCATCCATAATATCCTGAAAAAGAGATGTAAAAACACATTGGAGAGCAGTTTCAGACTAGTGTTCATGGATGACCTGATTGTTGATGTCGTTACCTGATGATGGGTTTCTGAAGCTCTGGCTGAGTGTAGTGAACCAGATGCTGGAGGATGCCCCATAATGAAATGGGCATAGTCATGAAGACAAATATCCCAGCGATGAACCATGCTTTATTATGAATGCCAACCTGTTATTAAATGGAAAGAAACAAGTCAGCACTGGCAAAATGTTGCTTATATAAACTTTTTTACATGTAATATTAAATCAGGGGTGGAAGCAGTGATCAGATTATTTACTCAAATGAAAAAACAACACCACTTTGTGAAAATACTTTTCATAAGTCCCACATTGAAAGACTACAATCATAAAGAATGAATACCTGAGCAGGTTTTCAGATTAACTACAGACTCAAAGGATTTGATAAGAAGCAGATGTTTTGCAGTGAGCAATGCATCCTATCTAAACAGTGCGTCATGTAAACAGTGATTACTGCAGCAAGATAGGAGAAGACAGTGGAGTAAAAAGTTGAATTGGCATAAGAGGAATACAACATAACTCAAGTAGAGTATGCTACAAGACCCTCAACATTGCAGTACAGTACTCAGAACTTATCAGCACGTATCTATTGGTTATCAGAACTGACCCCTGACTTCTGCAGTTCCCAGATGCAAAAGGGAAGGACGACTAATAGCAACAGAATATACAGCACGACGACCAGCGGCCGAATCCATCTTCTCCAGTTCCCACAGGAACAAGGCATCTTGACATGAAAACTGGCCGCAGGTTGCGGTGACAAAACAAATTAACTAACGCTCGACACGTTCAACGTTAGCTCCGCATTGTTACACGTTCAACGCCTCACCGAGACAACCAAGACAACCCTTATCTAGTATACAGAAACGTGGACTCTTTCACTAACGTTAAGTCACATTCCTGAGGGCAAAGTCGCTGGAAAATGATCAGCTCATGTGACTCGATTTTACCAAGCTAGGTTGCTAACGTTAGCTAGTCTGGTTTTTTTGTTTCCCCATGTAAACAAACGAGGCAGATGGTCCTGTCTAAACCGTTGAAAGTATCTCAATGTCGACCACAATGAAGGAAAACTCTGCCTTGATCAATCAAGCGGCTCTTCAGATGAAAGAACACTTCACAGTGTTTTTAGAAGGTTTACGCTGGTAAAAGTTTCCAAATAAAGTAATTGCTGTTGAGTGTGTACTTCCGGGTTTTTTGCGTCAGATGTGGTCCCGCCTACAATCTGGAATCGGATTGGTGGAATCGAGGGAATTATCCAATCGATAAAGAGGGTTTTGTTACATACGTTGTGTGGTTCAGAGCCTTATAATAAGAGTCACGTCATCTCCGTTCACTCCGGTTGACCTTCTTTTTTTAACAGCAATGGCGGCTCATGGAGAATCTTAATAATAATATTTATTATTATATATGGTTAGTTAAACATAAGATTGAGGCCTGTGATTGTAGAGTTCTGGGTGTGATGGATGAGGATATCCCTTTTGGAGTGCAAGCTATTATAATTATTAAACGTTACACGTTACTGTTCACAGGTAAAAATACGATATTTTATCAATTCATCTGTTCGACATGTACATGTAAACAAAAGCGAAACCTAATTCAATCGGATCTGTCTGCAGTCTCTCATTCATCGCTGCTATGTTTGCACAAGCACAGCCAGAAAGCTCGGCCAAAGGCATTTATTTACCAAATTTATGTAAATCAATTAATTCATTTGACAACTAATAATCACAGTCATGTCACTCTGTTTGTACCGATTTCTACCAATATATATGCATTAAAATTGCCCCCCAAGTACTTCTTGGCTCGATCTGAAGTCTACATATGAATTATGTGACGATCAAGCGTTTTGAACTTCCATTGACGCGACTCTCTCCTGTTACAGCTCTGATGTGGTTGTGTTGCATTCTTATTGGTCACATGATCTTTGTTTTCGCCAGCAGATGGCAATGTGAATTAACAATTACCAGGATACCAGATCTAAAATCCATTGTAGTCGCCTCAGACTGGTCACAGATCACAGTTAAGCTAATTCAGTTTCTTTGTGAAAATGTGGCACTTTGTTCGGGCTGTTTTTTCCATGTGCAAAATAATTATTTTCCTCCCATTTCCATCAAAATGACCAATCAGACAGTCTCTGCCTCTTAAACTTCTGATACCTAAATTAATCTGTATACTTTGCAACCACTTAAAATAGTTGGTCAGAGTTGATTGATATAGTTTCCATTTTTTAAAGTGTCTTGTCTATATTGAGACTAAAATGATATCAGACAAATACATGAGATGATTTAAAAAATGATTTAATAAAGATTTCTCTTCCCTCTTAGTTGTGTTCGCACAGCCTGTTCTTTGTGTCAATAGGCCTATTTAGTATCTGGTAATTAAACTTTCCCCTAGTTGAAACATATGATAAACATAATATGTTAACAATTACATATGACAATGTGTTTGTGCAATACAACCAGTTATACAATACATATAAAGTCAGTAAAACTGTATCCACATAGTCCTTCTCCACAGCAACCATTTTGACTTGTTATAGAGGGAAAAGCACAGGTATTACTAAGAACATTTACAATGGCTTTTTTCTATTCAAATGTCCCATTAAGCCATGACAGTGTGACAGTAGGTCAACATGCAAAATACCAGGACCCTGAAACCAAAGGAGCTAAATGGAAAGCAGCGATCTTTCATTTTATTATTGACATGTCACAATGTCTTCAGAGAGAGAGGCCTGTTAGAGCCAGACAACAAGATTTGCATCGTATCCAAAATCAAGAATAATACAAATTTAAATTTGTTACATTTATTTTTGTCTTTATAAAATTATACATCTTAATAAAGCATGGTATATGTTTTACACAGAATATTTAGATTTTTTAATTTATAGTATGTTAGATTTAATACAGTTATGACAAGAAGTTTTAATGATGTTTTACATACAATGGGGAACATCTCAATCATGACATCACATGTCGGATTAACTGGCTGTTGAAGCAAAAATAACCATCACAAATTGTTCAGTCCTTCTATCTATCTAATCAATGCAGAACTCCATTAGCAATTTGCCCTATTTATGTTTAAGGTTTATATTACATTTTTTTGTTTAATCTAAATCCTGTGTGAACAAAGTCTTTAAAAAAAATATCCATCAGAACCTTCTTGTTACCTTTTGTTCTTGTGCGCACGTGTTTGTGCACATGCTTCAGTGTATTTGTGTCTGTGTGTCTAACTGTAAAATGAGGGGAGGCAGAACTTTCGTCTCTGTCGCTCCACGTCTCTACTGCCCCACAGTCACAGAAATCACTGGTTGTAGCAGGACAGATTGTTCATGAATTTTGAATTGATCCTTTTGGCTTTTATGAATTAGAAATGGTCTTTGCCACAAGTCGTTCAAGCGAGTGCCATGGTGGATAGCTTGGAGGGATTGCCATGCAAAGTGGCATACAGGGTACAGCCATGTAAGGGCAGGGTAGATAAACATATGCTGTGTTTGATCAGATCCAAAACAGATTTCAGCATAACGGATGTGGCGTCCGTTATGTCTCACTGAATCATAGCCATAACTGTAGGGTGAAGTACATCGTTCAGTATGTGCCTTGCAGGAAACACACATAGGCAAGGATAAGCAGAATGGATAGGTCTGAGGAAAAGTAATAATCAATGCACAACAAAGGAGGAGACACACTGTCTGATTCCTGAGATGTAATGTATCATCCAAAGTGCACCTCCTTTGTCAGATGAATACACAAGACTGCCATTGTTCAACAATTACTTATTTATCTTAATAAGTCTGCCAAAGGCCTTTGCGTCAGGAAATGTTCAGACTCACCAGGCTGTTCACTTCAGTTCAACTGTTCTTGAACAACAACATAAGTGAAGTGGGATGAAGTCAAAGAAGCTCATACAACAGTGGTTATTTAAAATCAAGGGCTGTAGCTCTGAGCTCTTTTTATTGGTTTAAATACCCACCAGGATACCAAATCAGGGCCTGAAAATAGTCTCCAACATGTACATAATTTACTCCTGTTTTGACTAATGTTCACAGGCTAATGTTCAGCCTTTTGAAAGTATATATTTGTGACATATGGCCATATGGTTTTGGTCTTTTCATGGGGTTTGTCAACAATAACAAAAAAAAATGCAATATTGTCAACCGTTAACTACAGGTCATGACAAAAGTATTTCACTGAGTGACATTCATGACTGGATTAACCTGCTTGGAGGGCCAAAAGAAGCTGCGGGGCCGTTAGCCCAGAGACACAGTGGGTGGAAAACAGCTCATGCTTTGGACAGTGTGTTTGGCTAACAGCTAGCAGTGTTCCCAGTGCACACGCTGCTGCATACATCGGCCACCAGTCAGCCGCGACGACTTTGTGCGGATTGCTTGCATAAATCACAGCTTGTATTTGAGTTTCAAGTGTGTTTTACAACGCATTGGTGTTTAGACAGAGGGTTGACAATTGTGGGTTGTATTCATTCAATCAAACATTACAGCAGTGGTTGTTGTAGACACACCTGGCGGAGATCTGCACTACTACTACTGCTACTGAGTGCACCTTTTCTATTTGGAAAAAAATTTAGTTTATTATTTAGCATGCTCCAGTTTTTGTCACAATCTGAAAGGCAGGCTGTGACAATATAAACACAAAACGGAAAAGTTACTTTACTCTGTTATTTTCACACATAGACCCTCATTAAGACAGGGCCTCAAGAGTAATACTGTGCTTTATTGTTTCATATTTCCAAACAAAGTTTCAATCAATTTAGCACAAACCAGTTAACACACAGTAAACCTGGAGCTTATGGGGCCCCTGAAGGGCTGGGGCACGGGGTCATTATCTTTATGAGGGCTGAGTGCTTGATATTGGATTTGAAATGAAATTCAGCAACTCACAATATATATTTCACTGCTTAGTTACTAAGAATCAGAATCTTGATTGCTTAAAGATACTGTAAACATTTTGTTTTAGTGAAACAAATGACAAGAAATCATTGTTTGCTTGCATCCTAATTCCCTCAAAACCTTATCATATTGTAAAATCTTAAGAATGAATATTAATACAAAGTTTAAATTGAAATCATGCCGTCTTTTATCTCCTAATAGAGAATGCCTTGTAAAGCAGCTTTCCTTTGTCTTTGTCATGAACTTGGATTGGTCTTAAACACATTTTCTGTATCAACAATCAAATCGGAATAAACTTTGCATAGAGAGACACTTTGGATCTATGTGATCCTTTATTATTTGTTTTTCAGCTTTATTCAATTCACTGCTATCAAAAAACAAGGTTCCCACTAAATTCCACTGAACTAAAACCACCTCACTTTCTCTCAAAACATCTGTTTTCTTTTTCTCTCAATTCCCAGAAAAGCATGAATATGTTCTAATATTTTTCATCCTAACATTTATTTTTTTTATTCTGTGATTCATTTAACCAAACGCTATGTCACAGCAACCAACTTTTTGCGCAATTCTGTATTTTTTGGGGTGATTGTGGGATGATTTCATATGAGGAATATGGAGCAGTTTCATAAAGTTTATGACCTGCTGAGGCTTATCGCCAAACCACTAAAACAAATAAAAGGCCAATGTCCGATAAAGCCACAGCTTCTACAATGTTCTGCTTGACTTGGGTGTTTTTCAACTTTGTGTACGGGACTTTGTGTCTCTGGTGGTTGTCTCTTTTTGAGAGGTTTGAGAGCGTAATCCTGGGTTAATGACACCTTAGTCCACAGCAAAGTTGCCACATCCTCTGTCTTAATACAACTAGTGCCTCATTAAAAGTATTAAAACCAAAGAAAAATATTATATTAAATAAACTAGTTGAAATGTGGTTGTGTTGCATTAAATCAAGTGTTACTTCATTATTGCTATTCAGTTTTTAACAAATTTGCATTAGTTTACGACCATTATGATATGGATTATAAGCAATATATATATATATATATATTCCTGCCACATCAAAGCTAACATGACTAAAGCACGGATAAGTAATGGTCAAACTTTGCTTTCCTCAACCCTCTTTCGGCAACACAGATGAGAAGTGAGTTTTATGTATCAAATTCCCACCGTCCACGCTGTTCACATCCTCTCCGCTGACATTATCAACCCTTAGGGCTCAGTTGCCAAGCAGGTCACAGTGTGCTTCAAATCACTCCCAGACGCCTCTTTCTCACAGACGCAAATGAAAAACAGAAGGGGCCCCCTCGACTTCCCGGAGAAACCAGTACGATGGTGGAACAAACCTTCTTGTTTCTTACAGTGAAGATGGAAATTGATTTATTGGTTTAAGCAGCAGAATCAATGACAACAAACATTGTATGAATTCCATTTTCTAAAGATTATTATGAATTGCTCCAATGGATAGTGGTAAAAAAAAAAGAGAAGAAGTTGCCTACGGATATTACCTGTTCTATTGTACATAAGTGTGCAAAACACTCCAACTAAAAAAGTGCAAGTAATTGTACACACAGCACACACACACTCACTCATGTTAACTCACAAACACACACAGGTTTACATGTATTCACATATCAAATAGTATAAGGCAGTACTGTTTGTGGTAGTGGAATATGATTTCAACATAAAAACAAGTAGTTTTGGGAAATACCTCTTTTCACTTCCTTGCCGAGAGTTATGCTGCGTTCACTATACGAGCGACTCAGCAACAGGCTACAAGTCATTTTCAATAGAAGCCGGTGATAAGAAGCTACAAACAGTCAGTCGTTGCGTGACTTGCGTGACGTGCTTCAAATCAAAGTTGAGAAAGTGTAAACTTATTTCAGCGCTCCAATGACGCAGTGAAGCGTCAACCAATACAATGTTTTTGTTTCACCCTGTTTCGTTTCATCTAAGAGAAGGCCGTTAGCCAGTTCTCAGTGCAATTTGATGACATAACTGCATCAACTATAGCGCTTGAGCAAAACTTTCACAGTGACTCGTCATCAATGTAGCTAGTCAACCTTTGCCGTTTTGTTGCTTTTGTCGTTCGAAGTGTGTGCACAGCATAAGATGGGAAGATCGATACCACTCACATGTCTGTTTGTTCAATATAAAGCAGCAACAAGCAGCCAGTTAGCTCTGCTTAGCATACAGACTGGAAGCAGAAGACAAACCGCTAGCTTGGCTCCGTCCAAAGGTAACAAAAGCTACCTGCCAGCACCTATAAAGCTCAATAATGAACATGTTATTTGTTGTTCGGGTTTTTTGCTGGTTGACTACAGCAAGCAGCCGGTTAGCTGCTGAATATACAGCGATTTCTCCAGAAATTTAACCAGAAAGAAAAAAATAACACAAAATGTCGATTAAACACTTAAAGGCAGTGGTAAGTGGGTTTTGTCACTCTCAGAGAACTCCGCAGAGTTTCCTTTTCTCCAGTATTTATGCTAAGCTAAGCTAATCCTCTCTGGCTGTATAACTAGAAATTTATATTTAGTGGTATCATTCTTCTCATCGAATTTCTGGGGTATTTTCCCAAAATCTCAAGCAATTCCTTTGATATTTGGAACATTTACTAAAACCATTAAAAACTCATTGGCCTATGTCATTACACAGGTAATGTTGTCTGAGTAAAATATGTATTATTACTGCAATATAACACTTTATAAAAGTGGACACTATACATATATATATATGTATATATATTCCATTGGTTATACAAGCATAAAAGTCACAAGTATTGTTGAGTATATTAGTAAAATTCACAGTGTTTAGAGAAAAGCTAATTCCTGTCTATTCCTCTCTAATTCCTGTCCATTTGGTCTATGGTGATATCAGACCTGTCTTAATGCATTGCCTCATATTCATAATTTGCTTGAAATGTGCTATGGAGTTGAACCTCGTTCACGTTACATTAAACAGAAATAGTGTTTGTTTTTCCCCCCCATTGAAAGGATTCATCTTTCTGTTAAAAGACATTTTCCATCTTTACCTGATTAATCAGAAAAGTTTTTTTTGTCAAGCAGTGGGAAGCAAATTAACTTCAAAACAGTCTTCTAATTATACCACAAAGCAGCTCAATGAATAATGAGTGTGAATAAGATACACTGCGACACCACTCGCATGTTTAATGGAAAAAGATTTTTTGTTCGAGTCGGTAACATGCTTTCCTGTTTTCCACCATCAATGAGTAGTGAACTCATGGGGACGGCACACACTCGTATCCCATCATTCCCTCTGACAGCGAGCAGTCTGCGTTTTCCTTCCTGTAGCTTGGTGCATCCTTCCCAGTAGTGCTGCCCTTTACAGGAATAGCACGCTTTGCTAGTGATTGAGAGTAATTTATAGTCAACGTTCAGCTGCATCCTGTTAAGAGTCCTCGTTCTCCTCATCCCGCTCTCCCCCTTCTTCTCTCACGCTACATCGTCACTGTCCGTGGGTGTGGGAATACAAGGAGTTTGTCGTAGGAAGTTTAGCCCCCTGAGGGGCTCCTGGCAACTTCAGAGCATTGTGCGCCAAATCCATTATTAGTTCCTTTTATCTGCAGTTCCTAATCCATCCCTGGCAGGCTCATTTGTTGCTTCAGTGGTCCAAAGGATGGGCATTTATTGTCTGAAAAAGTACTTTGTGATGTATATATTCTAGGGTGTGTGTTTGTTGTATTTAGAAAAAGCTGCTGGATATATGGAAGTGCTTGAAAATAGAGATGAGATGAGTTGAGAGATCAGTCGCTGTCTTTCCTGATGCTGCGATCAGTGTGGACGTTGTTGGGCTCGGGGCTTTTACACTGGATACTGGTACCATTCATGGGTCCGATGCTGCTCAGCTGGTTGTCAGAATAACACCAGCAGCACAAACACGACTTGAAGAACATGTGAAGAGAGAGAGAGAAAAATTAGAGGAATAGTTCAAGAAATGATCAAATACAATTATTAGCTTTCCTGTCTGTGGTTAGATGAGAAGATTGATACCACACTCATATGTTTCTGTCAAATGTGAAGCTGGAACCAGGAGACCAGTAGCTTAGCTTAGCATAAAGACTGAAAACAGCAAGACTAGTTGGATCCAAAGGTAGGCAAATTAATTTAATTAACATCTTGTTTCTCATTTATTTGATCTGTACAAAAGCAGAAGTGTAAAACCGTCAAGTTACTGTTTTATGCCGAAATACTTTTTCATCCAGAGCAGTGACTCCGAAGCTAGATGTGTCCCCCTATTTCCAGTCTTTATGCCAAGCTAAGCTAACCGGCTGATGGCGGCAGCTATTCTGTAGTTTGCTCCACCACTTCCTTTAATGTGCAAACTTGAGACATGGTTTGTCTCCAGCCCAGGTTCGTTTGACATTTGCAATGTGTGACCTCAGCCCTCCAAAGTGAATACATAAATCACCGGTCTGCTTTTACATGTTGCTTAAGGAATGTCATCACCATCATAAGCCCCTGTGTCATGGACAAAAGGCCTGGGTTCACTGTTTGCTTTACTGGCCAGACTAAATCTGAAGTGTGTGCGTGTGTGTGTGTGTGTGTGTGTGTGTGTGTGTGTGTGTGTGTGTGTGTGTGTGTGTGAGAGAGAGAGATAAGTGAGCATTTGTGTGTGTTACAGACATGAATATCCATTTGTTGTAGGAGTACTGTACCTTGAAGCAGTTTTTAAACTTCTTGCTGACAAAGTAGAGGATAATGGGGTTTATGCAGGAGTTGATTGTTACAAGGTTGATACTGAGGTGATCCAGGACCAACAGGAAACTGAATAAAGGAAGAAAAAAAGAAAGGATGATTATAATTAGTTTTATAGAGAACCTAAAAGATAATTTAAACCTTTTTGGAGGTTTTATTGGTAAACACTTCTGGCAGAACAAGCCTTATTGTTGTTTTTCAGTGGGCATTTGGAAGGGCAAGGGAGTGTAAATGTTCTTAACGCACAGAGAAACATTAATTAAGAAAACCTTTAAAAATCACAGAACAGTGCCACGTTATGGACATTTGCATACTCTGTGTCCTTTAGACCTTCAAGTAACATTTGTGTAAGAGTTTGTTCCACCAATAACTCACTTGAACAGCTCACAGCGCATCTTATCATTCTGATGGTAAACCATCTTCTTAAGGATCCTGCTGAGGTGCAGTGGGAACCAGCAGAGGGCAAAGATAAGGACGAGGCAGAAAACGGCTCGGGCCACCTCCCTCCTCTGCAGAGAGAAACAACAGGTGTCATTTCACCATTACAGAGGAGATGAATCAAGGTTTGTGTGATCAAGGTTAGAACCATAGGAATAAAGACTGCCGACTGAGCCAATGGAGTTTACTCTTAAAGAAACCTGAATCAGATGATAAAGTCACATTACAAAAGTTCTCGTGCTGTCAGTGAAATAAACACCTGATCGTTAGTCAGTTTATTAGAGTTACAGGCTTGATATTAGAAGTATTGTCCGACCTGTTTGAGGTGCTCACTGAGGGCTATCCGAAGGCTGCCATTCCGGCGGTTGAGCATCTCGCAGGTCATCAGAGTGTAGAACACAGCGGTGCAGGTCAGTGGTACACAAAAGTAGAAGCCAAACAACCACCAGTCCTTTGCATCCCTATAGAACTGCCGGAAAACAAGCACACGATAGATAGTCAAATACATTTAAACTGAAATAAATGCATGACCTGTATGACCCTGTCGCTATACGTAAAAAATAAAAAGTGTTGAGGTTTTTCAAGCCACGGTTTATGTCTCTCACACACGCCGTCCTAACTGCCCTTTTCATTTACTTTCAACACAACTCCACCGTCTCCCTGGCCCTGCTTTGACTCAGAATGATGATTTCAAAGATCTAAATGGACCTCATACAACTTCCTGTACATTGCATTTGAACTAAAGTTGATAGTTATTGAAATGATGTGCAGGTATGATCCCAGTAATAAGAATCTGTGCTTTTGTAACTGAACCTGACCCAGACCTGAACCACCAGACCACTCCTGCACTGCGGTGCCATTTCAGTCCATGTGAGTGTGACACATGTGCATGTAGTATAATAAGTCTGAAAAGATCCACATCTGGCCCGTCTGGCTCTCCGTCGTTGTAAAACACTATTGATAGCATGCTCTTTAGAAAAAAATGCCACACTTTCTCAACTCTACAAACTTGACTGAACCGTATTTCACAATTTCTGTGAAAAGCAAAAACAAGAATCCAAACTTTGGCCTTATGTACCCACAAAATACAATTTGGTGGGAAAATCTTTCAAAGAAAATGTGCTATTTCATTGCTTCAATAATGCTGTTAAGAGGTCAGTTTTTCTCAGACCTCAGCGTTGCATTGCTGATATCTGAAAGAGATTACTCCAATTCCGTACATATGGAATAGATGGATGCACATGTGGCTTAGCTTGAGGCCCCAGATTTCAGTTCTCAGTAATTGCACTTGGCCTGCAATCAATTACGTGTTCCAAGGATGTGAAAAGGTCCACAATCACATGGAGAGAGAAAATACACACGGTTTATTCCTTAAAGTGATGCTCCACTCTAAAACTTTTTAGTATCATATACTCACATACTGGCTTGGAAGGTAATTTTGGTGGAGTATTGAGAAGTGGGTTTGATATAATAATTGATATAATAATCACAAGACAATAATAATTGTCTTGTGTTTTGATTTATTTAACTGTTGTATTCATGCTCTACAAATATATACCCCTATAACCAGAATAACACATCATCGTGCCATTAAAAAGACTCACTGACTCCAAACAAACAACACGCCTTTAAGACAACAAAAAGATTAAGCTGATCTTGCACTTTCATTTTGAGGAGTGTGCATGCAGGTGGGTTTCCTATCTCATTAGTCCAGTAATATTTTGTCTATTTAGTGCAAAATTCAACTACCCTTCCTATGAGTGCCTTGACACAATGTACTATACAGCACATCGTGGCCTCAATACAAACAAAACACTGGGACACAAAAGCACGAAGCAGACATTTTCTTATCCAAAAAATGACAAGAGAGGGATGATAGCGTACCACCATGAAGTCGGACTTGGGTTTAAGCAAGCAGGTGTGTATTGTTTCGTTCCTGTAGTGGAAGGTGTGCATGTCAAAACCGATAGCCTCCGGTACGGCCAGGAAGAACGACAGCAACCAAATAGACGTAATCTCGATGACTGTGAGCAGAGGGATGCCCACTCCCTGGACTCTGCTCCAGGATGCCACGGCTCTGTACCTGTGAAGGGAGGACACGGAGGTTAAACAGGTGGAGGAGACGGATTCAATTGATGGGATTAAAGTACAAATGATTAGGGGACAGTGATTTACTGCAGCAGGAATGGTTATGATGTCGCACTCCTGAGAATCAAGTTAAAATGATAGAAGTATATAATGTAACACAATTACCACGTTTTCTCTTTATATTAATTGAAACAGGGCTGCAGGAGTTCGGTTGCTTTCAGTCTGCGCTCCATCATTAAATAGAAACCAGTAAAGTCATCATTTACTTTGTCTCTCCTGACTGACAAAGCTAACAACATTTTCCCCATGCATGGCAGCACACCAAGCACAACAAACTGCTCAGTCAGCAAAGAATATCAAAATATTAAGAATTAATGAGGCGCGATGATCAATTGTTTATTTTGAATATCTAATATTTATATTTTTTGTGAAGCTTCCAAACAGACTGGCCCATGTTGGCAGAGAGGTCTGTCTGCCGGCTTGTGTTTCCCACGAACTGAATACTTGTGTGCTTGTTTGTTTCATTAATGGAAACCACTTGTCGAAATGTTTTAGTAAAATCCTGCATCAAGATTTTATGGCAAAAACAATATATTTTTCATGACACATTTGAATTTCTCTGTTGAACAACATGGCGGCATTTATATTTCACTAAGTGGTAATGTATCTACCTTTTTCTCTTCCTCCAACATTGAAAAGATACAAAAGAGACTCACGTACTTATTACACACAAACACACATAATATGCTACACGTTTCCTGGAAACAAATGATGAGCATCTGCTCTTGAACACAACTGTAAAGCACTGCAGTCTTTTTCTCATAATAGAGGTCTTCCAGGTTGAACCTTGGAGCCTATTCGTAGCAGGCAGGCAAGCCTCTTATCTCTGAAGTTGTGTCTAGTGCACAAAGTGAGATGACACTGAGCTTCAGCACTTCATGATCATCATTTATTCATTAGGGAATTTCTATTAAGGTATTAAAAAGAGTTGTCAGTATACTTGCCATCAAGATAATGCTTTTGATATTAGCTTTGAATATAGAGTTTACAGTGCAAATATCATATACTTAATGTTGCGTATATAATAAATGAATTATTATAATGACTATAATAATTCCATTAAAGGAGTAAAGAACACCTCATAGAAGAGCTCATCACGCAAGTTTTCAACGCAGAGGAAACAAATAGAAGATCAGAGAGATAAATAACTTCCCAGTGAGAATGCTCAGTCAGTATTGACCTTTCCCGAAAGATCAACATCTCAGCCAACCAAATCTTTGCTTCATTAAACTGGAATCAAATCAAAAGTCTCTGCGTTGCATAATAACCAAAATTATATTAACAGAAAATATTTGTGACAAATTGATCCAAAGCATGCTCTCTCTTGAGCTGAGTAAGAGATGGATGAATTGACATTGTCCAAATTGATAGTTTTTTCCCCAATGATTTGAATAGTATCTGCTTTCTCAGCTATGCAAGAAAATATCAGGAACATTTCTTTCAGGCTTTTCAGGCTGGCTTTACAAGACCCGGTAACTTTAGAGGAAAGTTGCTCCTTTTCATATGTCTCTACGGAATGATAAAAACACAAATTGAACCACCTTTATGAGAATGATGCCCAATAAGTTTTGGAGAAGGATGATTCTCTAAAACCCACTTTAACATTCATATTCAAACAAACACCACATCATTAACAACATGCACAAAATAATAATAATAATGTATTGTGGGTCATTTTTTAAGTTTACGCAGAGCAGGACTTTTGCTTTAACTTTTTGCTGTCAAAGCTCCTGATGGGACTTAACAAAGCAGTGTGGCATGTGAAAGCGCTGACCTGTCCACGCTGAGGGCACACAGGTTGAGAACGGTGATGCCCACAGAGGCTTTCTGCAGGAAGGGAATCATCTTGCACAGAATCAGGCCAACAGGACTGTCGGCAAAAGGCCAGCGTGACGCCTGGAGCTGGTGGAAGAAGCACATACGATAACTGTCACATGAACACTTTTCTCAGAGGAAATGAACCACATTAGTAACAGCATGTGTTGTTCAACATTCACACTAATATCACTTGTCATCAAATCACTGTAGCTAATATATCAGTGCAAACAAAGTAAATGATTTCAATAAAGTAATCTGTCCTCACAAGTCTTTTGGGAGCAGACTTTTTTGTTACTGGGCTCATGCAAGCAGTCTTAATATCTATTTAAGGCAATTTCACTGCAGATCGAGGCACATCAAAGACCTTTCAACGTCATCTTAACGTCAGAGTGAGTTTATTCTGACAAGAACCATATGGAGCTCATCAGCTGATAAAACTTTGCACGACTTTTGCAAAACTTTCAATTCTCCTGCATACATACAGCCTCTCAAAACGTACCGTCAAACTTTAAAAATAATTCACTATGTTGTCACCAGCATCTCAGAGCCACTTCCACAACCTCTTTTGATATTACTTCCTTGAGAAAACTAGTCGAGGCCATGTGAATTGAGACCCCTGTTTCCATCAAAGTGGTCTTGGCACCCAAAGCTGAAGCCAAAAGAAGGACTTCATGGTGCTTCCTGGTCGTCATTGTTTACTTGTGCCATTTACGTTTCTCAGGAGCACAGAAGAGCAGCAGAGAGGTTTTCATTGTATAAATAGCTGATTATTTTTGGAAACACTGTCACAGCCCCGAGGAAGTGGACAAGGGGCTTCAACATGGTTTCAACGTTGTAGACGTGGCTCTTTCTTTGTTTGTGCTTATGCTGTTCCCCCCGGTAAGTTTTGTGTTTCCTTTTGGCACATGTTGCTCTGCCCCCAAAGTCCCGAGTTAATTCTAACCAGGTGTCTTTCTTATAAAATGGCGTCCCACAACACATTGGAAAGATCAAGTTGACCGATGACTCACTTTTGCTATTGTTCTTGATTATTATACAAAGCATAACACTATTTATTGGTGTAAATCAACCCAAGAAAGGAGCCCAAAGCATATTTTATAATCATTAAATGCTTTGTATTCTAAAGGCACAATCCGTAGTCCAAAAGTGAATAAATGTGTGTCACTAAAAATGAAAACCCCAAATTGCCACATGACTGTTGCTCTCAGAGAGATTGACAGATCTTTTGAATACATTGAAATGTAAGTTTTTGTTTTTTTCTGAGACTGTAAAAGTATCAGTAAATCAGTAATGCTAATAAAATAAGCCAACCTAAGACGCATACAAACACCTCACTTTTATTTGGATAAAACATAATAGATGGGGCTTTAATGAGGAACTGAGTTCAAAACTTCTCAAATGATTTATCACTTGAGTAACACTGGATACTTTTTTCTTTAAAAAAATAAATAAAACCTCTAGATATGGGTCAGTGACTAATGTCCCAGGTCAATACAAGGCCGCTGGTATGTGTGACTACAGCCTGATTCAAGTGTTTATTTAAGCCAGCCATATCCCTGCTCCTCTCATCACCAAACTGCCCACACGAAGGAGATAATGGCATCCGACTGATTACACGTTCCCGTCTATTTGCACACTCCCTTACACCCCTTCCCACTTCCTCCCGTACTCCCGTCTATAATATTCCACTTTATCTCTGCGTACCACCTCCATTGTTGCTGTATTTCATTATTTCAACACAGAGACCCAGCTTGGCTTTCAAAATGACGTCAACACTTTAATGGAACATGCATCAACGGAGTGAAAGTTGTACCTTGTATACATTGATGGGTATATCCGTGATTATGTAGATGAGGTCCCCCAGTGCCAGACTGGCAATGAGGGCGTTTGGACCGTTCCTCATGCACTTGTTGTGGTATATAATCCTCAGCAGGGTGGCGTTGCCGACCAGGCCGACCACAAACACTATAATGGAAATGATGGTGTTGATGTACTTGAAATAGTCACTAATCGAGGTAGCTACAACGCACGCCGGAGGTCTCATCGGCCTCTTTACAACAGTGTTATTTCCAGATCCCACAGCCTGTGTATCGGCCCCCGGGCCCCCCAGGTGGAGGCCGGGCCCTGTGCTGGGACTGGCGGTGCTGTAGAAACCCGGAGACTGGAGGGTGGAGTGGACGAGAGAGTCTGTGAGAGAGTCCTCCTCTGCTTCAGCTCTGTTTATCTGGCACATTCCTCTGGCTGCCATACAGGCCATTAGCACCAACATATGAACAGCTGGGTTGCCCATTATGGAACACATTCGGCGCTTTGATTTAACTGATTGAAAGACGGTACCAATGTATCTCTGGTGAGAAAAGGAAAAAAAATAACAAGAGGAAAAACTGGTTATTGACAAATGACTCGCCAGCAACTTCATCATATTTGGCCAGCAGTTAAAATTTAACCAAAGTGGAATATTATATATCAGTTACAAGAAAGTTAAACAGCATTACTGTCATTTCAGAAGCTGTGAGGAACACTTAAACAGCTTCTTCAAGACTTCAAAAAGGTTTTGCCACGGGGGCACAGATGGGAGATGCCAGGACTAGTTAGAGTCACACAGTTCAGGATGAGGCATCAGCAGAGCGCATTGGGCATCTTGTTTGTTCTCAGTCGTCCCTGGAAGAGGGAGTCGTTGATTACGGCTTTGTGTCAATAGTCTTGTAGCTACACAGTGAAGCTTCTTCTGCTGTTTTTACAGTAAGCCTCATGTGTGTGTTTGCAACTGAATGATTTCCTCGGTTTAGCATTCTCCCTCTGTTTGTAATTTAGAAGGGTTTAAACATGTGGTTACAAAACAAAGAGCTTCTTTTTTTTTTACTTGAAAGAAGTGCCGCGGGGCTGATTTCCTGTCAGTGTTTGTCAATGCAAGCATGAAAGGTTAAAATAAAAATCAGATGAAGATTCAAATCTACAAAACCCCTTTTCGGTCTATACTTATATACTTTACTGCCTCCACATATGAAAAACTACAAACGTTCTGGATAAAATCAGAGTAATTCACTCCACAAAACTCCTGGTAAAGTGCAGATAAAGTTTCCAACTGTCAGATCGATAGTGAAGCCCTTTTCATCATGTCACCGGCACAAGCAACTCTTATAGCCCAGAGTTCTTCCTGTTCAAAGTCCCAGCTGTCACCAAGTACACAAAGAACAATTTAACAGCCAGCCCTTCAAGTAGCATCACAGTTTAGCATCAGCATGACACTGCTGGGATCTGTGACAGCACGCAAACTGATCTATCCATAAATAATAAATACATTTGGTTTTCACCTACCGCTTCTAAAATGTCTGCCTGGCCCCCTTGAAAACCGTCAGGCAAACTTTCGGCTGAAGCCCCCAGACATCTGTATCACATCACATGAGTAATTAACGCACTATCAAAGCCGCACCGTATCCCACTTGGTTTGAGCAATGCACCCGTCTGCTCTGAGGTGCTTTCGCATTATGGCTCAGAGTTTCCTGTGGAGAGTTTGCAGTACATCTGTGTGTGTGTGTGTGTGTGTGTGTGTGTGTGTGTGTGTGTGCGTGTGCGTGTGTGTGTGTGAGAGAGGTTATGTGTATCTCTGCATGTGAGACACTTTGACTGGGTGGGATAGTAAATCTCCACCTCCCTTTGGTAACAGACTGGCCCCCCCGCTCCCCTTTCTCCTCTCTCTCAGAAGCACCGCCTGCTGACAGTCATCTCCAATGCTCAGCAGCACACACACACACACACACACACACACACACACACACACACACACACACACACACACACACACACACACACACACACACACACACACACACACACACACACACGGCGAGGGCATCTGGGAGCCCAACGCCCCTCCAATCTGCCCCTTTCCTTAAATCCTTCCTACCATCTCTTTCAATCCCTTTCTGACTCTCATGATGTCTTGTATACATTATACATTACATGCAACTGTTTCCTCATACGAGAGGCAGCAGAGATTAGATGGAGAGGAAGGAAATCACGGGGAAGTCAGTGTCCATGTTGTGATGTTACAGTTTGTTTCCCTCAGTTGAGAGCAGGGGAAACTGAGACGGGAAGTGGAAGCTAACCATAAGCTTGCCTTTACTTTTACAGACTA